>NC_081172.1:21049364-21412797 GCF_012432095.1 Onychostoma macrolepis | reverse complement strand
AGTGATGCTGACGCCATTGTAAGGCGCGATCCCAAGGTCCACTGCGATTTCCGCTCAGTAAGTAGACCAGTTAATTAATACAGATGGGAACACTCCTTAAATTTATGGTACAAAACTGTATAACCAGGTCAAAAGTTGTGTTTAGACCCTTACGAATTGCAAGGTAGCAGTTTCGTGATGCAGTTATTATAAAATATAACGTGCTGCACCAAATGTGTAACGTTAGTCGGCTAGCTTAAGTTAGCTAATTAAATTCAAGCTTGTTTATTTTTTTCACATATAATCATGCAGGATAATATCATAGGAGATTGTATGATTTGTAATTATGATGTGTGTTCAGTTACCCATATTACAGTAAGTTAGCTCGATCACAACACTATAGCCATTTATAAATGTTCAGATGAAGAACAGTGTTGCCAGATTGGTGTGTTTTCCAGTAATTGATCAAAATCCACACAAAATTATATAGTAAACACACAAATCTAACCAATAATAAACTATACAAATTAATTCTTATGAATTACTACAATAACATTTGCTCATCAAATGGCATAATAAAGCAAATTAAGCGTTCTCTCATTTTCCATGTCTGTCATTTGCCTTAAAGAAATAAAAGAGTACAACAGAAATATCAAAATGCCACCTGTCCAAGCCCATTTTATTCCACGTAGTACAACTCAAAACTGCCCAATCTGCCAACACTGACGAAGAAAATACTGGTAAAAATGTAAGGAGTTCAATATTTTTTTTCCTGTCTTATCAGGTCCTTCAAATTTGCCAGCTTCCAACATTCTCCTTTATTTTAACCTCCCTCCACACACACACACACACACAAAAACCAAAGGCACTTTTAAGAGCCACGTCTGTCTTGTTAACCTGTACTTGTTTCTCTGTAGCTCGCTCTCTCTCTCTCTCTCTCTCTCTCTCTCTGTTGACATATCTAGTTGTCGTATCTGTCCTTCTTTGTTGTGAGTCTTTCTGTCTGTTTGTGTTTCTGCCCATCACCATGAGTGATTCAGAACTCCAAGAACAGTTTATGAAGCTGGATAATCTGGTTGATCATCAAGAACTCAATGATGAACTCCAAAGTCTTGATGACTTGCTCGGTGAGCTGCAGGAAGAGGAGGAAGCAGCACCAGTAAAGACACCTGAACCAAGGGTGCATTGGAGAAAGAGAGACATTGATGGAAACATTGTCTATGCAAGGCCAAGATCAAGCAGGAATCAGTCAAATAAGGGTCAGTACAGGCCCGGCTCCAGATACGAGTTGAAGGGTGGGCCAAGTGATATTCCAGGTGGGCAGGGGTTATGAGTTGGGGGGGGTATAGGCTACTCTTTTTATGCCCCCATTTTTTTTTAAAGTGAAAGGATGAATGCCTTATATTATAAACAGTGACATTTAAGACTTGCATTTGCACATTTTCACTTAGCTTCTGCTACTTCACGGAGTAAGGATAATTATGGAATTAATATTAGCCACAACAGAGGTTCAAATTTTGCAATACATAATTCAAATTTTAAAAATTAAATAGACCGCAGCAATTAACATTTTGTCAGAACCTCTAGTAAATTACAAGTTATTTGTTTAGTTGTCTATTGAGAATCATAGGAGAATATGATCTCTATTTGGAAAAAGAAAAAAAATAAGTGATAAATTTATCCAGAATTGTGCATATTCCTATGTTTGACTGACTGTTTCTCCCATGGCAGTGACGGGCAAATGTAACCCAGTCCTTGGACTGAAAAGTTTACAGGAGTTTACCGTTTAAAAATATCTGATCGCAAAAACGTGGTCCTTTTGATTTTTCGTTTCATATTATAATGTACTGATTCCAATTAGAAATCAATTATTAATTATTATTTTGCCACTTTGCGCACTTCCGTGACTCTCACGCCCACCCCAGACCGACTCTGCTTGCATTCACATGATTTGTAGAGATGAGAGGTAATTCACGGTGCCCCTCCTGGGTAGTCCAATTTTATAGTATCATTTCTAATTATCCTGACACTTACGCCTGACTCTGAGCGATAAAGATTAAAATATAAAAGTGCCGGTAATGCGTAACGGAGTTAATGCGTAATTGAGCACTGCTTCTGTTATTAAAGAGTGTTCACTTTGGCTGTCTTCATTCGAAGTTGTTGTTGTTGAAGAGGCAGCATCTCTGTCAGCATCTTGTCTCGGGACGAAGCAGGCGCGGGCGCAATCATCAATCATATTTAAAGGGAAGCTGGAGCGTCCTGACCGCATTACTGGGTGTTTTTAGGGAATATTTGCATTTATTCACAGACGATTTGATTAGTAAATCATGTGGTGGACTGTCATTATTTTGGCTAATGCGAGACACCACTGAATGCGCATCAGAGGGTATTTAGAAGTAGGTATAGGCTACGCAAAGCCGACTGATAAGCCGTATACATGAATATACCCTGCACTATACACCACTGAGACCGACGAAACCATGCATCAACAGATTCTTAGCTCATTGACAAATATCTGATCTTGTAAGATGTTCTCCCTTTACACAGAGCACTGTAGGCGTGATCGCCAAATCGAAAGTGAAAGTAAAAGGCGCGAGCGCTCATTCAAAAAGATTTCAATTCCGCGCATATTGATAGCGGCTCCCTGTATTAGCTGTAAAATACAGTATTAGCACGTATGTGGTGTGGGCGGTAAGAAAACGAAAAAGAAAAAATATATGAACCTCAATTGAATATCACAAAAATTTTGTGATTGGCTGTTATGTGTGGGGCCAGGGTGGGCCCCCCCGTGGAGCCGGGCCTGGGTCAGTATAGTTTTTTCATTGAAGATCCATTGAATATCTACATTGATTAGGCACTTATGAATGTATCAAACAAGGAATGTGTCAGGGAAACAATCAAACCAGAACCACTCATTTGATTTTTGACATGAAAATAAATTGATTACATGCAGTATTTGTGTAAAGCAGTATAAACTACACTAAAATAGTGGTCTTGGTGAGGCTGTGTTTGTTCTGAGTGTGTTGTCAGTAGCCAACCAGCTTGTTTCTTTTTTTAAATGATCTGCTTCTACAGCAAGCATTCTTATTTGCTTTCATCTGTTTATGACACCTTATAGATAACTGCAAGTAACTGTGCTGTCCATATTTGGGTTTGGGAAATAAAACGTCTGCTAGCCCTTCTCTCTAGCTAAACATTAAACGGTGAGCTTTGGCCATTTCAGGCTGGTTATAAGGGAGGTAAAATTGCACCACAAGCCTTGGGACAAGTTGAAAATGTTGTAAACATGTAAACAAACAATGTTGTTTTTGTTTGTTTGTTTTTAAATCTGGTGCAGCTGATCACATTCAGAAAACTGATCCTCCCATCAATGCTCCTGACACTAACTGTGAGGTGACCTTTGCTCCAGAGACTGTTGGTGTGTACTTCATTGTGTAAATTTACATTTTTAAAATTTGCCAGAATACTGTCCTTTTCACAGTCAAAGGCACTCCATGCAGTACACTTTAATGTATTAAAGTGTTGTTTTTAAATGTTCCATACTATTTCAACAGAGTGTTTTCTGCAAGTTCTCCAGCACTCACTGAGCGATATCTCAGATGATGAGGCATCACCTCTTGGAACCTCAAGAGATCCTCTCCCAGCTTCCTCGAGCTGGAGCACACGACAAAGTCTCTTCTCAGAGAGGTGGAGGGCAGAGAGACCCCGTCTGGTGAACACCGCTGCGGCACAAGGAAATGTGGCAACACGCATCTGCCAACAGTGTGGGAGCAATCCAGCTGCTGTCCGGTGTGGTGACTGTCGACCACTCTCCTTCTTCTGTGCTGAATGTGATGTCAGCATGCACACCAGACATGTTCTCCATAACCGAGATGCCATGACCCCTGGGTTCTACCAGCCACTGCCTCCAACAACGTTTGTCGTAGATAAGGCTCTTTCCCATTGTGGCAAGTTCTGGTTTGTGAGTGTACAACATACATTTCATTCTGAGAATCGTTAGGCCTCATAAGCTTTACTATTTAAATAATGCCTTTTTGTCTCGTATTGTTTGATATTGAATTGAAGCTTTTTGAGCATCTCTTCTATACTTTTTCAACAATGTACTTCATTACCATTGAACCATTACACTGTTATATTACTCAGTCAATACAAATGATCTTAATTCACATGTTTGATCTTTTTCAGTACGGCTTGTACCTGTGGAGATTCCTGACAAAATGTGTGGTTGTTCATCAGAGTCATTGAGGGTCAGCCCAGGGAAGACTGTTGCTGTGATCACAATGAATGGTAAGGGTGTGAAGATAAAAATCTATACATGCTCTACTCCCATAAGTTTGCCACAGGTCTGTATGTAAAATCTACATATGACTTCTGAGTAATGTTTAAAAGGTATACAAAGTAATGTAAAAATTGTTTAAAGAATCCAAACCCTGATTAATCACATAAGGTTTACGTTGAAGTGGATGTGTTTTTGATTTTTCCAGGACGATATGATCTAAGCATGCATGAGCTGAGTTGGGCTGCTGGAGTGGTCAACCTAAATCGAAGTGACTACTGGTCTGCGACCCTTCACGTTGCCACAATTTATGCCACAGATGTCTTTTTCTCATTTGAAGAAATGAAGATGGCAGCACCAAGACTGTCCTGCCAAGCATTTGTAAGAATGCTGGATCAGCGAACTGTCCGCTTTGGTCGTGTGAGTATTGAATTTATTTATCCTACAGTATTGTTAATCTCTTTGTATTGTGGGATGAAACGTAATATGTTTTAATGCTAATGTATTTGTTGTACGTTATTAGCTGTTGGTTTCCTTAATTTTAATAGATTGGCAAGATCTCCACAGACAGTTTTCAGAAAAGTTTTTTTGAGTGGGAGGCTGTGCGATATGAGGTGGACAAAATCTGCAAGGAAGAGGCCTTCATCTGTCCTGCATGCACCCCAGATATGCTGGCAGTGTCAGTAGATGGAAACCGCAAGCATTACCGTTTTAAGAATGCAGCTAGGTATTTCACATGGTGTATAATATCACACTGTTGAAACAATATTTATAAAAAAAAAAATCTCTTTAATGTGCACCAAGTAAAATTAGATTCCAAGGTATCATAAACTTTTGTGTACCTGTTCTGTATTTTTTATTATTATTTTTTTTTTAGATCTGAAGAACAGGCCATCTTTGAAGACGTCTTTATATAAGGATGAAGATGTGACAAGATTTGTGGACTACATTCACAAGACATCCAAACATGTAAAATCACAGACAATTAGACTATATACAGGACTACACTTACCTCTTACTGAAGAGTTTGTTTAGGAGAGTCTTATTTTCATCAACCATTTTCCATATTATAGGTCAGTGGAAGAGGTGTTTGTGGAGGGGAGTGGTCAGCAGCCAGAGAGACCTCCCAAAGATCTGCAAGCAAGGTAGACGAGGAGGGATTGGAGCTATGTGTGTCGACACGGAGTGCTGCTCTGTGCTTTAAATATGTACAGGGTGAAATTTTGCCTATCCCCTGTACCTGCAAGAAAAGCTGGCCAGTAGGCAAATCACTTTTTTTTGTATGGATGTGACCTGCAAATATTGGCCCAACCTCCAAAGAGTTGCAAAAAGCTGCCCAGAGCTCCAGCACCTTCTTAACATGAAGCCCTTCCTTTCAGTATTCCATGCCAAAGCCCATGATTTTAAATGCGAGGTAGGTGAACTTTGCTATGTGATTATCAAAACTGAACATCTGCAAATGAATGTCAAAACTTTCTCAGCATTATTATTTTTATTTTTTATTTTTTTTATTCCTAATCAGGTGAAATGGAGTGGGGCATATCAGGATGGGGCTGGTTTAACACTAGGGGAGGAGGTGGAACAGTGCAATGCTTTCCTGTCTAGGATTGCGGTGACCACAAAACACAGGTAAAATGACCACATACTGCACTAGTTACATTTATTAAATAATAAGTAGGGGGAATATGGTAACATGATATTCTCTGTGTTTGCAGGACGCACAGACATGCTGACTCTCGTGGCCATGCGCTGGAATCAGCAAAAGTTCAACAATTTGGCCACCGCACTGACCCGCCGTTATCAGAAGGTAATAACAGTAGAATTTGTTTTAGATGTTCATTAATGTATGTTATTAGTGTTTGAAGCTGTGCGTTGAACAGTTGGTTCTTTTTTTTGTGCTATCTGTGATTGCTTGTCATTGCAGACCACAAAAGCTCTGCAAAGCCAGTTGCAAAACCTAGAGTCTATGAAAGTCGACCTGGCAGTGACAGAGAGCCACTGGAAGACTGGCTCAATGATGTAAAGGAGTGGGCAGACAGTGAGGAAATTACTAGTGTATATGTATGTGTATGTGTGTGTGTGTGTGTGTGTGTGTGTATATATATATATATATATATATATATATATATATATATATATATATATATATATGAATAATTGTAATTGTTACTGTTATTGTAATTTTTCCCACACATTTTTTCTCAGCAACAACAACAACCACAAATGATGTTGATGCCTTGGCCAGCAGAATTGAGGTGCTGGTGGCGAGTATCAAGAGACGTTCCCAGCGACTCTATAAGGATACAGATGGCAACAAAGGTCGTGCCAGGATCCGCCGCAAGATCAGGGAGGAGAAGGGGATCCTGACATCAGTTGTAGAGAAATACAACAGAATGGTTCCAAACACTGAAATTCTGTGCTTGGAAACCATTTTGTCTGGTGAGACAGCTTGGCCATGGCAGCTACCACACAGTGGTATGTACACTAGTCTTCTGACAGTTCTTATACATACTGACACATTACCCACAATGCCTCAAATGTCAGCCTGCAACCCCATATGATTTTAAAGATTCTTTGAAGGTTGATATATGACATAAGTTTTTCTCATGCGTTCTAGACTCTGTCGATCTAAGAACAAAGAGAAAGGCATTCGACATCATCATGTCATTAAGGAGCCTTCAGGAGGAGCAGAAGATTCTTGTTGCAGAGATGGACAACCATTGGAAATATCTTTCAACTCATGCTGGTACCCTCAGAGAACTGTCCTGCTTGTTTGCCAGTGAGACACTGAAAAGTATGTATTTGTAATATATGGCACAAACTTAAGCATAGGGTTGCCCCTAACCAAAGATTTTCCTGAAAAACGGACTCACAAAAGACTCAGTTCCAGGGCTGAGAAAGAATGTTATAAGTTCTTTGAGCATCATAACTGTTAGAATATTTTGATTTCAATAGTAAAATTCATTTACTAAATGCCATATTCCTATAACTACATAGAGGATGTGTCCTGTCTAATCATTAAAGTAAAAAGCCTAGTAATGAAAACACATTTTATTGTATCATAAGTGGATGTAGCTGTACGAGCCATCATTACACTTTGCCCAAATCTCTATCCAATTGGTAGCTGAAAGTTGGCAATCTTGCTTGGAGTTGTCCTTATAAACTCTTTCAGTGTTCCAATTTTGAATTTCCTGCCCCACATATGTAATTACTATGTAACAGGGACATATTAAATACAAATTAATCCAACTATGATTTTTCTGAAAGACTAACATTTTTGTGTTAGTATTAGGGGGCAGCCCTATTAAACATACACAACAATGATGACTTTATAAAGTTTCTAAGGGAGGCTTAATGTTATTTTGTTATTTCATTCTTTTAAGATTCGCAATGTGGCCTAAGTGAAGAGGGTTTGAAAGGTCTGCAGAGCATCATCCACAGAAAGCAATGTAAAATCAGAGAAATGAGGGTGCAAGCAAGAGACTGTTACCTGCAAGTTTTGTCTGGAGCTGAGAACAACCTCTTAAACAAACTGTCAGCTGATGACTATGACAGTGACTTCGAAATTTCTGATGACGAACTGTAATCCACAAGACTGTGACACCTTTTTTTTTCTTGACAGTGACCTTGACCTTAACCCTGAATCTAAAGCATGTAATAAAATCTGCTGTTGATCACATTATAAATATAACCAAAGTGTAGTGTCTGTTTTTTTTCACTTACATAGAAATGAATGCATGCATGCCTCTACAACCAGTCAGTGCTGGAAATTCAGTGCTTTATTGTAAGGCTAAGTACTGTACTGTACTAAAGTATAGATTTGAGGTACTTGTCCTCTACGTAGATGATTTGTTTCTTCTCATGCCACTGTGTAGTTGTGCTAGGCTACAGTTCAAAGAAGAAGAAAAAAAACTTTTTACTGAACTTGCAGCTCATGAAGAGATTGTAAAATATGGCATTTTGGTATAAATAAAACTACTCAGTAGTTTATATTTACAGTATAAGTACAGCCAAAATAATTAGCCAATTTGTTGATTTATAAGTTGATCATTTTGTTCAAGGTTTTTTTCAAATTTGTTTTCACATTATACAGTACCCCTCCCCCTCCCCCTCCGTAAAGAGAAAATAAAAAGCATGAAGTAAAGGTATAATAAAGGTTCCCTTTCTTTTACATTGCCATGTTGTGTGCTTCCATCTCCTCCACAAAAGTTAAAAAAGGCTGCCAGATCTTATAAAATGTCCCAATAGACCCTCTGAATGTTTGTCTGATTTTCTATAGCTTAAGATGACCCATGACTTCTCTTATCCAGTGGCTGTGTCGGTGGAATAGGGTCCTTCCATTTAAACAACATCAGTCTCCCAGCCAAAAGAGAGCCGAAGGCCAACATGTTCATTTATCTTGTGTTGAGAAGGGTGTTTTCAGAGGCCACACCAAACAATGCAAGAAATGGGGATGGTCAAATTGATCATTTTAATGGAAAAAAATGTCATGGTTCCAGCTTAGAAAATTGTAAGATTTGCATTTTTTTAGTTGCTTAATTGCTATGTATTTTTTTTTTTTTTTTAATTTTGAGGTTTCAACTGTTCACAGTATTTGTGATGATATATTTTTGGGTAATGTGTAATTTCTCACTATTTCCATAATTTTTACAAACCAAACAATCAGTTGAGTGATAGAGAAAATAATTAGCAGATTAACTCATATTGACAATGATCATTAGATACAGTTGTCTACAAAATAGTTCAAAATGAGCTCCACCTCAACCAACAACAAGACTAAATAACCATGAGTAATAATAATCAAACGAAATATGATGCACAGGGGAAAAAATCATTTTTGGTCTTCAGCCCTGGGCTGAGGAAAAACAACTGTGGCCACATGCCTGTGTCCTAGTGTAGGGTGCTGTATAACAATTGAAACCTGTTTGGAGACATGGAATAAGCAGCTTATAATAGGGACATAGACAAGCATGACAAAAAAAAAAACAACAACAAAAAAATCATGAAGAAGAATCATTATTTCCCAATGTGGGATTACAAATTTATTTAAATGTTTAATTTAGATTCCAATGTAATAGTGTACAAACTGAAGAAGTTATATACCTTGTATTTAGCATTTAAGGTGAAAAATGGTGACATGAGTCAGATCACTACATCAGATGCAAAGAGGTCCCTGCCAGTTCCTGTTCTCCTATTGTAAGTGAAATGAGCCAAATGAGCCAGACTCGAATCTTTTGTTCTGCAAATGGCTTTCGGAGCCCCCTGGCCCAGACATGAATCGTTAGACTGATTGGATTATCAATGCAATCGAGTGTTGTTGATTGGGTCTGTCTTTCTCATTTGCATGCTTTGTTTAAAGTCGTCACCCAGGTGCTTGGTCTCCATTCCTAAGCACTGCCCCCTAAATGTATTTAAAACTACAATGTATCACTGCTTTAGTTTAGACTTGATGACTACAGCGTCACAAGCAGCGAGTTCTCAATAAAGAGTAACTTCTGTATGAAAGATATCCCAACGTCTCCTGGTCTCTGCTTCGTAGAAGATAAAAGTTCACAACAGATGGTGCCGTGACCCGGATAGAGTTCCAGCTTCCTCACCTGAATCCAGTTTTGAAAACTTCAAGCTCAAACAAAGATCTGCTTCCAGACTGCATCTTTTGGAATCCAGCGAAAACTTCAAGCTGAACAAAGATTTCCAGACTGAATTTTTCTCTCAACCAAGGTTGTGGTGAGTGCTGTCTCTAATCCAAAAGAACCTTTAAGACCAGTACAAATTTGTTTATCCTCTGCGCCGTCAGAGAAGAGTTAACAGACAGCTGTAGGCTTTGGTTAACTAAGTTTTCCTCTAAAAAAAATGAACTTTTAGAGATGAAGTTACCCTCTGTCCAGGCAGGGAAGTTTAGCATCAAGTGCTAATATTGTTTTATCCTCTGTTCTGTGTAGGCAGGGAAGATTGGCATTTACGTGCTAGTTATTTTGGTTTATCCTCTTTTCACAGAGAAGTTTAGCATTTCATGCTAATAATTTTGGTTTATCCTCTGTTGATCAGAGAAGTTTTAGTGTTTTGATTGTGTGGTAACAAAGTTAACAATAGTTAAGCTGTGTTAACAAGTGTACCCTCTGTTGATCAGAGAAGTTTTAGTGTTTTTGTTTGTGTGGTACAGAAGAAACGTACAAAATGGTTAGAAGGAATGCTAGGCTGATTCAAACAACAGAAAAGGATGGTCTTGCGACTCCATTGTGGTCAGATAGTGAATTCAAAACACTGTTAGGGGAACAAATGAACCTAATAATCACTGAGAAAGTTAGACAAGAACTAACGCAGAAATATGAGATCCATCCAGACAAGACTTGGTCTGTAGATGAGTGTAAAAAGGTATTAGGAGCATGTGTTCGCAAGAACAATGTGAAAGGCATTATCTGCTGCCACAGAGAATTTGGTTTAGCACTAGCTACACAACAATCTCAGCGTAACTCAGAGCTAGAGAAACAGAACAATGAGCTTCAAGCTAGAATATCCTCTTTGACTAAGAAATTGAACCGCAACAAAGCTGCAGCAAAAACTGATGTGGAAGTTAGCCAGCCGGATAGCATTTACCCTGATTTACAAGCATTCTTTGAAAGAGATGTAGCTCTCCAATCAGTAATTGATGTGCCTGTAAATTCGGTCAATGTTTGTGGTGCTCGGAGAAGATCTCTCAGAATTGAGGAAACTGAAAGTGTTCCCCTCAACTCTTCTGTTGTGCAAGTACAAACTGTTGCCAAAACACTAGGACCTAAAGATATAGAGAGACTGTCTCAGAGCTTACCCTCAGCACGCACACATTTTTCTGAATTTAGAAGAGTATTGATCAGTAAAATGCGCCTTTACGACATGTCTTTAACAGAGGTAACGCAGTTGATGTCACAAATTCTAACTGAATCTGAATTCAACAGTTTTGAAACTGCTGTTACTTCTGAACTGCGACATGCAAGTAAAGGTGATTTAAGAGAAGGTATTTTGAAAATCCTAAAGAATATCTTGGGACCCAAAATAGATTGGTCTAGAATTACTACCTGTGTGCAAAAGAAAGAAGAAACTGTGAGTGAATATACTGAGAGATTTTGTCAGTCAGCTGTAATTTACAGTGGAATTGTTGATGACCCTGAAAGTGTGCTAGATGACAAGGGACCCCTAGTTCGTATCTGGTCAGATGGCCTTGTAGCCGAATACAGAAAAGCTTTACCATTCTTAGATCTAACTTGGTCTAACAGAACTCTCAGAAGTAACCTAGACAGGTTAGCTACATGGGAAAGAGATGCTGATGTCAAGGCAAAAGTGAGAGTAGCAGCAGCTACGTTTAACACAACAAAACAAGACAAGAGATGGTCTAAAAGAGAAGGCAAATGCAACTACTGTGAAAAATTAGGACATTGGGAGAAAGAGTGTAGGAAGAAGTTGCAAAATAGTAAAAGAAATGCTATGCATAATTCTGCTCCTCCTCAGCCTGCCTACAACCCTGAAGTAGTTCCGCCAGTGACCACTGAAACTTTAGGACAGCTCGTACAGGCTCTTCTAAGAGCACAACAAGACCAGGAAAAACTAATTGTTGGGGCTGTGAGTAGCTACCTTTCCCTGTAATCCATCACAATGACAAAAGAATTTTTGTGAAAGGTAGCGTAAAAGAGAAAGAGATTGATTTTTTGCTTGATACAGGTGCAGAGTGTACAGTAATTCCTACAAAATTGGCACAAGTTTTAAACATCCCATACAAGAAAACCAAACTTTGTTTAACTGGCGTAATAGGTGAAGATTCTGTTTTGTATGAAACCCCGCCCATAGAGGTACAATTTGGCCCAAAAACTCTGACTACAAAATTGCTATGTGCTCCATTAAATACAGGTGCAATTTTAGGCATGGATCTTCTGAGACAAGTACATCTAACGTTAGACGTGTCCTCAGAATCCGCTAGCATAAACATTTCCTCAGCACAAGTTTCTACCAATAATGCAATCCCTACTGAGTATGCTTTCTTACAGAATCATCTAATTTGGGCTAAAGACAAGGATGATTGTGGTTTGTTGACAGGTGTAGAACCAGTTAAATTGACGGGAAATCCACCTCCGGTCACCAAACAATATCCGATTAATAAGGAAGCTATACAGGGAATCAAACCTATTGTAGAAAAGTTGCTGAAGCAAGGAGTGCTAGTTAAAACCAACAGTCCATGTAATTCACCCATATGGCCCATCAAGAAATCAAATGGGACATGGAGACTTACAATAGACTACAGAGTAGCCAATAAACATATTGATAAAATCACCCCCCTAGTGGCAGATCCATCTACAATTTGTAATGGCTTACCATTAGATTGTAAGATTTTTTCAGTAATTGATATGTCTAATGGATTCTTTTCTGTACCGTTGCACTCTGACAGCCAGCCATGGTTAGCTTTCACAGTTGACTATGAACAATACCAGTGGACACGTCTGCCACAGGGATTTCAGAATTCGCCGACCATATACCATCAGGCTGTCAGACGTGATTTGTGTGACCCAGAATGTCCAGTCAAACAGTCCACTATGATTCAATATGTCGATGATATTATGCTTGCCTCAACAGACCACGAGGTACATCAAATTGAATTGACAGCATTGTTGGACTATTTGCATAAAAAAGGACACAAATGCAGCTTTCACAAAGCTCAAATTGCTAAAAAGCAAGTCACATTTCTGGGTCAAACAATTGGTGCAGGAAATAGATCCATTACACAGGATCGAGCGGCTTCAGTCAAAGCCATACCTCCGCCTACTACCATTAAAACACTCCGCTCATTTTTAGGAACAGCAGGTTACTGTAGACTTTGGATTGAAGACTATGCCTCGATTGCACAGCCTCTCTATGATTTGTTGAAAGGCCATGGTAAAGATTCAGATACTGTTTGTATGGAAGAACTTCATATCAAAGCTTTTAATGATTTGAAGAGAGCACTATGTCAAGCACCAGCATTAGGAATTGCCCAATCAGATAGACCCTTTGTGCTTTATGTCCATGAACACTTAGGCTTTATGACTGCATGTCTAATGCAAGATCATGGGGCAGCTTACGCCCAATTCATTACTATTCTGGTAAACTTGACATAGTCGCTCAAGGTATGGGCCCATGCCTCAGAGCAGTACAGGCAGTTCATCTAGCGCTTCAGGCTTCATCAGGAATGGTGTTAGGTCAGAATGTAAATGTAAATGCCCTCACGCAGTGTCTGCACTAATGAATCAAGCAAAAGTCACTTCTGTCACCTCCTCCGTTGGGGAAATTGGTTAGCAACTCTCACAGCCCCGAACATTGTTATACAGCGTGCACCAGTCACGAACCCATCCTCATGTATGATGTCTGCAATGACTGAAGTTGTGTTAGAGGGTGAAGGTGAAATGACTCATGATTGTGTTACGCTTACATATGCAGCGACAAGTGAAATAGCAGAAACTCCCATAGAGAACGCAGAATTGGAGTTGTTTGTTGATGGTTCAGCTCAAGTTATTGAAGGTAACAGACGAGCAGGATATGCAGTAACTTCCACCACTGAAGTAGTTGCTTCAGGTCGACTTCAGATCATTTTTCAGCTCAAGCTGCAGAACTAGTAGCCTTAACAAGAGCATGCACGCTAGCTTCAGGATCAGCTGCAAATATCTACACAGATTCCAGGTATGCTTTTGGGGTAATTCATGATTTTGGTGTTATTTGGCAAACCAGACAATTTCTAACTTCTGCTGGATCCCCCATTAAGCATGCTGGATTAGTGAAAGATTTAATGTTTGCCATGAAACTCCCAAAGAAATTAGCGGTGATCAAAGTGAAAGCACACCTCACAACTAATACTACGGAAGCTAAAGGTAATGCTCTTGCTGATGTAGCGGCTAAACAGGCTTGTTTCTATGCAACTGTACAAGTGTGTTCAGGTAGTACAGCACAGAAGACAATTCTACCTCCGGAATCAATCATTGATCTGTATAAAGACGTTCCTCTATATGAAGCATGGACATGGTTAGACAAAGGAGCCACTGTGGATTCATCCAGCTGCTGGACCAAAGGGGGAAAGTATGTTGCTCCCGAATCACTGTTGCCATATTTGGCTCAACAAATACACAATTTGGGTCACAGTGGTCCAGCAACGATGAATCACAGGTTCTCAAATCAATGGTGGAATCCAAAATTCAGAAACATAGCCACTGAAACAGTCAAGAGATGTGTAACATGTCAGAAAAATAATGAGGTACCAGCAGCCACCACACCAGCAGCACATACCCCAGCTCCACCAGGGCCATTTCGTCACCTGCAAGTTGATTACATATCATTGCCCCCTTGTAAAGGAAAAACTGACGTTTTGGTAGTAATAGACAAATTCTCAAGATGGGTAGAAGCTTATCCAACAGGGCGTGCTACAGCTGCACATACGGCTAAATGTCTTGTTACTGATTTCATTCCCAGATGGGGATTACCAGATTGCATTGACTCAGATCAAGGTACCCACTTCACAGGACAAGTAGTCAAGGAAGTGTCTAGAATGTTGAAGATTAAGTGGAACCTTCACTGTCCCTATAGGCCACAAGCATCAGGACAGGTTGAACGATCAAACAGAACAATCAAAACCAGGCTAAGCAAAATGCATCAGGAAGGAGTACCATGGGTTGAAGCACTGCCCGCAGTACTGTGTAGTATGAGAGCGTCACCTAACAGATCAGTAGGACTGAGCCCTCATGAGATTATTACTGGGCGTCCCATGCAGATGCCAGGTGTAATTGATCTTAGAAATGCTGATGTTCACATTGTTTCAGATGCCCTGATCGCTTACTGTGAAAACCTCACAAAGGCAGTACAGAGTGCCAGAGAGAGAGTTGAGTCGTGTTGGCAGACTCCACTAGAAGGTGGACACACTATCATCCCAGGTCAATGGGTCATGATAAAGTCGTTCAGAAACAAGCCATTAGAGCCTAAGTGGTACGGACCACATCAAGTGATGTTGATTACAGCAGCTGCAGTATTGTGTCAGGAAGGAAAACTTGGACTCATGTGTCACACTGTAAAGTTGTTCCTCCACCTACAGGGATAGGTTAGGACACATGGACCAGTGAGGAGCCGCAGGGAAGAACCGGATGCAACAGGCTTCGGGGGCCAACCCTGTGATGAACACACCCTCATAGGCCTTCCCCATCCACTAGTCCACCCTCACCTCACTGTTCTTTAGGTGTCACAGGAATTAAGAAATAGGGAAAGAAGGAACAACAATAGCAGACGCAGATTGAACAGAGGATACAACCCTAATGTTTGTAGTCTTTAGAACAAATACTGCTGTCTTTTGTTTTCTTTCTTCCTCTGTGCAGATACCACTTGATGGCTGTTCCAAGACCCATGCGCACCGAACTCCTCACCTGCGTATGAAGCCACAACCTCTAAAAGACAACGAGACCCACTGCCGAGCCAACTGTCACGGAAGACAGAACAAAGAAAAAAATACACAACGCAGAGAATCACATACGAGAACTTCAGTCATCCAGCAACATGATCAAGACATTCTTGATCTTTCAGCAAAATTACACCTGATGGCTGAAGATAATTCTTCATGGTTCGGAAACCTGTTAGTATCAAGTGTTTCATGCAACAAATGACTCACGCCCATCACGAGAAATGACAGTTCCAACCAGAAAAGACTATTAAGAACTTCACGGAGCTGCATGTTTGTTTCTGTGTCAGCATGCAGTTCGTCCCTACAGACAATCAACACAGAACAAGTGCTATGTGCCTGTAACGATCACAAGTTACAAGAATAAACTTTTAAGTGTCTAAATTTGTATTTTGTGAGAGTTATTAGAACTCTCAAAGGGGGAATTGTGGGATTACAAATTTATTTAAATGTTTAATTTAGATTCCAATGTAATAGTGTACAAACTGAAGAAGTTATATACCTTGTATTTAGCATTTAAGGTGAAAAATGGTGACATGAGTCAGATCACTACATCAGATGCAAAGAGGTCCCTGCCAGTTCCTGTTCTCCTATTGTAAGTGAAATGAGCCAAATGAGCCAGACTCGAATCTTTTGTTCTGCAAATGGCTTTCGAGCCCCTGGCCCAGACATGAATCGTTAGACTGATTGGATTATCAATGCAATCGAGTGTTGTTGATTGGGTCTGTCTTTCTCATTTGCATGCTTTGTTTAAAGTCGTCACCCAGGTGCTTGGTCTCCATTCCTAAGCACTGCCCCCTAAATGTATTTAAAACTACAATGTATCACTGCTTTAGTTTAGACTTGATGACTACAGCGACGCCGCAGCGAGTTCTCAATAAAGAGTAACTTCTGGATGAAAGATATCCCAACGTCTCCTGGTCTCTGCTTCGTAGAAGAGAAAAGTTCACAACACCAACACTACATGCAAGTTCACCCATTGCCATTTTGCTAAAGGAAAATGAATGATATATAAAGAAATAATATGTTGCCTAGACATGTTACTTTTAGCTTTTTTTGTGTACATTTTTACTGTATTTCTGTATTCTGTTTTCAGAGTCTCACAGCACCATCAAAACCTAACATACGCATGTTGTAAATACAGAAAGGGGCAGAAATCAATAAAAATGTTCAGGCATAAATGTGACAACAGTTTGTTGTCCATGACAAAGATAGTACATCTGTATAGATTGTATCGCCCTTTCACCCCCAGGGGACCAGAAGTGCCCCCTGGAAGAGGAAAAAACGGCACATTTCAAATGGCTGTAACTCAAAGTCCAATGAGCTTTGGCAATGAGCAATGAGCAATGAGCAAAGGGAAAAACAGCAGGACAACTACTTATCCTATGTTTAATAAATAATGTTGGACACAGTTTTCTCACATTTATAGAAAGTTTGTAAAAAAGTGTTTTAAAAAGTGTCCTTAGTAAAATACCAAATTTCGAACTGGCTCTCAAATATATTGTAAAGATTTGCACAATGAACATATTTAGATATCCCTTTGTTAATTAAATATAGTACTTACTTAATTTAATTACTAAAAGGTTATTAAACTACGTTACCCATAAGCCTTTGTCACTCTATCGATGGGACATGGCACTGTTAATTGTAGTTCCCTACTTGCGCTGTAGGGTTAGGGTTAGGATTTCGGTGAATGGGTCATTTTTTGCAACATAGCAATCCGTCATTGTTCAATGACAGTATTACTGAAGTCATAATGTCAATAAAACATAGTTTGCAACATGAAGCACACTGCATTTTTGCCTAAAAGTTAGTCCAGCCACAGCGTGTCAAAACGTCACACTTACTTGTCCTAATATGGTCATTACGGGATCTTCCGGCTGAAGGTGGGTTATACCAGAAGGTTAGTTAAATATTTGTTTCTTCTCACTAAAAATAAAAATATATTTTTATAGTTATAGATTCCTATTTGGGGCTAACCTGGCTAATCTTTTTTTTCAAAGCAAGGGCCTAATGATTTCCATGGTATGAACCGGAGGGTAACTAACTGTGACAGCGGTGTACAGTATAAGAAATAAAAATAATAATCTATTTCAAAATTTTTAATTTCTGCGTGTATATATATATATATACACAATATATATACATATGTATATATATATATATATATACGAATATATAATCCTTTCCCAAAATGTATCAATATGTAAAAAGTAGAAAAAAGACAAATGTAGACAGATGTAGTACAGTATCCTCTCTCACCTAGATACTTGGTATTAAAGACATAAAAATAGCAGTTCATTATAAAATTTTACGCAAATAAAAGCAATCAGTTTTATTGAAATATAAAAATTTTAATAATCATTCTTATTAATAAATGTATTATATTTTAGACAAAATGGAAACAAATATGTAACAACAAATATATTGTTATTATATTTGTTTTATGGTATTTATTCATGTTTGGCATAACAGACAGACAGTTCATGTAAACTTACCTATAAACAGATGCAAACAGGTAAAAGGGGTAAAAAGGTGAGAACCGGGATCATGCTCCACAAGGAATTTTTTTTAAAGATATTTGTTTTACATGCTCATATGTAGATACTTCCAGGTATTTTTATAAATATTTTTATTACCTTATATGTCCAAATTGTAATTTTACACCAAAAAAACAAACAAACAAACAAACATATTTTTGCAACAGTTTACAAAAATCAAGATTGAATATATTTGGTCAAAATCCCATGTTATAAAAGATGAAGTGCTATGCAGGTTATTAAAGACAATATTGGATGATTAGACCTAAAATGCAAAATGTTTGCCTTCTCTCTCTTCACCGTTTCCACATCTCAAACCTCAATTACAGAAAATATTACCCTTTTTAGACATTTTAGTAAAGAGTAAAGAAAATACTATACAAAACTTGGTAGCAGTTGCCAAGTGGTTATCAGCCTTTCTTTTCCAAAACAAATAAGACCAGTCTAACTTTTCATAACTGAATATTAAAATATAATAAAAACACTTTCTCATTGGATCACTTTCTCATTTTTCTCTCAAAAAAATGAGTTGTCACCTACAGGTGAGAAGTTTGCATCAATGCAATACTAAAATTGCACTGCAAAAATCTTTAAAAATAATATCTTTGGGCATGCCATTATAACAAACAGCGTGTTTGTAGCAGGCCCTCTCCATGCTACCCTACCTGGCTGTTACGCAGTTCATGACAAATGCAAAAGGTGTTTAAAATGACAACTTTTTAAAAAAAATACTAAAAGAGTGTATGCACTGTGCAAAAACTTTAATGAAGAACAGCAAGCAAAACAACAACAACAACACACTCAGAACTGAAGTGTGCTTGACGAGTCCAGGTGTTCAGGGTGAGGAGACTGTCATGGTGAAAGATGGCTGGGATTTGGAGACACTGGCAAAAAATGCTGGAACTCGCTGGCAGGCTCCCATGTGTCATCCCAAGTTTTGCCACTGTAAGTATCATAAGCGAAACATATCATTAGAACACAGAACAAAAATAAAGATCATTGTTGGGTTTAATTTAGAGAGTTCACTGACATTTATTAAAAAACATTATTGGATTGGCTGGAAAGGGGCTATGACTTGCAGAATAAGTTGCAGAATACTGAACAAGTTTAAAAATTTCAGCATGTTTTCATGTTGCATTCCAAGCAGATCTGTCAGTTCTACAGACTCGGGGATAAAGATAGTGTCTGCATCTTGCTCCCACTGCCATACATTATTGTTCTCCCCTTCTTCATATTTAATACTGCTCTTCTCTTTCTCATTGCCCTAATCTTCCTCATGCATTTTACCACTAATGTCACTGTTCTATAGTCTTCATTGCAAGACACTACTGGAAACAATTATTGGTCCAAAACCTCAAAAAATAAGATGCAAGTTTATTAATTTGTGTCTTGATGGATGTATTGTTACATCATCTAGTACAATTGAGACCACAGATCTCGTTTGACTGAAATCGGTCCATTGAAAATCACATGTAGAACAGCATTTTCCATCTTAGAAATATTGCTTTTTTTAATGTTTCAGATGCTTAAAAATTATTTTATGCCTTCATGATTCACTACTAATGCATTATTGGGTAAATGTCCTGCTCAATAAATAAGCTTCAGCTAGTTGTGTATGTAGTATTTGAGTACTTAATTAAAACCAAAAATATGGTCACATCAGCCCCATTTTATTGTCAATACACTGGCTGCCTGTCAACTATTTTTAAAATTGTATTAATTACTTAGAAAGCACTGAATTGTCCAGCTCCCATAATCCATTGTGTCCACTTCAATCACAAAATTTTGGGCTCTAACTAATAACTAGATATCTAAATCCACACAAGGAGGCAGATCGTTCTCCTTTTTCTATCAAAAATAATGGTATATTCTTTCAAGAATTTGAAATTCAGTCACACTCTCTGAGTTTCAGTCCAGACTACTGACCATCGCCCTTTCTCTTGCCACAGACATCAATAACAGAAACTTCTATGCTGCTTGCCTACACACACACACACACACACACACACACAGTAATTATTATTTGAGCTGTTTAAGTAATTACTGGATAGGGCATAACATATTGTTTTATTATCTTTAAAGGCCAGAATCAGTCACCAAGACAAGCAAGTAGCCTAATAAAAGACATTTTACCTCATTTATTCTTTCTAGTCAAGAAAATCCCCAGTTATTTGATCAAACAGGAAGATCTTCTGTCTACTACATTTTCGGCAACCTTAATGATCAAAAAACAAGGAAAGTTTATTAAGCAATGAGTGTCATGCTTTGTAGTTGAATCTCAAGTTAATAGTTGTCATTTCACTTGTGAGGTGATCTGTGGTCCTGTCCACTTTTGTCCAAGTGACTTTGTCCCTGCTTTTTGTGGATCAAGCTAAATGTACTGGGCTGGGTCTCCAAAAGCCCTAAAGGTGCAATAGGTGATTGTCTTCAGAAATATTTATTGTTATTCTGGTTGAAATTCTCTTCACATCCCGATAGCAATCATTAAGTTAAGTGGTCTAAATGTATTTAATATGTATTTATATAATCTGTGGGAGGCGTAGGCCCAAGAAATGTACGTCCAATCAAAACGCTCGTTCCAAGCGTTTCTATTGGCTTTCCTACCTGCCTGTCAACATGTATTTGCATACCTCTGCACACCCGGTTTGCGCAGACAGGAGATACGTCATCAGCGCGTTCACGTACGCTACGCAGACAGAGCGAGAATGGCAAGCAAACAACCTGACCTTCCTTCCTGGTATTGTAGTACTTTTACTATGAAGTTTTCTCACCAGTTAATGACATGTGATGTATTGTAGTAATGTTGTCTCTGATCGTCTGATCTGTGTACATTCATGTGTTCAGGGGGCATGGCTTTGGACAGCAATTTGCAGGGAGGGTGGTACGCTCGCTTTCAGTGCTATCAGGCTAAAGTTAGCATTTTCCAAGATCTCCTACTGCACCTTTAAGTCAGTGATTGACATTAACCTCAGCCCTTGGACTCTGTCAACTTAAACACAGCTAAATAACTAAAGCACAAAACACTGTGTATTGGCTATGGCTACCAATGACCTGATGACCCGAATAAATTTAATTTGCCTAAAATCAACTTTGTCTGAGAGCAAATTATATTAATTTTGTGTATTCCATGGCAAAACAAAACTTACCCTTTCTTTTCTTCTTCACACTTGGCCCCTCCTGACTCAAGGACTGGGAGATGGAAGAGGCAGCTGGTGGAGGACAAGACTGTGGAAGGGAGAGATCTGTGGGGATAAGAGATGGAGGAGAGACAGAGGTGGCAGAAGGTGCTGGTGAACAGATTGAGGTTTTTGTCCTTTCCTTCCTCTGTTGCAAAGACTTAGAGCATGGCAGTGGAGGTGGAGGTGGAGAAGACTGTGGAGGAAGAACAGCTGTAAAAGTAGTAGAAGATGGAGGAGAGAGAGAAGTTGGAGAGTGTGGGGAAGACAGAGAAACAAGGTTGAGTATAAATACAGCCTCGGACTCCTTTGTGAGATTCTCCGGCTGCTCCACAGTGAGGCTCTCCGGCAGGTCCTCGGTGAGGCTCTCCGGCTGCTCCACGGTGAGGCTCTCCGGCAGGTCCTCGGTGAGGCTCTCCGGCTCCAGAATGGAACCACTGTGCTGCTCCTGACTGGGGCTGTTGTACTGCTCTGCTGTGGGGATGTCACTGTCCAGCTGCTGTGCTGTGGAGGTTGCTTTAATACAAGTTTACATTCATTTTAAATCTGTATTATATTAACAAAGAAAAATACATTTATTTTAAATAATAATAATAATTTCTGAACACAAATCTTGCTCTTACCCTTAGTCAAGATAAATTCATAAGCCCTTCGCATCTTCTCCAAAACATTTCTTGTGACAGGAGTGGGGTGCAGATGGGTAATTATGTCTGCAACCCACTTATTTGAAGCCTTTTTATTTTGTTTTCCAATAAATAAAATAGGCTTGTAAACCACTGCCTCAAGTTTCCGCACCTGAAATGAACAAATGCAATTACTACACATTAGTTAAACCCACTGAATTATTAGATACATTAGTACTGTATAAAGCAATTTTATTTTAAGGTCATTTAATGGACTTTAAATTTAATCTTTTTTTTTTTTTTATACGATCAAAGTTCAATTTCAGATAAGGCCAGAGGTACTCTTTCAGTTTCTACCATTGCCAACATGACTGACTCATTATTTGACAGAGAACACAACTTATTGTTTCTCTTTAGCACAATTTGAAGACAAAGAGTCTTCCTTGTATGACATAAGACTAAGTTTATAAAGGCCACATCATACTGCTAACAGCAGTCTATGATATTTACTATGTGACAAACATGGGCTTTCAGTTACACTTCAAATAACACTTATGAAAAATTTGCAATTTACTTACTGCAATACGGGCAGAATCAATTATGCGCCCAACATTTCTGCTTTTCTTGACAGATTGCCCCCACTGGCTATCCAGTGACACCACTTTGTAATTTATTTTTTGTTTAGTGGACAGACTTCCAAAGCAGACATAACAACTTTTCCTGCTTGCCTGATTGGGAGTCTGGCAAGATGGGCAGGGCCGGAATTTGTGCCTCATCATAACTTGACAAGACATATAAAGAAGAAATATACACAAAAACAAAAAAAACAGGCAGTGTGTTAAAATAAAGTTTTTGTAGGACCTACTGAGAGAAACAGAAAGATGGACAGATAGAACAATGCAAATAGAAAAAGAGACAGAGCGAGCTACAGAGAAACAAGTACAGGTTAACAAGACAGACGTGGCTCTTAAAAGTGCCTTTGGTTTTTGTGTGTGTGTGTGTGTGTGGAGGGAGGTTAAAATAAAGGAGAATGTTGGAAGCTGGCAAATTTGAAGGACCTGATAAGACAGGAAAAAAAATATTGAACTCCTTACATTTTTACCAGTATTTTCTTCGTCAGTGTTGGCAGATTGGGCAGTTTTGAGTTGTACTACGTGGAATAAAATGGGCTTGGACAGGTGGCATTTTGATATTTCTGTTGTACTCTTTTATTTCTTTAAGGCAAATGACAGACATGGAAAATGAGAGAACGCTTAATTTGCTTTATTATGCCATTTGATGAGCAAATGTTATTGTTGTAGTTATGAATTAATTTGTATAGTTTATTATTGGTAAGATTTGTGTGTTTACTATATAATTTTGTGTGGATTTTGATCAATTACTGGAAAACACACCAATCTGGCAACACTGTTCTTCATCTGAACATTTATAAATGGCTATAGTGTTGTGATCGAGCTAACTTACTGTAATATGGGTAACTGAACACACATCATAATTACAAATCATACAATCTCCTATGATATTATCCTGCATGATTATATGTGAAAAAAATAAACAAGCTTGAATTTAATTAGCTAACTTAAGCTAGCCGACTAACGTTACACATTTGGTGCAGCACGTTATATTTTTATAATAACTGCATCACGAAACTGCTACCTTGCAATTCGTAAGGGTCTAAACACAACTTTTTGATCTGGTTATACAGTTTTTGTGCTATAAATTTAAGGAGTGTTCCCATCTGTATTAATTAACTGGTCTACTTACTGAGCGGGAAATCGCAGTGGACCTTGGGATCGCGCCTTACAATGACGTCAGCATCACTGATTGATTGACTTATTAATAAATAAATAAAAATAATAAATAATCAATCAATCAATCAATCAATCAAACAAACAAATACATAAATAAATAAATAGATAAATAAATAATAGGTTGACTGCATCGCATTGCGCTGATTAATCACTGATTAACCAAACATAATCACACCACATTAAATACGTTTATCATCATCAACAAGCCTCGACAAAAACACCAGGGCTGCGTCCGAAATCGCATACTACTTGTGTAGGTACTACATTTGAATTCGAACGTACTACTCGACCGTTAAAAAAGTACGTTCTATATAGTATGAATGAGGGTAGTATGAATGGAATTCGGACGTACTACATCCGCCATGTTGATGTTGTCACGTGTCATGCGTCTTCACAACAGCGCGAAAATTTAAAGAGCCCACTTCACTGCGCGAACATCGTTAATGGTTTAAATTTTTACCTCTTAAGGAACCATCTATTTAAAGAAAGCAGCGTAACAAGCTGATGTACTACATTGAGGTTAACGTAACTCCATCTGATCGGTAATGATTAGATATCTTATTACACCCAATTCACACAATCGTTTCATCTGTTTGTTTAACCCTCAACAAGTCAGTGGTTTATTTGGATGACATTAAACAAGTACAAGTTAACCACAATGAACATCAACAATGTTTTTCCCTGAGGTACTTTACACTTAAAGACAGCCGCGTCGCGGCTTTCCGCCATTTTTTGAATATGACGCCGCCTCTCCCGCAGCCTCATGGGATAGTAAAGTGTCCATCGTATGCCTACTACAGAATTCGGAAGGAAGTAGTAGGTCATCCGGGTACTTCTCGCCTACTATTTTTCGAATACTATGAATTCGGACATACTACTCGCCTCGCATACTGTTTTTCGCATACTATATAGTAGGGAAGTATGCGATTTCGGACGCACCCCAGCATTATGAGGAATACACTACTGCTGTTGCTCGCTGGAGCGTTGTTAAAGTCACCGCTGAACCTGTTTCACAGACGCACTTTGATATCAGGCAACGAGTGGTTTTTAAAATAAAAAATCAGTTAAATATGACCTGGGGGACGCCAATCGAATCGCCCTGCCATGACTAATTTATTGCAGCCTTTTCTTTTTTATTCCTATTTATCATAGTCTCGAGTCCCGTACACACTGCGGTCAGCTCCTGCAGGTCAAATGTCAACGCCGCCGGTTCCGGTCAGAAGTCTATGGGAATCCCTGCAAGTTAAAACATGACGACAAAGGAGTACCCAGTGAGTTAAAACATGACGACAAAGGGATCCTGACCAAGCTTCAATATGTGACGAGTTGGGAGTGAGAACGTGTTGTACTCAACGACTCCAGAGGAAGTAGTAGCTAATTGGCGGTAGCGCCGTCACCCGGATATTGTTGTGCAAAAAAATAAAAAAATAAAAAAACATTGCGAAAAAATTAAAATTATTAAAACATTGCGAACGAATTAAAATATTTTTTTTTTCCAACAGGACAACAGAAGAAACTCACTGGAACTTTAAAAAAAATTCGGAGCTTAATTTACTGTAACAAAACTGAGCAACATACTGTATTGCTGGTGACAAAAACACAGATTAAATGTAATTTGTAATTTGTAAATTACAGAATTCAATATCAAGTCCTTGACACATTACTTTTACACATTTTCACATTTTAGTAACAATATAGTTTAAATAAAAAGAACCAAAAAAAAAAAAAAGAAAAGAAAAGAAACTTAAAATAAAGGGCACCACAAACGTATGTTAAATTCATTTAGCAGAGATAGGCCTACAGATCTTTGGGCTTTTCAATTTTTTTTTTTAAACTTTAGACTCTAAATATATTGTAAAGGCTGCTTATAAATGCGATAGCCTATACTGTCGTTAATGACCCGCTGATCGCTGTCAGATTCTGTGATATGAATGTCCGCATTGCATTGTGGCTAATGGGCTTAGAATGAGCCCCGCTCGGCCCGTGTTCTGGCTTACTGTAATATTTCACCGGTAATAAGACCGAAATAATATTATTAAAATAAAGAAATGAATGAATGCAATGATAACATCTAAATAAATGTCGATAGATGTAGCGTTATAGTTTTAAAAATATCAATAAACAGTAAAGCAATCCAGCTTCGAAATAATAACCGAAAAAGACCGAAATAATAATTCATAATTAATATACAGCGCCGCCACTCCCACCACGCGCAGTGCGTAGGGCACCGACTTGCTGAGGGGGCACCAAAAATAGCCTAATGAAAAATCAATAATCATATAATTATAATGCCGATATTATTTCAGTATATATTATTAGGCACCTTTCAGGCATAACAAGAGTATTTAATTGCTCTAGAGATGGTGCCCCCAGTGCTCCGTTGGATTGCGCAATTTGCGCAGCACCTGACGAAGTTTGACTTTGACAGTAGGAGGTATATAAAAGACTGGCAAACTGTCTTTATGGTTAAAATCATAAAGGAATTATGGTTAGGGCACCAAAATGGCTAGCAGCAGCACTGCACATATAAACCGTGATAAGATCTCGTGAATAAATGTTGATTAACCCTCTGGTTGTGTTCGGGTCAAATTGACCCGAAGACGATTTTCTTTTTTCCGAAAATACTAGTTAACGTTATCGCATTGGACTCAAACTTACTGACTTTGTTCACATAGGGTATAAGTACTTCTCATAATTTTTTTTTTTAATTTTCGGATTTTTTTGTGGGTTTTATTTCACCTAGTAACACTTGTTGTGTTCCCGGTCAAAAATGACCGGACTCCAAACAACTGCTTATAAATCTGTGATTATGCTATATTATCACTAAATATTGGATTCATTCTTTTTATCAACTTGTTTTCTTTAATTTAGGACTGGTTTTGTGTTTCTATTTGCATCTGATTAATCGTAAGCCTCATTTATCTGAGAGTAGGTACCTCATTTTTTGAGTGAATTTTTTTTTTTTTATGAATAATTTTCACAATATTAAATGAAAAATTATAAAAATTTGCACTGTTTCTCACACTAGTGTGCTTTAATGATTAATCAGGAAGTTTGGTTTTAAAAGCTTTTATTTTGTACAAAATTGAAAAAAGTCACACTTGTCGTGTTCCCGGTCAAAAATGACCGGACTCCAAAAAATTGCTTATAAATTTGTAATTATGCTATATTATCACCAGATATTGGATTCATTCTTTTTGTCAACTTGTTTTCTTTCATTTAGGACTGGTTTTGTGTTTCTATTTGCTTCTGATTAATCGTAAGCCTAATTTATCTGAGAGTAGGTACCTCATTTTTTGAGTAAAAAAAACATTTTTTATGAATAATTTTCACAATATTAAATGAAAAATTATAAAAATTTGCACTGTTTCTCACACTAGTGTGCTTTAATGATTAATCAAGAAGTTTGGTTTTAAATGCTTTTATTTTGTACAAAATTGCAAAAGTCACACATGTCGTGTTCGGTCAAAATGACCGGACTCAAAAATTGCTTATAAATCTGTAATTATGCTATATTATCACCAAATATTGATTCAATCTTTTGTCAACTTGTTTTCTTTCATTTAGGACTGGTTTTGTGTTTCTATTTGCATCAGATTATTCGTAGGCCTCATTTATCCGAAAGTAGGCACCTCATTTTTTGGGTGAAAAAAGCATTTTTTATGAATAATTTTCACATTATGAGATAAAAAATTATGAAAATTTGCAAAGTGTGACTTTTTGCAATTTTGTACAAAATAAAAGCATTTAAAACCAAACTTCTTGATTAATCATTAAAGCACACTAGTGTGAGAAACCGTGCAAATTTTCATAATTTTTTATCTCATAATGTGAAAATTATTCATAAAAAATGCTTTTTTCACCCAAAAAAAAGGGGGAGGGGGCTACTTTCGGATAAATGAGGCCTACGAATAATCAGATGCAAATAGAAACACAAAACCAGTCCTAAATGAAAGAAAACAAGTTGACAAAAAGAATGAATCCAATATTTAGTGATAATATAGCATAATGACAGATTTATAAGCAATTGTTTGGAGTCCGGTCATTTTTGGACGGGAACACAACAAGAGTGACTGGAGTCCGAACACAACCAGAGGGTTAAACAGCTTCTCTGCTGCAGCCCGACTGGCAGAAAGAATCGTGCTGTTGCACGAAAGATGCATCCAATTGAAATGCATTAGTTTAAAAAACGTGCTGGACTTACAAAAATAACGAAATAAACGTGTCCCTGCCACGAATAAATAGATTAAATTACGTGACTAAATCACGAACTGCCGTGAGACCGGGTTGGTGTGCGAGTACAGCGTGCAAGTAACGAATTGAGTTCTGTTTCGTTTCTTCTTGTGGTTTTAAATAGATTGAACGTGTAAATTGACAAATTAATCTGCGAATCACATGCCGAACGGTGGGGTCTGGACCTGGTCCGTATATCACGGATCAACTGCGATCCGTTTAAGCCCTATGACAGATCAGAGCAATCTTTTATTTACTAATTTAACCATCGTCAAATTGCTACTCGATAGCAATCGCATACAACGAAAATAAAGAGTAATTAGAAAAATCATTTATGCACAATAAATAACAGAGCGTCATATCTATACACATTTTCCCCAGAACTTTCTCGCGACCCGGTAGGAATTCTTCCACGGCCCGGTAGTGGGTCGCGACCCGGTGGTTGGGGACCTCTGCTCTACACAATCTGACTTTGCTGCAGTTGGAACAAACTGCTGGTTTCGTCTGGCCAGAGGAGCCTGGTTTCTCCCAAGGTTTTTTTCTCCATTCTGTCACCGATGGAGTTTTGGTTCCTTGCCGCTGTTGCCTCTGGCTTGCTTTGTTGGGGACACTTCATTCCCAGCAATATTGCAGACTTGATTGCACAGATACTATTTAAACTGAACTGAGCTGGACAATGACATCATTGAATTCAATAATGAAATGCCTTTAACTGAAAATGTATTTAATCTTGTAATTTTACATTATTGACACACTATTTCCCTATTTTGATATTGTGAAGTTGCTTTGACACAATTTGTATTGTTAAAAGCGCTATAAAGGTGACTTGACTTTGCCAGTCTTAAAATTATAGCACAGCTTTCAATGACAAACTACAAGATCACCAATTTATGTTTTGTCAATGTACCTTTTCAAATCAAAGAAGGATGCAAATGACAAATGCTGTCTAGTATGGTCTTTAGTTCAGTTCATTTCAGTAACCTGAAATATTACAGCCATTTGTGGACCTTGAACCTCATATGTGGGTATATTTGAATTTACGCCCTGCTTAGACTCGACCACCATTTTTGCCATACTGTCCAGCCTTACAGCTACTTATAATAATCAATAAATGCATTTGTCTTTCAGCTTCACATTTTTACTCACTCTTCCAAACTGATTTGTTCTCTGGTCCAACATTGCCGTGAAGGCTTTCACGGACATTCCTGGAGTTGTTGTCTTCATAGCCTCAAAGGCTGGAACAGATCTAGGTGGAACAGTGTCTGTGCTTGCATGGTAGCAGGCCAGTAACCACTCCTTACAAAGTCAGTGACTTCTGGAGCCCATTGCTTATTACCATGTTTGCATGTTAGCACCGGAATGTGAAGATTGTAAGGGCCTGAGACCACATGAAAGATATATGAATAACAAGGAACTAAAGTAATGTGTTACAATTTTTTTTTTTTTTTTTTTTTTTTACGCAGTCCTACAATTTATGCAAACCAGTATGATGGATCTACCCACAGAGATTGCAATATCACCAGTATCACAGGAGCAAATCATTTGAGGAAAGGCTGTTGGCAGCAAACAATTTACAAGAGCAAAGGACAATCAGGATGACATTAAAGACTGTTTGGATTGTGAGCAAGTACTTGGAAAATATAATGCATAATTTAATAATGTTGTTAAGGCAAAAAAATTAAAATCGTTTGAAAAAAGAGAGACACCAACCTTGTTCACAGATAATGTACTTGTCATCATGGAGTTTCAGACAACTGTTGGAGGAATGTATTTGTAAAAGCCATTCATGGTGGTTTGCCTATTGTGCAGAGTGTGGTGTTTTTGTACCAATTGATCACACTCTGCACAAAACCACTCTGAGGGCAAACATTCCCCACAAGGGAAAATGGCTTCTCTCACATGACAGTGATTACAAGTCATCTGGACAATGTTCTCAGCTGACAACAATTTGGCAAGGTTTTGTGGCCTCGCCTGTTGCCAACACTGTTGGACCTCTTTCTGTCTTTGACACCAACTGGACAGTGGTGGCTGCTGAGCAAAATCTTGCCCATCAATGCTCTCAAGATTCTGTGTAGGTGCTGGCTGTCAGTAGTGTCGCCCACTTAACTGTGAAACTGAACAACCACCACGTGATTTTGCTGAGAAACACTGATACTGTTGTCTAAAATTTTCCTACTTCTGTCATGTGGACAGAGCTTGATGGACCAAATTGTGGTAACTTTAATATTTGAGGTAAGTTAGGGGACTGAGGAAAAAAAGCATTTGGGAAGCGATATCGTTAGCTGGCTAGTTCCTAAACAAAGCAAAAGTGGAGGTACAATGACACTTCCTTTTTACTTAACTCCTTGTTTTCATATGAAGCATACCTTACTATTTTTTTGTAAGGTATGCTTGTTTTTAAACTGTGTTTTTAAAGTTTTTCTACTTTTCTACATGGAGAAGTACCAGCTGTTTGGAAGAACAAAATAACAAACCATATTAGAACAATTCTTTCAAACTCTTTGCCAGATGTAGAAAAACAAACACTGAAAGCTTTGGCAAACTTGCAACATGGAAACTATCAAACCTAAATGTATTTGGCATAATAATGTAATTTACATTATTAATGTGCAAGAATATAGAATATTAAGTATCAACAGCACTATAAAACCAGCACCTAGTTCAAAATCACACATCATCACTCTTTATTAAAAGTATTTGAAATTAATTTTATAAGATGGACACTAACCAGCAGTCTTTAAAGCTTTTTTCCTCCATTTGCTGGTGGTCACATGCTGCCCATCACGGTCCCTCTTCCACCAGGTCACTTTAGATCGACCTATGACTTTTGTGTTTCTTTATGGACATAGCATGTAATAAAACATAGATGGTTGAAAAATAATCATTAACTAACTGGAGTTAATAAATGACACATTTGTGTATAACAAGAATGAAACTTGCCTGTATCTCTTCAACAAATGCATCCCCGAGCAGAAGAACAGCTTCTAGTTTGTTCTTATTTCCACTTGACATTGTACTAAAACAAAAAATAAAAGTGTCAGTTAGATCTGAGATCTGCCTGCAACTCAAACTTGCTGACTAATATAACTAAACGGAAAGTTTGGACCATATAAGATATATAAGGGTGAAGGGTGATTAAAACGTCAAATTTTCTGATATAGGGTAGTGGTGTCTGACTATTTGCCATGAAGGGGGCAGGAGAATGCAGATTTTCATTACGAACTCTGGTTGCAACAATAATGATATTTCTGTATTCATTTGTTTATTTTACCAAGGTTTCGTCACCTAACCTATTAGCTAACTACAGATTTTTTTTTTTTACATTTATATTTAGTCATTTAGCAGATGCTTTTATCCAAAGCGACTTACAAATGAGGACAATGGAAGCAATCAAAATCAACAAAAGACCAATGATACGCAAGTGCTATAACAAGTCTCAGTTAGTTTAACGTAGTACACATAGCAAGGTTTTTTTTTTTACTTATATAATAAATAAAAAGAAAACAGATAGAATAAAAAAAATAAAAATAGAGCAAGCTAGTGCTAGAGGCCTTTTGTAAGCTGTATTGGTTACTGCATAATATTAAACATGTTGCACCTGTTTTTCTGATGGAGACAAATTCTCTAGTCTAAATCGTGCTTAATTTTCCCTTACGAAAAATACACTATATATGATGACATTAGAAATCAAATATCCCAGGAATAGGAGCCTAATCAAACCCTACTGTATCATGCATCTGCAGGAGCGTAGCCATCACTTCAGAGGTGAGGGGGACAGAAATGTCAAATGTTATTTATTTGTTTATTTATATATATTTATATTTTAGGTCTAATTGACAGGTTTCATTTATTCATTTTCTTATCTCTTTTAATTGGCTAAGAAATCAAATACACTGCTTCACAATTACCAATAATTTGTTTTCTGTAATGTTTTTCCTATATTTTCCTAATGGCAATTTTATGATTTTTTCATATAGCCTACTACTCTTTCCCATTTTTAATCACAGAATAAGGCAGAAAATATATTTTACAGTTTCTATAGGCTATTGTAATAAATACAGTTAGCATTATGCATATACTTCGTTTATTACCTGCAGATGACTTGAAAAACACACATAAACCATATAGCAATCCTGCATGTATTGTCTTCAAGTTCAGTTTAGCTTCATGCCTTTGTCCATATTAAGAATTTCCTGGTACTTCATACTTCTATGAGTCCGTTTTGGACTTTCTGTGCGAGAGCCCCCTCCGGCTGCGGGTATTAATGAAACATACACTGCACCCCTGATTTTGCCCTTACTTACTTCTTTAAAGGTGTACACACATCAGGTGAACTGGGCGAACTGAGCCTCGCTGGTGACGTCATTGCTGTAGTAGAAGAATGATGCGTGGTAATTGTACGCATCTGCTCTCCACCGAAGTTAATGGGAAGGATTGGCGTATCATATGCACGCAAAATCTGACTTTGGCGTATGCATTACACGCAATTGGAAAGTGTAATGCCGTGTTATTTCTGATGTCTCCGTGTTATTTTCCGGTACCGGAGCATCAGAGCCCGCTCTGCCAGACTGCTCAACAGCTTTTTCCCCCAGGCTGTGAGAGCCCTGAACTCAAATCACCCGCCCTCTCTGAACCCCCATACAACCCCTACCTCCTGTAACATGTAACGTGCAATTCGAAGTGTGCTACACACAGGTGAGTGGGCCTGTACAAACCACCTGTAGTAGCTCACTCTCCTCCTCTATGCGCACTAGTCACTTTTCACACACACTGCTGTGTGTACACAAATCCCACAAAAAGAACTCAGTAATATATGTATGTTTACATGCTCATGCACTACAAATCATCCTGCACTGTTCCCCAGCCAGCTGCTTGAACTCAATGCTTCTCCTTGCACATGTACAGTATTTATCTGAAGCATTCGTATAGTTTGTATAGTTTGTATTTTTTAGTTTGTATAGGTACTTTTTATAGATAGTATATTTATAGTCAAAATCTATCAGTAGGATAGCTGTGTATAGGTTTATATTGTCTTACTCCTTTGTTGTATGCCTGTATTTATGTAGCACCGTGGTCCTGTGAGACACGACATTTCGTTCCACTGTATGCCCCCGCATGTAGCGGAATGACAATAAAGCTCAACTTGACTTGACTTGACTTGACTTGTTATTTATACGCAGATTGATGAGAACGGGTTGGGATGATACAACTGAATCTGGAAGAAGGCCAAGCAGAATAGTCAGTGCATTAGGGGCAATGGTGGTGTTAAGGGCCTGTGAAAGTGTTCTAAAAATGTCTGACCAGTATCCATTAGCCTCAGGCAAGACCAGAACATATGAAGATGATCAGCTGGAGATTGTTTGCATCACTTCTGTTAGGAAATATTTTAGCCAGTCTAGAATTAGTGAAGTGAGCTCTGTGAAGCACTTTACATTGTATTAGAGCATGTCTAGCACAAATAGACAAAGAATGAATTAAACCAAGAATGTTCTTCCACTGGTCTTCAGATATGTCAATCCTATTAGAAAGTAAGGAATGAGAAGATGATACCCAGTCAGCAAACAAATTTGGCCCAGATTTGGCATGTATCTGGCACAGCTGGCATTCATCCGGCACTGGCATACAGCATGTGGGCCAAACATGGCCCGGGTTTGGCAGAGATGGTACCGGGTTTAAGACGGCACACAAGACATGGGCCAGATGTCAAATGTAGTATTTGGCCCAGATGTCAAATATAGATATGTGGGCCACATAAGTATTGCCAATCTTGACCCACATTTAAAATCCATTTGAAATATTTTTGAGTAAAATGCCAATGTTTTCCCATACAGAAAGGTAATATATTAGTACTTTACAAGTACTTTAAAGGAATTCCTTAGCTTATACTGCCCTTACTGTGGCAGCCAACAACAGCACAGCAACCCTCCGCACATTTTTATATGTAGTTATATTGAAAAAGTTTCAATTCAGTCTATCTTTTTTTTTACCCCGTTTTAATGGATTTCTATGGAGACCGGAACACGAGAGCACCCAAACGGAAGTTAGAAACCATCATGGCGCCGCTCATCGGTTATTCAGGAAAAAGGTCTATAAGCTAATTAATTTAACCTAAAAGTCTGCACTGTGGGGTCAATCGGTGACGTCACTTACATGAACTAATGGGCTGAAACTATTTCAAACACGTTTTGAACTTTCACTGCAAACAAATGTTGCTAAATTGTACTGTGATTTCAGGAGCGTCAGAAAAAAATACCTAAAACAGGGGAAGTTACAAGAAAATTTGTGATGGGAGCTTCTGACAGAGATGCAGCAAAATCTGAGAAATCTTATTAAATAACTTTATATGAATTTTTCACAATATAATTCAACCTGTCATCATGCATGTGTAAAACCTAAAAATATGAATTCTGGTATCTTAAGATTTTTTGTATGTTTTGTATATTATTATTATTATTATTATTGCATTTCACCTCTGCTGTAGTTTGTTTATTTCTAATAATCCTGACATTGTATACTACATTTTGTTGGCTATGTGACATACTGTTCCTTTCTTCCATGCTGATGGCTGTGCTGCAGAGCTGGAGCGGAGCGGATCTCCTGTCGAAGAACATCTCCAAAGCGCCATGAACCATCGGACTAGTAAGTAAAACCTTAAACATTCAAAAGTTTATCAAATATTCAAAAAAATATATCAAATATGTACTACAAGGCCGTCTTGTTTAACTCTGCTCTGAGGACACTTCATATACAACAACCTACAGAGGGGTCAATCATAATTCAAAAAAAGACACAGATGATAATAAAAAAGTTCTTTAAAAAATTTAAATGAACAACAGTAAGATGGAACCAGAGTACTGTGAACGCACCTCTCTTCAAACTGTAACGGTCTGTATGTATATTATTTTCTAAACTTTAAATGTAGTGAAGTTTTTGTTCAAGCAGACTCTGTTGCATGTGGAAACATCACGCGAGCCTGAAAGATACTTAAAATATTATTTGCACGCTTGAATACTGTTCACCAAAGACTAAATTTCAGTCCAGCATAATTTTCTGCACACTTCATCACCGAGGCCAAAATGAGCATTGTGAATGTAAGAGCCTCACACTACATTGTTTGTTTGAATTGTATTTCAGGGCAGTTCGTTGAAGACGGATAACCTGGACAGAAGTCAGTTCAAGATCCAGCCTCCACACCAGACTTCTCACTCACAAGGATTGCTGTCTACTAGATATTATGTGTACTTTTCAGACTTAGGTTCATGCAGATATTATTCAGGGACATGAACACTTGAATATTGCAAAAATAGAAACGACCTTATTTAAGAATTTTGTGTTAATTGCGTGAACATTAAACAAATATATATTTATTTTACTGTTTTTTGTTTTGTTTTCCAAAGCACCAATTTCCAATTCACACTGCCATACTCCAACAGGGTGAACACACTGACTAAACAAAACAAATAAGCATGTTTTTTTTAATAGTTTTTGTGAAAGTGTGAACTGACCATAATGCTGTATGTTAGGTGTGAGATTCATTCAACTTGGTTTGCTGGTTAAACATGATTAAATATTTGTTCAGAATATTGTTGTTGTTGTGACTATTTATCTGGGAGGGGTGTGTATCAAGTGGCTTGGCTATGGTTTTGTTGAGGCTGACATGTGGAACCCATCTGGTCCAGCGTATAGGGCCAGCTATGGTCATACAGGTATGGTCATACAGGACCTCAGATCCCACATAGCAATTTTTCTCTGGCCCACACATTGCGGCCCACATGCAATGACTTACGGTCCTAGTGTGGACCAGGTCTGGAATCCAGACCTGGTACACACTAGGACCGAAGTCATTGCGGTATGTGGGCCAAGCAAAAGCTGATTGTGTGGGCCAGAGCTGGGCCAAAGAAAAATTGCTATGTGGGTTTCTCTGTGTATAACCAGGGCGGGCTAGAGGCACAACACCTAAGGCCAACCCAATAAAGTATTTTAGTAATATTACAAGCCCAGAAGTAATATTGAAAGTTTGGAAGAGCTAAACCCCCTTCAGATTTGGGAAGCTGGAGAACTAATTTTCTAATACGAGCTGGCTTGTTACTCCAAAGGAACCCATTCAGTTGCAGGTTTAGATTAGTAAAAAAGGATTTATTAATACAGAATGGGACATGCTGAAAAAGATACAAGAACTTTGGCAGGATAATCATTTTAATAAGATTTGCGCAACCTATTAAGGATAAGGAGAGGGAGCTCCATCGAGCAAAATCTAATCTACATTTGTCCAAAAGTCTTTAAACAAGTTAGTTATAAATAAGCCCAAATATTTAAAACCATCCCAGGCTAACTTAAAGAGGGTGAGATTGAAAAAAGAGGAAGAGATTTAGCCATTTGATTTATGAAAAATAACTCACTTTTTTGAAAATGTAACTTATACCCTGAGAGGTAGCCAAACTAGTCCAGAATGCATGGTATAGGAGGGAGAGAAATTAACGGGTCGGAGATGTACAATAACAAATCATCCATAAAGGGAAGTTTATGACCTGACCATGGCGGACCATCATTTAAATGCATCATGACTACGAAGCCAGATGACCAAAGGTTCAATTAAATAACAGGGGCAAGCGTGGACACCCACATCCCCCGTTGGAGCAAAAAGGGTGGCCAACAAACACCATTGGTATGCACTGCAGCAGATGGGAAAGCATAGAGAAGTCCAATCCATTAAATTAATTTAGAGTCAAACTGGGGACACTTAATTGTTAGCGATTATCACCGATTTGATTGCACAGATACTATTTAAACTAAACTGAGCTAGACAATGACATCTCTGAATTCAATAATGAAATGCCTTTAACTGAAAATTGAGTGTTTAATCTTACCATTATATATTACTGACACTATCTTTCAATTTGATACTGTTAAGTGCTTTGACACAATCTTTATTGTTAAAAGCGCTATATATATAAATGTGACTTGACTTGACTTGACTCAAATCCGAACCTAAAGCAAAGAACAGGTACTCCCTCTCCACCCCATCAAATGCTTTCTCTACATCCAATGAAACTATAACTTCAGGGGTAGTGGATGAAGGAGAAAAAATAATGGAGTCATTCTATAAATAGGGGTACATGTCATGTCCATATAAGTAAGTAAGTAAATTGTATTTATATAGCACATTTAAACATAGCAAAGCTATCCAAAGTGCTTAATGTAAAATAAAATTAAAAGAGAAAAAGAAAAACAGAAAAGCAGCAAACAAGACAGACAATGAAACAACAATAAAATGAGATTAAAATGCTAAGGAGAAAAGATACGTTTTCAACCTTGATTTAAAAATGAAAGTGAAAGTGAACCCATACTCAGAATTCGTGCTCTGCATTTAACCCATCCAAAGTGCACACACACAGCAGTGAACACACACACACCATGAACACACACCCGGAGCAGTGGGCAGCCATTTATGCTGCAGCGCCCCGGGAGTAGTTGGGGGTTCGGTGCCTTGCTCAAGGGCACCTCAGTCGTGGTATTGAGGTGGAGAGAGTGCTGAACGTTTATCTTAGATTAACATAAATTATTTGTTACACCTAACCAATGTAAAGATAGATAATCACAATGAAATAAATAAGACCTCTTAACTGTACTTCACATTATGAAATAAAAACAATTCTCAAATGAATTTGTTGTCTTGAGTCTCTTTTAAACTCAAATGACCCGTGTTTGCAGGTATAAACAAACAATAAGGTAAATCAAATTGCAACAATCAGTCTCAGACAAGTGCAGGATTTTCTGTATCACAGTAATTGAATACTATTAAATGAATCACTCTGTTTGATTCCTTTGAGTGATTCAGTATAGACGTGGAAGTGAACTGAATCAGCAGTCAATGAATCTCAAATCAACACCAGTATAGTCAATTCAAACATAAAAGTCACAAATATGGAAATACTCGGGTATTTTTACTCGTTGGGGCCCTTTATTGTTGGTGCACATTTGATATGGCATCAGTTCCGCAACAATAAGGTGTATTCAGATTCAATTGCATTACTCATGAATGCCGCAATGTCATCCCGATGAAGGCATTAAGAGTTGTAGAAGGTCGCAAACAGGGAGAGTGTCCTTATTGGCTAAATTTGAGACATCATCGTATCAATATAAATTATGGTAACACTTTATTTTACGGTTACACCTATTAGTTGCTTATTAGCAAGCATATTACTAGAATATTAGCGCTATTTAAGCACATATTAAGGCCTTATTCTACATCACTAATCCTACACAACACCTAAACTTAACAACTACCTTACTAACTATTAATAAGCAGCAAATTAAGAATTTATTGAGGGAAAAGTCGTAGTTATTAGTTAACAAGTGTTACCTATTCTAAAGTGTTACCTATATTTTAAGTTTATGCGCAACAACAGAAATGTTTTACATTAAATGTTAAATGTTATATAAATTTTTCTAAATCTTGAGTATGGTACATCCTTCCCCCACTGAAAAATAGCATGTCCCCATGCAATGTACTTAAGGGTGAGCGGTATACTCTGTTAGTTCAAACCCTTGGAACTATACAAGGCAAAGTCTTGTTCTTCACCATACACTTCTTACATAGAGCATGTGGATTACACCACCACACTTGGCAAGTATCCTTTTCTTTAGGAAAATACACGTCACCATGTTTGGAAATTACTACAGTTTCTTTACTGGGTATTCCCAAATGTGGATAAGTAAACCTATTTGGAGGTTTTATGTCTCTTTCAGATCGCCTTAAATGAGTCTCAGATATTGTTTCTGAGCAAATCTCAGGAACACATTCAGGTGGGACACCAGTTTGTGCATTACCATCCTGGTCGACAAAGTCATTGCTATCAACCTCACAGGGAACAATGTCAATCTCACCAACTGGTTCAGGCAAAATCTCCTTCACAGCAGTGGAATCCTGAAACTTAGGCCTACCCATCTCACTAGGTATAGAGTCATGAATTAAGCATGGCCATTAGCCATATTCCGACTCTGAATTAGAGGATAAAAACATCCTGTGGTACTTCCAGAGGAGTTCCAGTCACATTTGATTTCTTTTCTTTGTGTCTCAAACATTTTCTTCGAGCTCTGCAGTTTCTTTTTGGAAGTTGATTTATTCTAACTTGAAATTTCAAAGGCAGAATATGGTTACGGTGTAAAACATTCTTTTGACCCTTGCCACTTTCCGGAACCAACTGGTACACTGGTGTGTTTTGTAACGGCTTTTCTGCTACGTAGATAACAGAACTCCAACGGTCAGCAAGTTTCTGTTTCCCTTTCAATCCAAGGTTTCAGATAAAAACCCTATCGCCAGGATTTCATTCGCATTGATGAACCTTTTCATCATATCTCCTTTTGTTATTCTGGTTCACTTTACCAGCAGATGCAGCTGCTAACTCGTAAGCAGTTTTCAGACCCTTTTTCAGGTTTTCAACATATTTGGAATGCAGTACTTCAGAGCCTTCTTCATTCAACCTCCCAAAACAAACATCCACAGGCAGTTTGGGCTCCCTACCAAACATAAGAAAATAGGGAGAATAGCCCGTTGACTCATTCTGAGTAGAATTATATGCATGTAGAAGCTGTGGAATATACTGACTGACTTCTGACTTGGATTCAAGGTACCCAACATATTCAACAGAGTTCGATTAAATCTTTCTGGTTGGGGATCTCCATGTGGATGGTACGGAGATGTCCAAGATTTTTTTATTCCCAACACATTCAACATCTGTTTGATCAATTTGCTTTCGAAATCTCTGCCTTGATCTGAATGGATTCTGTTCGGTAACCCGTAATGGACTTCTCACACAGTCTTTGCTACAGTCAAAGCTTTTTGGTCTTTAGTGGTGTATGCTTGCGCATAGCGGGTAAAATGGTCAGTAACCACAAGTACATTGCACACATTGCGACTGTAAGGTTCAGTCGTCAGAAAGTCAATACATACCAAGTCTAAAGGACTAGAGCTGTGCAAATGCGACATGGGAACAGTCTTTTTCGGCAAGGTCTTTCTTACTGTACAATGTTCACAAGTTTCTTGCCAGGCCTGTACTTCAGACTAAAGGTGTATGTTGACAATGCAGACAACCATCTGTGGCCTGTAGCATCCAATTTTGCAGATGTCAAGATATGTCAAAGGACTGTTGTCTGTTCTCACTTCAAAATTGACACCATAAAGGTAGTCATGCAATTTATCAACCACAGCCCATTTGAGAGCAAGGAATTCCAGTTAATTCTCCTCTGATGGTGAAAGGCTACGGCTAATAAAGGCAACAGGACGTAAGCCCTCTGGATGTTGTTTGTACAAAACACCACCTAGCCCATCTAGGCTAGCGTCTACTGTACATGAAGTACGTAAGGCAATTGTGGATCGGCAAAAGCCAAGAGTTGTCAAGCAGAGTTTCAACTCCTCAAATGCTTTCTCGCATTTGTCATCCCACCTCTCCCCAAAAGGATCAGTTGGTTTGAAGTACTCCACAGCGGATAGGTTTGCTGTCTTCCCCTTCTGACTTGAATGTGGTGGATAACCTTTAAGCAGTTGATTCAAAGGATGGCATAATCTTGAATAACACTTTACAAAGTGCCGGTAATAACCGCAGAAGCCTAAGATAGATCTTAATTCTGTTACAGTTCTAGGACTTGGCCAGGTGATCACAGCTTCCACCTTCGATGGATCAGTTGCGATTCCCTCCTGATACACTACGTGACCGACAGAGGTTCTGCAGAACTGACATTTGTCAAGGGATAGCTTCAAATCTTCCTCTCTTAACCTGTCCAGAACCTTGAGCAACCGTTCTTCATGTTCTTCTACGGTTCTGTCAAAAATGATCAGGTCATCAAGATACACCAGTACTACGAGGAAATTCATGTCACCAACAGTTCGTTCCAAGACCCTCTAAAACAAGCAGGTGCTCCGGAAATCCCTTGAGGCATTCTTTCAAATTCAAAGATCCCTAACGGACAAATGAATCTTCTGATCATCTTTGTTCATCAGAATTTGGTAGTAGCCGCTTCTCAGGTCGAGCACAGAAAACCATTTGCTACCAGATAAATAGTGCAAGGCATCCTCAGTCCTCGGCACCGTATACTGATCAGGTATTGTTTGCTGATTCAAAGTCTGATAATCTACGAACATCCTCACGCTACCAGATTTCTTGCATACCACCACAATTGGTGCATATGAACTCTTGGATTCTGTGATTATACCACACTGTTTAAGTTCAAGCAAATGCTTTACGCACATCTTCCAAATCTTTAGGAGCTAGCCGACGTGATCTTTCCCGAAAAGGAGTGGAATCCAATAATCTGATTTCATGAACAGTACTCTTGGAACATCCCACACCCCATTCGTGAGCAGAAAAGACATCATGCCTTTCCATAAGCTTTTCAATCAAACGTTATTTTGCTTCTTCTGGAAGCGGAGAGTTACCAAAGTCAAAGGAATCATTAGACAAATACTTATTTGGAACTGACACGTTACTCTTGGGAGTAAACTGAAGTTCAACAGAAAGATGTGAGCAATAGGAATCCCACGCTTCAAGAGTACTTCCTTACTGGACATGATCTTCACCCTCACAGTAACCATCCGGTTTGACAACTGCAGCAGGCTGTAATTCAGGCCTCACTAACAATTCTTCAGGAGCAATGGTGTCAGTCGCCTGATCAATCAGAACATGCTTCTCAAACAACTCACTAGAAAACTTTGGCTTTCCATGAATCTGACAAACATCTCCAGCCTTCAAAGTAATTGGTTTACCCCAGGTTTATCAGGATAAGAAGTCACCCCAGTTCAAGTCTGAATAGTCTCATAAGCTGCTTTAACCACTGGATGAACAGTCAAGACGTTCATGAAGTTTTCTCCTGCCTTCTCTTTGCAAGCGTCAAACGTGCAGGTACTGCAAGGTCTTTGTTTGGAACCGCATCCCTGGCCTTGGCATCAGCACTCATCACTGGATGATTTTTCTGTGAAGAGGACTCTGGAACTGAATTTGATCCAACAACTTTCATCAATTTACTCACTTGAGCTGATAATTCTTTCACATTACATTTCAAGCTATCTACCTCCTTCTCTGAAGCAGTTACCTGAGGCACAGCAGTGGTAGTAGCCACCCCAACTTTGGCCCCATCTCTGGCATTCATCCAGTTTTCTTCCTCCCTTACCTCTCTAAGCAGGTCTGAAAAATTTGGAGGATCACGCAAGCTGTAAGTCACTCTTAGCCTCATCACTACCATGTCAGCCGTAAGAACTCCTTTAATAATCTGCTCCATCCGTCTTCTGTTCAAGTCTTCCACTTTAACATGACCTTTCAGAAAGATACGGTAAAGAATCTTATCAAGTCTGTACAGAAAAGCAGAAAGTTTCTCACCTGGCTACCAAACTTCACCATCAGGTCTGACTCACTCTCTGTACTGCCATATGCAGTGTTAAGAGCCCTAAGATAGTCAGCAGCAGTTGTAGTTGGACTGCTCTAGGGCTGCCACTAATGACATTTTTTATTTCGATTAATCTATCGACTAATTTATCGATTAATCTAAATGATTAATTTCCCACAATAATTTTTTTACTTAAGAATATTTTATTAAACCAAATAAAATCCAAATTTCTATTAAATCCTTTTTTAAAGCAAAAGTAAAGTGCAACAGAGTGCAAAAAGCAAGTGTCTATCTCATAGTCCAAATCACTGAAATTAAAGTTCAGTATTATAGTGTAAGAATGACAACAGATCCACGTGTTCTAGTCTACTAATAATAAAATTATAATCAAAAAACACTTTTTAAAGGAGTATTTACAAGAAATATTATTTACCAGAATTTATTTAGGTGAAAAATATAAATGTGCAGTATTTCTGAAGAAAAAACAAAAACAAAAAACACTTCTTTTAAAATATAAAATCAATTAATTGGAGACACTTTTGATTATTAAAAGAAAGAGTATAGAAAAATGAAAATGGAAAAAAAAACTGAAGTTGGAAATAAAACGGATTTCATAGGGCCCTATAATTATAATATATATTTTTTGTGGTAATAAAAATAGATTTAAGTGAACAATAGCTTTTAAAATGACTTAAAATACATACAGGTGCATCTCAATAAATTAGAATGTCGTGGAAAAGTTCATTTATTTCAGTAATTCAACTCAAATTGTGAAACTCGTGTATTAAATAAATTCAATGCACACAGACTGAAGTAGTTTAAGTCTTTGGTTCTTTTAACTGTGATGATTTTGGCTCACATTTAACAAAACCCCACCAATTCACTATTTCAACAAATTAGAATATGGTGACATGCCAATCAGCTAATCAACTCAAAACACCTGCAAAGGTTTCCTGAGCCTTCAAAATGGTCTCTCAGTTTGGTTCACTAGGCTACACAATCATGGGGAAGACTGCTGATCTGACCGTTGTCCAGAAGACAATCATTGACACCCTTCACAAGGAGGGTAAGCCACAAACATTCATTGCCAAAGAAGCTGGCTGTTCACAGAGTGCTGTATCCAAGCATGTTAACAGAAAGTTGAGTGGAAGGAAAAAGTGTGGAAGAAAAAGATTCACAATCAACCGAGAGAACTTATGAGGATTGTCAAGCAAAATCGATTCAACAATTTGGGTGAACTTCACAAGGAATGGACTGAGGCTGGGGTCAAGGCATCAAGAGCCACCACACACAGACGTGTCAAGGAATTTGGCTACAGTTGTCGTATTCCTCTTGTTAAGCCACTGCTGAACCACAGACAACGTCAGAGGCATCTTACCTGGGCTAAGGAGAAGAAGAACTGGACTGTTGCCCAGTGGTCCAAAGTCCTCTTTTCAGATGAGAGCAAGTTTTGCATTTCATTTGGAAACCAAGGTCCTAGAGTCTGGAGGAAGGGTGGAGAAGCTCAAGTTGCTTGAAGTCCAGTGTTAAGTTTCCACAGTCTGTGACAATTTGAGGTGCAATGTCATCTGCTGGTGTTGGTCCATTGTGTTTTTTGAAAACCAATGTCACTGCACCCGTTTACCAAGACATTTTAGAGCACTTCATGCTTCCTTCTGCTGACCAGCTTTTTAAAGATGCTGATTTCATTTTCCAGCAGGATTTGGTACCTGCCCAGACTGCCAAAAGCACCAAAAGTTGGTTAAATGACCATGGTGTTGGTGTGCTTGACTGGCCAGCAAACTCACCAGACCTGAACCCCATAGATAATCGATTAGGTATTGTCAAGAGGAAAATGAGAAACAAGAGACCCAAAAATGCAGATGAGCTGAAAGCCACTGTAAAAGAAACCTGGGCTTCCATACCACCTCAGCAGTGCCACAAACTGATCACCTCCATGCCACGCCGAATTGAGGCAGTAATTAAAGCAAAAGGAGCCCCTACATTGAGTACATATACAGTAAATGAACATACTTTCCAGAAGGCCAACAATTCACTAAAAATGTTTTTTTTTATTGGTCTTATGAAGTATTCTAATTTGTTGAGATAGTGAATTGGTGGGTTTTTGTTAAATACGAGCCAAAATCATCACAATTAAAAGAACCAAAGACTTAAGCTACTTAAGTACTGTGTGCACTGAATTTATTTAAAGGTCCCATGGCATGAAAATTTCACTTTATGAGGTTTTTTAACATTAATATGAGTTCCCCTAGCCTGACTATGGTCCCCCAGTGGCTAGAAATGGTGATAGGTGTAAACCGAGCCCTGGGTATCCTGCTTCTTCTTTGAGAAAATGAAAGCTCAGATGGCCCAATCTGGAATCTTCCCTTTATGTCGTCATACGGGGAAAGGTTACCTCCCCTTTCTCTGCTTTGCCCGCCCATGAGAAAATGAGCTACTACCGTGTGAGGAGAGCGCAATATATTTTTTTCTCGAGAGACATCATGGCTTGCAAACGAGCGAAGCATGGCAGTTGCTCAGTGTTTGGATGTACAAATGTATGTGTACAGTGTTTCCCACAGACTTGGATTCTATTTGTGGCGGCTTATATGCAAATTCATTCTCTGCCAGGGAGAGGCGCTTTTAGAGCGTGGAGATAGCGGTTTCTGCTTTGTAACGCTGTACACAAAGCAGAGCTCCACTCACAAATGCTGCATTATCAGACATTGCATGCAAAATGAAATGAAAATGACATCCCAAATTTTCCGAAAACAGTCGTTTTCCTTCAGAAATACAGTAATATAAAAACAACCAGCTTTTCAAAATCGAAACAGTGCGGGTAAGGCCACACACCCACCCTCCACCTTGCCCCGCCTCTCTCCCCCTCATTAGCATTTAAAGCTACAGACACAGAATGGCACGTCCTAAGGAAAGCTCATTGTGGGACTGGCTCGTAGTGACTGAAATTCTGAACTAAGGCTGAATTTCGAGAAAGAGACTTCAGATACAGTACTAGGGACCACTTAGGCCTATATAAAAGCATCCAAAAAGCAGCATGTCATGGGACCTTTAATACACGAGTTTCACAATTTGAGTTGAATTACTGAAATGAACTTTTCCACGACATTATAATTTATTGAGATGCACCTGTATATATACGAATATTTTCATATCTCTAGAATAAAATAACTATTTGATTTATCCCTTCACTTATTTACTTAGTACATACAGTGGTGCTTGAAAGTTTGTGAACCCTTAAACATTTCTAAATTTCTGCATAAACCTACCTAAAGCATCATCATTTTTTTTTTATTTTGTATTTTTTTATTCAAGATTAGATTCAACTTTATTGCCATTGTGCAGCGTACAAGTACAGGGCCAATGAAATGCAGTTAGCATCCAACCAGAAGTGCAAATAACAAAGTATATAATAAATATAAAAAATAAAATGTGTATATACATTACCCTTATACCTCATAACTTGCACTATATGCCATAAAGCTTAGAGACCAGCTCAATGAAAATGACTGTAAATACAACATAAGGTGCAAAGGAAGTATTAACAGAATGTGCATTATACAGTGAGGAATGTAAATAGCAAGTTTAATATTAAGCCAGAGACCATAACAAATGGCATCAGGTGGTAGAAATGTGCAAAATGTGCGAAATAACAGAGGTAATAACAAGAACATTGTGCGTGTGGAGTGGAGACAGGTTATTGTATAGCAGTTGTTTTTGTCTGTTTGTTTGTTTTTAAAGTACACAAAGAAAATACAACCAAACAAAGGAGACAGAAATATATACCTTCTCATTATTTATTGAGAAAAATAATCCAGTGTTACATATCTGGCAAAAGTATGTGAATCTTTGCTTTCAGTATCTGATATGACCGCCTTTTGCAGCAATAACTGCAGCTTAACTTTTCTTGTAACTGCTATCAGTCCTGCACGACAACGTTTAGCCCATTTCTCATACAGAACCACTTTACCTCTGTGATGTTGGTGGGTTTCCTCCTATGAACTGCTTGCTAAGGTCCTCCCACAACATTTTAATTGGATTAAGGTCTGGACTTTGAATTTGCAATTCCAAAACATTAACTTTGTTCTTCTTTAACCAGTAGAACTACTTGTGTGATTGGGTCGTTGTCTTGCTGCATGATCCATTTTCTCTTGAAACTCAGTTCTTGGACAGAAAACATTATAGAATGTAGTGTAGAGACCTAGAGGTAACGTCCTATAGTACTGGTCCACTAAACATCCCGAGAACAAGACAACATGAAGCTGCTAATGCCATATATCAAATTAAGAACAAAGAGGGGAAAATAATAGCCAATCCAAAGGAAATAAATCAAAATTTTGCAGAGTTTTATGCAGAGGTTTATACTTCCGTAGGGAAATCTGACCAGAAAAATATTGATAGTTTTATAGAAGGACTACACTTTCCAAAATTAAGCGAAGAGGCTTCAAAGGCAGAAATAAACATTGAAGAGGTGGAAAATGCTATTAAAGAGTTCCCTAACAACAAGGCCCCTGGACCTGATGGGTTCAGCATCGAATTTTACAAAAGATTTAGTAAGGTTATTTTGCCATTGTTGGTACGTATGTATAGGCATTCGCAGGAAGCTGTCCGTTTTCCTGCATCTATGTATGATGCCAATATTGCTCTTATACCTAAACCGGGTCGTGATCGGCTGCTAGTGTCATCATACAGACCAATTTCTTTACTACCCACTGAAACCAAAATAATTGGGAAAATCATTGCAAATAGGTTGAAGAAGCATATCTGTGATATTATACATCCAGATCAGACAGGCTTCATACCAAGCAGACATATGTATTTTAATCTACGTCGTCTGTACAATGTTTTATATTCGAATCATAAAGAAGAAGCTGCAGTCATTTCACTGGATGCACAAAGAGCATTTGACCAAGTAGAATGGGGATATATGATGTCGGTCCTGAAGAAATTTGGTTTCGGCCATGTGTTTAGAGAGTGGATAAAAACAATATATTTCTGTCTAAAAGCCTCAATAGTTACTAATCATAATGTCTCAGCTCCTTTTTCAATTTATAGAGGGACAAGGCAAGGCTTGACAAGACAAGGCAAGACGCTGTCCCCATTTCTTTTCGCAGTTGCGATAAAGCCTTTGGCTGCGTATATTCGGCAAGTCAAGTCAAGTCACCTTTATTTATATAGCGCTTTTACAATACAGATTGTGTCAAAGCACTTAACAGTATCAAATTGGAGGATAGAGTGTCAGTAATGTATAATGATAAGATTAAACACTCAATTTTCAATTTTCAGTTAAAGGCATTTCATTATTGAATTCAGAGATCTGCAACAGGCAGATATCCAACCAATCACGATAGGTGGCCTCCCACAACATATTTAACTTTACGCAGACGATATACTTTTGTTCATAAAAAATCCTAGTAAGTCTATTCCACATCTCCTCTCTTCAATTACAAAATTTGGGAATATATCAGGATTTACTGTTAATTGGGAAAAAAGTGAACTGATGACTATTACGCCCAACACTTGTCAGCAGTATATAAGATCCACCCCGTTCAAAATAACAGAAAACTCTTTTAATCTGTATGGTGTCATAATAACTAGAAAACCACAAGACCTTCTAAGAGCCAACTGGCAAAAGAAGATTGATCAGTTAAAAAATAACATAGACTACTGGAGAACACTGCCAATTTCAATGGTAGGTAAAATCAATGTAGTAAAGATGGTGAGTCTACCAAGATTCCTCCACCTATTTCAATCTATCCCTTCATGTATACCACAATCCTATTTTAAACAACTAGACAAGATAATTTTTCAGTTTTTATGGAATTATAAAACAGCAAGAATTAAAAAACAACATTTTTTAAATCTAAGGATAAGGGGGGATTTGGGTTACCTTTCTTTAAAGCATATTATTGGGCAGCACACTTGAATTATTCTCTTGGTGGAATGATGACCCATTAGAAGGAACCTGTGAACAACCGGAATGGCTTAGATTTGAACAAGCTCTTTGCTCTAACATAGCAGGCGCTATGTAACAGTCCTGGTAAGGTTAGTAAGCTTATCTATAATAATCACTTTGTTATAGGCCAGTCTTTAAAAGTTTGGAAACAAATTAAAATATATATATTAAAGCTCCTAATGTATATCTTTATAGCCCCATATGTATGAATCCCTCCTTCATTCCAGCTCTTAACGACAAGTCTTTTTCGCTTTGGAAACAGAAGGGAATAAGCTGTGTTGGCTCACTTTACATGAATGGGCATTTCCTGTCTTTTAAAGAGCTCCAATCGGAGTTTGAGTTACCAAATTCTAACTTTTTCAGATATCTGCAAATTAGAGACTACGTCAGAAAATATTTTCCTAATTTTGAACAACTAAAAAAGCATGGAAAATTAGAGGAAATAAACAGATTTAAAGCTGGAAACTCAAAAGCAGTGTCATATTTCTATAATGTATTAACCGATGTGGTGGAAAGTGACAACTACACAGTAAATTTGCCTGAGTAAAATTTACTCAAATTGAAGAAAATTTTACTCTATGCCAGATAACATTTGATCCCTCTCTAAAAAGAGTAAAAGTTACTCTTTTGATAGAGTTGTTTTTCCAGAGTTAATTATGCTCAATTTAGAGTTAATATTTTACTCTTTCGTGTTATATTTGACTCTATTTAGTGTTTTTTTAAATTAACTCTTGTACTATTTTATTCAGTTCAGAGCTACATGAAATTGACTCTGCTACTTTTTAACTCTGTTCAGAGGAACTTAAAATTTACTCTACCACAATTTACTTCCCCTCCAGAGTTTTTTTTATCATCAATTATGAGTGAACTACAAAGAATAAATAACTTATTCCTCTGAATTACACCATTCACCACTCAAAAAGCCCTAAAATGAAGAACTTGCTTTTCTGTATTAAAATAAAACCAACAACAAACTGTATACTCATGTCTCAATTTTATTTTTCAAGCTCCTCTTCAAACAACATTACACTTGCACTTAATTCACTTGTCATCGTGAATGTGTCATCGTGTTGTGATTGTGAACAAAGATTAAAGAAAAAAAAATGAAATGAAAACAATACTAAAATAAAAAGTAGTAATAATATAATGGAGATGAAAAAGAATTACATGAAACTATATGGTACAATAAACAAATCAGAATCACATCCATAAGACATCAGAATGTCAAACAACTTATGGTGCAAAATATCCTTAATCTCCAAAACATAAGGTGCTTCTGTGGTATGTGCAACTTTGTAAGCATGGATATGTTCGTCTAAACATAACTTTTTCAGTGCAGTTGTTATTAAAAGGATATGCTCATCTTTAATAACAATATTCTGGATTACATGAAATACAGGCATGTCATTTTGAACTTGAACACAAACTGCCAACCCTGACCGATATGTGTTTCCACAGCGCTTGACCCATTTCACGTTTAGGACCTTAGTCCACATAGGCACATTAAGCTTCCCAGCCATCTTATTGCCAACTTCCATTTCATTCAATGGGATCATTTTCCCAGGACCAAATTTCATGGCATTTGGGTCAAATGTTTGCCAAATGTAAGCCATTTGGCACTGGTGTTTCTTTGCTAATGTTTTCGTTATGTTTTTAAAGCTTTTCAGCTGCTTTTTAAAAACGTTATGCTTCGCTTCGTAATGCATACACCAACAATGTATCAGTGGTCCAATTTTCTGCATACAACTGGGGTAATGCATAGTGCAATGATGCTTTGGCAACAAGTTCTTATCTGGAAACAAATGCTTAAAGAAACTGTGGTGTTCTGCAATCAGATGTTTCAAATAAATGGTAATACCAGTGGATATAACTGAAGAAAACACAATATTGACTATCTGAAGCAATAAAATGAACAAATACCAGTGATGATCATTAGGATGCACAAGATCTCCAAACATGATGGGCAGATAACGCAATAAACACCAGCTCTGAGTGGCGTTTAAGCCCAAGTCATTGGAACCCTCTCTTAATTGTACACCAGGAGGTTTGTTGTTTTGTTCCATGAAGCCATAGTTGAAATTCTGAATTCTTCTGCGTACTTCTGCTGATGTGGTGTAATTTTCAATCAGGTGCTGAATTAGTAATTTCATCTCAAATTGAGCAACCCCCTCTAATATGTCGTGCATAATATCAACTGAAAAATTTGCAGTGGTGTGGAAATATTGCAACAAATTTAAAAAGGCAAGACTTTTTTACTCCCATTACATAAGGCAGACTGGGATTGCTCTGCATTCTCTGGCAGTGTTCAGCATGAAGTTCTTTAGTTCGCACTGTCATCTTTGGACTATCTTCACTGAACACTGTCTGAAAGTCCTCTTTCTCTAGTAGGCAAAAGCGGCAACAGTACCTAGCACTAAATGATTCCACAAAACCAAACAAGGAATGGACACCAAGGTTGTCACCAGTAACCTGGACAATGGTTCTATAAACTGTATGATCAAATAAAGGAATCTGAATTCCATTGGTTTCCAGAGTTGAGATATCCTGGACAAGCGGCTCTAGTATTTTATCAAACCCATAGGTTTTGATATCTTGTGCATGAAATAAAGTGACTAAATGTATATTTAGTAAACTCGAGTTGTATTTAGGGGAAATATTTCTAAGGGTAAAATAGATAGCTCCTAACTTATGTATTCCTCGTTTTGATCTAAGGGGTTTGAGCATTCAAATTCATCAAAAAAAAAGCTGGATCTGAACTGCATGTCTTTGTTTTGAGAAGAGTGTATGATTCTTAAAGAATTCTCCATCGTGTATGTCATAAAGACAATTTGGTCTTTGTTGTGAATCTCTCGCCATCATATCTGTAATGTTAGGGTGCTTATAAATGGACTGTAATGTCTCAAGAATTGGTATATATACAAATTTATCCTTAACAATGGTTTGGGCAAAAGTTTCAGTTGTTCTGTTACGCCGCGTCGCAAATCTTGTTCAGAGAACATATTCAACAGGATCTATTTTTCCCCAGTTGTCTGAAAAGTACCGCATTCTCTTGCTCTCAGTGTTTAATGCTGCAAAAGGATTTTGCATTTTTTCAAAACACTGATCAATTTGACACTCAACAACACTTTTTATGGGCTCCTCTAAGGATAGGCTGTTTTTCACTGATTCTTGAGTTTCACTATGAATGTCTCCAATCACTTCTTCTAGAGCACCAACAACATAGTTAATAGTTGTCTCTGCGACACCAGCAACTTTAAGTTCAGCTACCACTGTTGCACAACTGTTTACTATATTTGTTTTTAAGAGTGCAGACTCACAAGGTGGATTTTGGTTTGATAAAACACCTACATCATCTAATGAAATGGAGTTGGTGGTGGATGAGCTTTCACCAGAATCGAGGCATGAACGGTCAATTGCACAACACTTGCTGAGATGCTTTCGTAATCCAGAAAAACTATGGTAAACATGTAAACAACCTCTTTGAGCACATTTTAACTTGAGACTTTTTCCTGGACAAAGGCCATGAACTAACTTGAAGCGCCTTATAAGGTCATTGGCATTAGCATGCCCCTTTTTACAAATGAAACAAATCATCTGCTCACTGGAGGATTCTAGCTCTCAACTCGGCCACTCTGGGATTCACCTTGGTGGTTTCAACGTCTATATCATAGACAGTGGTTTGCAGAAAGCTATACACATTGGTCAATTCCTGACAGTATGAAGTGCCAAAGACAAAGTGAGCTTTGAAAAGCTCATCAACACAGGCCAGTGAATTAGAAGCCTTACAGGGTAGAGTATGTTGGTCAATTACAATAAACCAAGAATGGACCCTACTTCTCTTCGGCCCAACAGCAAGTAGATACGGCTGGAGGCTCTCTCCAATGCTATACAAGTGCCCTTGGATACTGGTACCGGTCTGTGAAAGAATGAAAACACATTAGTGCCAATGTGACTTAACAGTTAAAGTCAATATATAGTATGAATAAAGATACAGTAATGTCTTCCACCAAAGTTTCTGTATAACATACTTCCAGGAGATTCCAACAGATCATTACTAAGTATGTGCTAAGTACAAAAAAATAGCACAAGAACAACAATTTGGAGGACAAGTGATCTTTAAGAGAAATAAGCAAGTCTGAGAAATAAGCAAGTTCAAGTTCACACAGTGACAAAACATTATGAAATAGTGTCATTTGATCTGCTTAATCAGTAGCTTCACCTTGATGAACTTCACAAGATGATCACATGCTTGTCTAGCTGAGATCTTTCCCGGTCTCTTGCGGCCTTGACTTGAGGGTGGCAAAAGGTGAACCAGCATCAGAATGGAAGACATGTTGCTGTCCCAACCTAGAGACACAGAAAAAAAATTAAACACATTTTTTGGTTTTTAGGCAGAAGGGGTTGAGCATAACCTCCTACTCACTTTAACTTGACTTAGCTTCACTTGGAATAGGTGCCAGTATAAATACATTAACCACTCCAGTACTTTAGTTAACACAGCACACAGATTCAGTATTAAGAGCACATTCATGGCCTAATCTTGATGACTAGATGTGTGGATGAATTTAGGTGAGACCTCCACAGATATTGAACTGAGGTCATACAGTTAAACTTTACCAACAATCAAAGATGCTTTTGTTATTCAGACTCCCAAATGAAAACTATTTCAAACTGTAAATATGCAAATCCTGTACTAGGCCCTTGCGAAAAGATCAGGGTAGAAATGTTAGAGAAACAGGTGAATTCTGACAGTTTACCCATTGCAAATCTGTGTTGCATATGAATCATATGTAATGGGTAAAGTTGTGACCACAATTTAAACTCTGTAGATCTGAATACAGCTATGCTTGTCATGAATGTGTAACTTCCTCTTAAACAATTTAAGGTGTACCACAATATAGATAAAGTACCTTCTTCAACTTCAGTGGCTTCAGCATTTTGGATGAGGTCTTGGAGCTCACTAGTCTGTGTGAGGCCACGGCTCTGTACAATAACCTTTGGTTTTATGTTGGTAGACCACTTCTCCAACAACTTTGCAGAGGTCGCATCACCAAACAGAAGTCCAAAATCTTGATCAATCTGCCAAAGATAATTAAAGTAGGTATCATAGTAGGAACTGACTTTGTTTACCTAACGAGTCTCTGTTACTGCAGAACAACAATAGCACTTGATTTCATATTTGTCTGTTTTCATGTTTTAAGGATTTAAGTCTCACATACCAAGCCTGGTATATCCAGGAATCGCGGGAAAATTGATAGAATATCAGTTGACTTTTTAGGGTCGTGCAGGAGCTTCTGGCGATAGGCCAGTGTTAACTTCATCTTTTCCTTTACCACTGCCTCATCAACTGTATGCTTCATCAGGGCTATTGCTTCCTGACACTGACGGTCTTCAGTCAAACAGCAGTCTTCTTTGTAGGGATGTCTGTTAGCAGTTGGCCCACCTGAAAGTGTTTAAGACAATATGAAAACCACATTTGTGGTTACTTTTCTTTCCAAAGCACAATGCATTAATGCCAAAACTAGATAAATGACAGGAAATAACATGCATATATCCCAGAGTGACATTTAAATTTGCCCAACACTGATGATTATGCAAAACATGTTTGCATTTAAAAAGAACAGCGATTATATTTTGTAGAGATGCTATGTAACATGAGACCTCATTTACAATATGACTTAATTACAGACCAATTTGGAACAAAAGAATACTTCAAAGACAAGTCACAAATGTTAAGATGAGTAAAATAAGCAAGTTGTATATTCATTTGAAAATAAAAAAAGTTAACCGAGCCTAATAAATATTAGCCAAGCTAATAAAAGCATTGACTTAATATCAAATCTTGCACCTGTTTGTGGTTGCCGTGGGTGCTTCATCCGTCCCTCTGATGTTTCTTTCTGCAGAGTTTTAATTCTCCACGCCAAATATCCACTTCCATCTTCTGCATTGTAATAATGCTCCTATTACCAGAACAATACACAGACCTAGTAGTTATACATTACCCGATTAAGGCAATAAATGCCATATCAATTATAATGAAGATTACTCTACAATATACAGAATGTCTTCTCCTCCTGTAAATCAAAAATATTGAGAGGCAACAGCTACTTACATATCCAAGCTTGCTCCTGGGGTCAGCCAAGCATGGGAATAGGGAAATGATTCCCTTCGCATATTCTTCCTTCAAATGTCGGGAAGGGCTTGTTCTACACACACAAACCAAAATCAATTATAATTATAACCCATAACATCATAAACATCAATTCACGAAGTAATGTATGAACAACTTACCCATGTTCATTTGTCAAATTTGCTACCAAGATTTTCACCATGTCACATCTTCGGGCATCTGACAGACCTTTGGTGCGGGCATATTCGTTTATAACCTTTTCACCTCCGGGGCTGCTCTTTAGGATATTTTCGATCATCTGGAGGGGGAATGATGCAATATTGTGCAGAGATTATAAATTAACAACTGACAAGTGTACATAGTTCCAAATATTTTAAAATTTTTAAGTCATTCTATATAGATGTAATTTAGAGGCAAGATTGGTGATCCTTACTTGGGCAAGACGACATTCCTTAGCTTTATTTCTTTCAGGAGGGCTTCTAATCAACAATGCTGTGTCATCGGACTCTGACGTACCTTCAGTATCTCCTAATGAGCTTGAGCTTAAAGAATCTTCAATATAAACCATATCAATGGTCTGATTATCTGTTCATGCTACTGTGGTAGCTACACAGCTATTAAGAATTAATCCAATAGCCACATTAGCCTATGCAAATCAGTGAATTGGTGAATATTGCTGGGAATAAACACAAAACTTAATAAGCATGTCAAACAATTTACCATCAATGTTTGCTGTGCCTGGGATGAAAATTTCTAGGACACCAAGATCTGGTTGTGTCAGCAGATATCCGAATGCTTCCTCATCAACTTCTGTCTTCGAGTCATCAAAGACTTTAACATCCATTGTAGGAAGATCAAATTTCTTGGCAACTGAAGGAAGACACACCAATGGAAAATTTACAAAAAGCCAGCAATGCCAAAGGAACTACAATAGTTATTTTAACCCCATAATATACAATCATACACTTAATATATTACTATTAAAAAATAATTTTCAGAGGGAAAAGTATTTATGATATTAACAACACTAAAGTTTATCTCTTACCACATTCCAAAAACGATTGAAATGTAAAAGGATTCGAAGAAAAAATATATTTCTTGCTGTCTTTGAACTTCACTCTGACAACATTGTTGGTTTGCATCCTGAAGGAACCAAAAAGTCAAAGTTAAACAAGGCGATAACACTCACAACATGAATTATCTTTGTTCACAAATGTGTTTTTAATATGTAATAACTGTCCAATAGTTCTGTTAAGGCAGGGTGCTCAATATCTCTATATTCGGATGGTAATTGTTTGTCGTGTGAAATAAATCTGCATGGCACCTCAATGATGAATCTCATGCATTCAGATGGTGATTTATTCACGGAGGAGTGAGTTCTATGATCCTACGAACCAGGGAACACGCTGCTCACGTGTAATAATGTAATAGGCTATTCTTGGGAATTTTTAATTTAATAAGTAAGATTTAATTTAATAGGAAATTAATATCCTATTTATTATGTGATTATTTACATCTGTTAAAAACTAGGAAGATAGACAATTTAAATGAACTTCTTTTTAACTCAAAATGATGAATGTCATTTTTAAAATATGAAAATTAGTGAAAATAAGTTATAATGCAGCCTCTTATTTACATAAGGTAAACATAAAGTTGCTTGGTTTACATTTTTAATGTATATAGTCTAATTGTAGGCTATATTATGTTAACATTGTATTGCTTTAACGGCCCATTTCTAATGTTTAACTGTTTATTTCCCTCTTTCTCCTTTCAACTGAGGTGGAGCAGTGATTAAATATTGTTCTTGTAAATACTTCCCAGCATTTCAGTAATAAAAGTGTACATATTACAAATGCATGCAAATACAGTGAAGCAACAGTTGTGTTCCGCAGTGGTCAAAAATGATTCAAACAGTGAACTCTATATTGAAACACCAACATTCTAGATTTAGGTGGCAATAAAATCTCTGACTAGTATGGAGCGAATTTTTTGGCAATATTCATCAAACAAATCCAGTGTTTTGCAAATAAACACAATCTGCTTTGCAAAGAAAACTCGTCTTTCAAACAAATGCAAACCGATTTGCAAATACAAAACTATTTGAGAGAAAATGCAGAGTTATGGACAAATGTTTATTGTGTGTTACAACTGTGAGACTCATTTGCTATTTTATGAGGAAATGTGACTTGATTTTTCTCACAAATGCATGCAGGCGGATTTTCTCACATGTCTCCAAACAGATTTTCTCACAAATGCAATCTAAAAACAGCAGATGGCGCTGTTGGTCAATTTACGCTAGTCTCTCGGGACCCAAAACACCTTTTCAGGGAATACAGCAGACCAACATGAGTGGGAAACAGGTGAGTTTCTGTCTTACTATATCTATAATTAACCATTTAGCCTAGGTGTTTTCACAAAGTGTCCCCACTACAAAGTTAGTGAAATTCACAATAAGTGCTGTAAAGTTGTTAGTTTAAAAATCAGTAGTGACATGGTTAAACATTTAAGTAGTTAGTCTTTCCTTATAAAAAACTGATCCATTCTCTTTACCTCTTATCCTCTGTTGGATTGCGGGATATAGAATATATAGGCTACATATGTTGATACAATTGTTTAACATTCAAAACAATGCAGGGGTATAACAATAAATTGTGTCACAATATATAGTAATTTTAAATGCAAATGTATTATGGATAGCGACAATATTGTGTACCAAAAATGAAAGCTTAGACAATTTAATTTAGTATCAGATATAGTAATATCACCCAAGAGGTCATTAATTATTAACAAAAAACTTTTTAAATGTTATAACACTGTGCAATTATTTGTGTCAAAAATAATTATGTAATTTTGTAGCTAAGCAAAATTATGAATATTTCTCTTCTGGTGTCACTCTTGTCATGTGAATTGGGGAGAAGTTCACGCTGATATAATACTAAATTCAGCGTTTTAATAAACATTGGTTTACCAGTATTTCAGAATGCTTTTAACAATGGAATGATTAGAAAAAAAACTTTGGGGTCGAAGGCCGTGGGTTTTGTGACGTTTTCATGATGACCACGAAAATAACTACAAATACAGATACGAGTATTGCATAGTTTTAAACTGCAAAGGTTCTACTTTTATTTGTGTATAGTCTTAATAACAACAGAACAATGTGCTTTTGTAAAATAAAGAAAACAAACAGGGTGCGTTCTCTGCCGTGTCTGGGAATTTTCTTCACTGGCACATTAATAAAACAACCTGAATCTCAGTGAAAATATGCCTCACATACATGATACATATATGTATAGAAAGCTTGACATCTCTACTTTTAAATAAATCAATTCAAATTGAAAACAAATATTCTCTGATTAGGCCTATATAATCTGTATGAAAGTAAGGAGAGGGACAGTTTCTCCTGTAATGTGATCCCGCCTTACACTGAGCGCTCTGATCGCATGTTAATGATCTGAGATCAACCAGATAAACATGTAGATGCCCCTGAAAAATGGCATCAAAATGTCTAACTTCATCATAGAATTTAGCCTATTTTCTTTTTTTGTGCGTTGGATGATGGCACGCTACACGGGTGAAGACACACTCTGGACAGCGAGGACTCTTCTCGGAGTGACTCAGATGACGTTTGCATTTTGAAGAGCCACTAATATAATTCCTGACAGTAGCCTTTTATTCTTAACTTCATGAGTTAAAATGTTGCTCGCCATATATAAAAGCTACATATTTTGAGTTGGGCTTTTCCAAACAGGCTATCGTCAGACTAAAATCTTCCAGTATTCAGAGTAAAATATTGGTTGAAATATGAAATATCTCCTTACAGGCCACTTTTAGTTTTAAATGTTGTACAAGGCATGTATATAAACTACTGTATGCTATACAGTATATAAACATAAATATGATAATAAACTATGATATCCCTTACGAAAATTAAAGTTGGTTTTACTATAGTAAAAGTGTGGTAACCATCTTTTTTTTTTGCAGGTTACCATTTCTGTAATGGCAGCTTTTCTGCAAATACCATGGTATTTATTTAGTAAAACCATGGTTAATTTTCGAAAGGGATATCGATGTTTAGATAATATTTCGCACATTTATATAGTTGAATCACAATAAAGCTCATCTGAACTTAAACTAGTTTAATTATAGTAGCCTATTTGTAATTAGTTTAGCCTACTCCTTTCAGTAGGTTGTCTATGTGTAGTTTTATACTTGTTTAAACTTTTACTGCAGAGGTAGCCTACAACATTTCTCTCCACTGTAGGCTATGTCACATCATATATAGCAGAATGACAATAAATCTTACTTGACCTAATGTAAAAATAAAATTCATTTTTGGTACACAGTTGTCGCTATCCAAAATACATCTGCATTTTAGTATTACAATATATTGTGACAATTTATTGTTATACCTCTGCATTTTTTTGAATGTTGAACAATTGTATCAACATATGTAGCCTATATATTCTATATCCTGCGATTCAACAGAGGATAAGAGGTACAGAGATATGGAGGACCAAACCTGCCATATTTAGAAATAAATAAATAAAGAAAGAAATGTACAAAGAAATGTAAAAAAAGCAAAAATAAATAAATAAATATATAAATAAATGTACAAAGAAAAGTAAAAAAGCAAAAATAAATGATTATTTATAATTTTATTTCCTTATTTATGTATTTTTTCATTTTTTTCCACATTTATTTATTCATTTATTTATTTCCACTTTTATTTATTTTCACATTTATATATTTATTTACGTATTTATTTATTTATTTCCACATTTATATATTTCCACATTTATTTATTTATACATTTATTTATTTTCACATTTATTTATTTATACATTTCATGTCCGTAGGGTAATGAGGAGGGCGTGTTTTACATCAGGAAAAGCAATCGAGCCAGAGTAGTCGAGGGGTAAGCTTGAGGCCACAGTGACACCTTGTCGTGCCCAAACGAAGTACAAGAAGTGTAGCCTATATGACGCGCCTGTAGATAGTGTGGGATGAATGACTTAGATGGGCGATATGACCAAAATCTTATATCACTGTTATTATTTCAGTTTCACGCGGGGGGTTCTTTCGGCTGGGAAGCCTGCTATCTGTGATCGCGTGCATTTGCTGAAGCTCATGAAGCATGCAGTCGCTCTCTTATGCGCGCTGTTTTTTTAGGTTTCACTTTCAAAGCATACAAGGCATGTTTCCAATATTCGGAATAGAAGGAGGTTATTGTAGAAGATTGGTCGCCTCGCGCCTCTTCCCGTGTGGACAGTCACCGCATCAACTGATTATAATGGGTTCTCTTGGTGTAGACACGGCTTTAGATACGGATTAATCACACGTTTTAGGATGGAAATATCCAGAATTAGGTCAAACAAGAGGTGTCCACGGGAACGGAGCTAGTGAAACACACACGACATGCATTGAACATACAAGCATCATGCTCATCCAAACAGCGCCTGTCGTGTACCCTCAGCTTTTTTTTATTATAAAATAATAAAGGGCTGTACTAGTAAAAATCCAATCAGTGTCAACAAAAGCCGGAGACATCATTACTGAATGCATTTACACTGCAATAAGCCTACAAATGCATAAAATGTTATGAAATTAATGTTTTAAAGTTTAAAGGCAGAAATATGTCGATATGTCAATCTATTAAATGATATATTTAATATGAAACTAAAACAGACACTAGGTGGGGCCAAGTCACTGTTTTACCGAGTGAGTTCAATCCATTCAGCTGATTCCTTCAAATTACGCTGATTACGAAAACACCACTACTTGTTGCCGCGGTTCAGCTGTGGATTTGTTTCTGTGATCATTATATGTAGGCCTAAGGTCACGTGTTTTTTTAAAGAAATAAAACATATTTTCATGATAAAAATGATCAAAAAGATGGCAGGTAGGGTAGGGGACATGTTCGGCGAACACGACTTCTTATGTTGAGAGAACATTTCTCGTGGCCATGCGTTTAATGCACGAACCTGCGTGACCATAGCAACCTTGTATATTCAGACATTAATATTATGAATAAATTAATAAAATGTTTTGAATTAAAAAACCTGGATGGATGGGAAAGATAGTAATGTTTTTTTTTTTTTTTTCTAGGCATGTTACATGTCTTATTTTTAAGTGTATTGATTATAACAAGGTTCATAAATGTTGTCCGTGGACTGTAACCTATATATCTGCAACATATCACGCACTAATACAGTTAGGTTAATATAATATTTTCTTAATTCTTCGCTTTATTAAATTCAAAACATTTGATCAATTTATTCATAATATTAATGTCTGAATATACAAGGTTGCTATGGTCACGCAGGTTCCTGCATTAAACGCATGGCCACGAGAAATGTTCTCTCAACATAAGAAGTCGTGTTCGCCGAACATTTTTTTTTAAATGCCCCTGGACATCAGTTTACAGGTTTGTTTCTGATGCTGTCAATGTTGTTTTTGGTTTTTGGTTACATTAAAAAACTGCAGTTAGCTCAAAAAGCTGAGGGTACACGACAGGCGCTGTTTGGATGAGCATGATGCTTGTATGTTCAATGCATGTCGTGTGTGTTTCACTAGCTCCGTTCCCGTGGACACCTCTTGTTTGACCTAATTCTGGATATTTCCATCCTAAAACGTGTGATTAATCCGTATCTAAAGCCGTGTCTACACCAAGAGAACCCATTATAATCAGTTGATGCGGTGACTGTCCACACGGGAAGAGGCGCGAGGCGACCAATCTTCTACAATAACCTCCTTCTATTCCGAATATTGGAAACATGCCTTGTATGCTTTGAAAGTGAAACCTAAAAAAACAGCGCGCATAAGAGAGCGACTGCATGCTTTCGCGAGCTTCAGCAAATGCACGCGATCACAGATAGCAGGCTTCCCAGCCGAAAGAACCCCCCGCGTGAAACTGAAATAATAACGGTGATATAAGATTTTGGTCATATCGCCCATCTAAGTCATTCATCCCACACTATCAACAGGCGCGTCATATAGGCTACACTTCTTGTACTTCGTTTGGGCACCACAAGGTGTCACTGTGGCCTCAAGCTTACCCCTCGACTACTCTGGCTCGATTGCTTTTCCTGACGAAACACGCCTCCTCATTACCCTACGGACAAAGAAATGTATAAATAAATAAATGTGAAAATAAATAAATGTATAAATAAATAAATGTGGAAATATATAAATGTGGAAATAAATAAATAATTGTCAGTCTGCTGTATTCCCTGAAAAGGTGTTTCGGGTCTCGAGAGACTAGCGTAAATTGACCAGCAGTGCCATCTGCTGTTTTTGGATTGCATTTGTGAGAAAATCTGTTTGGACACATGTGAGAAAATCCGCCTGCACGCATTTGTGAGAAAATCAAGTCACATTTCCTCATAAAAAGGCAAATGAGTCTCACAGTTGTAACACACAATACATATTTGTCCATACCTCTGCATTTTCTCTCAAATAGAGTTTTGTATTTGCAAATCAGTTTGCGTTTGTTTGAAAGTCGAGTTTTTCTTTGCAAAGCAGATTGTGTTTATTTGCAAAACGCTGGATTTGTTTGATGAATATTGGCACAAAATTCGCTCCATAGGACTTCCACTGCTGAGAAACCCGGAAATGTGAGAAAGGTCCATTGTAAGACAGTGAGCAACTCCTTTTGTTTGTCCAAGGGAGCAACAGTAACTAAGGGGGGCGGGGCTTACCGATAGGTCAATTCAAATAATGAACAGTAAACCAAAACAGATTTGATCATTTTTTAACTAATGAAAACACAAAACATGCAAAAGACATCGTTTACAACATTTGCAATTTATATAAAAAAAAAATTAAATGCTAAATATTATTAATATTACTAATATAGTAATACATAAATAATGTTACTGAAAAACTAAAGCAACTATTTACAGTATTTACTGTGTAGGAAGACACTCAAGGCAGCCACTAAAAAGGTTTGTTCTCTTGACCAACTGGATGCACTAAACCCACTGAAAGACAGGAAAAGGAGAGAGAAAGAGTGAGAAATTGTGTAAGCAAAACAAATCAAACTTTCAACATGTTTGTGAGAAAGGGATATATTCACTCGACAAAGCTTACGCATCTGTGCCGCTGCACGCTCAATCCACTCAGCGTACTTTGCTTACAGCTCGCGCACATCAGCTATGCAGGCATTAATACTGAATGTTTAATATTATTCATTGCATACATCTGCTTCGTAGATAATGGTTCTCCCCCTCATGGAATTTCCTTTAAGTTCCTTTCCAAGCCGGTGTACTATATCTACCTCTTGTTGTATTTTGCTGGTGAGCTCTGGAAGAACTTCACAACAGATATCCACGACCTGCGCCTTTATGTCTTCACCTGCCTGTTCTGCCAGGCCATACAATCTCAGATTCCATCTTCTTTTGTATCTTTCTACCTCATGAGCCTTGAATCGATCTCATACATTTTCTTACCATGTCCGTCACTGATCATCTTCATATACTTTTTCAAATTTTTTATGTCATCTTTAACATATTTTACTTCAATGAAGAGGAATTCTGTTGTTTTCTTCAAAAACTTCAATGCTCACCGTATTTGCCCTTAAGAGTTCCTGTAATCCATTGACTCTTTCGTTTATTCATCGCACAATGTTTTCTTCAATTTCAGAGAGCGACGGCTCGCTTTTACTTTTCTTCGGATAAGGAGGAATCCGGTAAAGGAATTATAGTGCCTTGCACAACATATGAGTGCGACAAATGTGCACTTCATTGTCTTTGTTCTTAATCATTCTCTTTGACTTTACTCTCCTTCTCTTTTCATTTTTTTCCGCCATTTGGTGCCGTCTCTGTAAGTTAGTTGCAAAGTTCAAAGATATACTGCAACAGTCTAGGTTAATTATTGGACCAATAATAAAATCTTACATTTAAATTCTGAGTGATTTACTTTTTCAACAAAAAGAACGATTTGAGGTGAAGGAAACAACCTTTATCCTCAGCTTCTCAAAACTATCTCATGCCACAGCCATATCATCCTGCAGCCCAAGACTGGTTGCCCAAGACTGGTTGCCCAATGAAGCTAAGCAGGGTTGAGCCTGGTCAGTAGCTGGAAGGGAGACCCTCTGGGAAAACTAGGTTGCTGTTTGAAGAGGTGTTAGTGAGGCCAGCAGGGGGTGCTCACCCTGTGGTCTGTGTGGGTTCGAGAAGTGCCATGGGATTTTTAATGACTAAAGAGAGTCAGGACCTCGGTTTAACGTGTCCTCCGAAAGACGGTGCTTTTTAACAGTATAGTTACTGTATAAGCACCGTCTTTCGGAGGAGACGTTAAACCGAGGTCCTGACTCTCTTTGGTCATTAAAAATCCCATGGCACTTCTCGTAAAGAGTAGGGATGTAACACCTGTTCAAATTGCCGCCACTGGCCCTTGTCAAACATGGCCTCCTAATAATCCCCATCCACTTGATTGCTTGAAGCTTCCATAACTGACGCAGATTTAGAGAAAATTACTGTTGTTTTTCAAATCAATAATTTTACGTATTTATTCCCAACACTTCCTTAAGCTTTAAGTTACATCTCAAATGACAAGGGATCAACTTATAATTGTGTTTATATTAATTAGCCAGTGAACTCATTCTCTCAGACAGCGGCCTAGGTATGCGGAACATTTGCAGCTTATATGGATGGAACGCCACTGCTTCAATCACATCGTAATTATTTCATTTCAAATCCATTGTAGTGGTGTATTAAAGGCAAAAGCACAAAAATTCAGTCAGTGTCTGAAAACTTCCGGACCTGACTTTATGTGTGTGTGTTGAGATGAAATGACAAAATTAAGCAAAGCCAATCATTATCTATGCCATTTATGGTGAAGAGAAAAATTTTATTAAAATGTGGTGGTCATCTTAGTCTACTTGAGTAATGCTAAAAGCAAGGCTGGAAGACAGCTGAGCATGTTCCATTTTTTTTTGTTTTATTCATGCTTTGTGTGAAGATATCTTGATATTGGACTTCATAACACTTTATATGTTGTCTTGCACAGTTATTACAGAGAAAATTAAATAGCATTCTGTCATTTAATAGCATACAGTTTTACACCAGGTAATTGCATTACAGAAGACTCCATTCTGAGATAATCTTAAACCAGAAATAGTTGCACAGCATTTGTTCTAGAACATTAATTATCATATATAATTAATTATCAGCATATTATCTACTACATTAAACCACAGTGTATTATGGGGATATAACTATAAAGCAGAACATAGTGTAGCCTTGTAGTATTTTTTTTTCCTTGTCCCTTAAAAAGCATGCTACCCAGGATTACATGTAGGAAGACATCAAATTGATTTCACAGTCACATTCTTAAGAGGAACATGCCATTGTTAAAGTTTGACACGGATGATTTCTCTTTGGACTAAAGAACTGTAACAGTAACAAGTTCTATATTTATGGGAATATAGTTTTCAAAATGTGAGGTTTTCCTGCTATGCTGACACTTCAATCAATGTCAGTTCAGAAGCTGACAGAAGCATGGTTAAAACATCAAGAACAAATAAACTGAATATAAGACAAGTTCTGACTCTGAAGATATTTCACAGTATTTGTGATGCATCCATCTGTCCGGCTCATCTACGGGTTCTGAGACTCCTCGTGTTGCCGTTCCAGCATTCTTGCACAGCGTGGACATGTGGTCGAGTTATCATAGTAACAATCCCTAAGATAGACAGCCATATCACAATTAGGAAACAAAAGCTAAACTTAGAGGGACTGAACAGGTACATGAATGCAAGCACTTTTAGCCACATAAGCTTGATTTTTTGCATTACAAGAACCTTGAATTCTCAGCATTGCCACAAGTCTGTGTCAGCCGCACCGCATGGATACACTGTTTTCGTTCAAATCAAAGCATAAATAAACATAGAAGATATATCCGTGCGGTGCGGCTGACACAGAACAGCACACGCAGTTTGCGTCCAGTGGATATTCTCCAAAATGGCACTACGTTGACGCAGATGAGATGAATTGTTGAATAAATATCCTTTAAAGAATCCCTTAAAGTATGTGCTTTAGATTCCTTTTATTTATGACATATTTTTGTGTCATTTATGTCATATTTTTATGTCACTCCTATTTTAAAATAAAGTATTGTTTCATCAATCAGGTTATTTCTGTTTATTGCACATTGCTCTATTAATACAAGTCTGTTTTACTCATGGCCACAACAATATTTTGTGGCCAAGATATATTATCACATTCCCATAAGTTAATATGATATGGTCACAACAAAGTTTAGCAAACCAAACATGTACCTTCCAAGGCCCCATAGCAATGCATATAGCATGTGGTAAAATGCAAAATGTATCTGATTTGTTCAAAAACAAACCTGTGGAAAACAGCAAAACAGTCATGACAGACGGAGGTGTGGTTGTCGAATGGGAAGAGAATGTCACCCTCTTTACACAATTCACACATGAAGCCTTTGGCCTGGCATTTCTGATGGTACAAAGACAGAGAGAGTTAAGACAAAAAAAAAAAAAGACGGCACAGTAGCACACTCACACATAACTAAACTAATTTTACCTTTGAGGCTGCTTACATTAGACATATAATTCAGAGTTGAGCTGAAATTGTAAAATAACACCCTAAATATTTTTGGGTGGTTTGTTTTACAGGTTTACTTTAGTATAGGGACCAATTCTCACTATTAACTAGGTGCTTATTAGCATGCCTATTAATAACATATTGGCTGTTTATTAGTACTTATAAAGCGCATATTCTGCATGACCATATTAGGGGTGTGCGATATTGAAAAAAAAAAATATCTCAATATTTTTGGGGATTTTGTTCGATAACGATAATCAAACGATATTTTGCTGAGTGTGTTATTGTGCTGATATCTGAAAAGCTTCAGTTTTTGATATCCTTCATATTCTGTGTGGACAGTTCACATCAGTGATAAAAATTTATCTTTTCATATAGGTTTAAATTGATTTTTACCTTTTATGGGCAATCTTACCTTTAATAAAGCCATTTTTTTCTAAATGTGTGCATCTTTTGAGTCAAATTGTTACATTTAATCAGTCAATTAGAATAATAAGACATTTAGGCTGTTACCAAACAATTGAAACCAGTATCAAGTCAAGTCATCTTTATTTATATAGCGCTTTTAACAATACAGATTGTGTCAAAGCACTTAACAGTATCAAATTGGATAGAGTGTCAGTACTGTATAATGATAAGATTAAACACTCAATTTTCAGTTAAAGGCATTTCATTATTGAATTCAGAGATGTCATTGTCTAGCTCAGTTTAGTTTAACTAGTATCTGTGCAACCAAATCGACGATAATTGCTAGAAATTAAGTGTTCCCAACTGAGCAAGCCAGAGGCGACAGCGGCAAGGAACCAAAACTCCCTCTGTGACAGAAAGGAGAAAAAAACCTTGGGAGAAACCAGGCTCAGTCGGGGGGGCCAGTTCTCCTCTGACGAAACCCGCAGTTCAATTCCAACCGCAGCCATGTCAGATTGTGTAAAGGGCTTATCTGATTCCCTTGGTCTTGTCCCGATGGAGCATTTTAATTTATAATTTAATGTATTTGTTATATTTGTGTTTTATTCATTATTTGAAGTTTTTCATTTATATGATTTATTCATTTGCTATAATTGTAAGGTATAGTTTAATGCATTTATTGTTTCTCTGTGTATTTTTGTAATATATATTTGTTTGTTTATTATAATTTAAATGTATGTCTCAGGGGCTCTCCGCTGACGATCAGGGCTGCAGACATCATCTCTTGGTGCTGATCCACCATCTGGTCGGATATGGACTGAGAAACAGAATAAGAAAGAAACTGACAAATATTAGCGTAGATGCTATTCTTCTTACGATGTAACGAGTGCATCATGTGTTATGGGGTTCCGGTTGATCTAATTAATGCAGCCTAACAATCCTTTAACGGATTTGAATAATAGAAGCGTATTAGTGTGTTATGTGTACGCCAGGATAAAGAGATGTGTCTTTAATCTAGATTTAAACTGACAGAGTGTGTCTGCCTCCCGAACAGTGTTAGTGTAGATTGTTCCAGAGTTTGGGCACTAAATAGGAAAAGGATCGCTTAATTACGCTTAATATTCCTTAAGCGTAAAGGAGCAACTGTATCTAAAGTGCTAGAGAAGAGAGAGTCCATAGTTTCAGTTACATCATCAAGTTGTTCTGAGCTATTTGATATGCTGAGGAACTGAGATAAGTCAGGAAGATAATTTATAAAGCAGTCTTTTGTGGTAGAAGTGATGGTTCTACCATATTTGTAACAAGGAGTTGGCTTTACAGCTTTAGCTATATGGAATATACAGGAGACTAGATAAAGATCATCGCTCTGCTGCAAAATTTCAACGCCACTGACATCAATTCCATGTGACAGTATTAAATCTAGAGAATGATTTCGACAATGAGTAGGTCCTGACACGTGTTGTTTAACACCTGTTGTAAACCTTTATTCCTCTTGTCGAAGCAGAGACCAGGAGACGTTGGGATATCTTTCATACAGAAGTTACTCTTTATTGAGAACTCGCTGTGCGTCGCTGTAGTCATCCAAGTCTAACTAAAGCAGTGATACATTGTAGTTTAAATACATTTAGGGGGCAGTGCTTAGGAATGGAAACAAAACACCTGGGTGACGACTTTAAACAAAGCATGCAAATGAGAGAGGATTTGATTCTATCAAGAGAAAACCGGTTTGGCAGGTTATCTGGCTTGCTCAAAAGAGAAAGACAGACCCAATCAGCTTAACACTCGATTGCATTGGTAATCCAATCAGTCTAACGATTCAACGTCTGGGCCAGGGGCTCCGAAAGCCATTTGCAGAACAAAAGATTCGAGTCTCAGTGATCTGACTCATTTAACTTACAATAAGAGAACAGGAACTGGCAGGGACCTCTTGTTACCAACTTTGTTTAACAGAATCGTTCATCTGATGTCATCATCTTCACCATAAATACTAAATACAATGTATATAACTTCTTCAGTTTGTACACTATTACATTGGAATCTAAATTAAACATTTAAATAAATTTGTAACCCCACACACCAATAGAGTTTAGAATGTCTATAAATGCTGATCGCAATGAATCTTTTTCATTATCAACATGGATATTAAAGTCACCAACAATTAGGACTTTATCTGCAGCCAGCACTAACTCAGATAGAAAATCAGCAAATTCTTTAATAAAGTCTGTATGGTGAAAATATTGTTATAAATTGTAGCAACACCTCCCCCTTTACCTTTTGGACGCGGTTCATGTTTATAACAGTAATCTTTGGGTGTAGACTCGTTTAAAGTAATGTAATCATCTGGTTTTAGCCAGGTTTCTGTCAAACAAAGCACATCTAGTTCATGGTCAGTGATCATATCATTTACAAAAAGTGCTTTTGTAGAAAGGGATCTAATATTTAATAAACCAAGTGTTATCATGTGTTTATCTGTATTATATCATTTTTTTATTTGTTGAACATCAATTAAACTGTTACTATTACTTTGGTTTGGATGTTTTCTGTATTTTCTAGTTCGGGGAACAGACACAGTGTCTATAGTGTGATATCTAGGTGAAAGAGTCTCTATGTGCTGAGAATTAACTGACTTCTGTGACGTGAGCTGGCTAGCAGACGGTCGGTTTAGCCAGTCTGTCTGCTTCCTGACCTGGGCTCCAGTTAGTCAAATACGAACTCTAAGACTATGTGCCATATTTCTAGAGAGAAGAGCGGCACCACCCCAAGAGGGATGAACACCATCTCTTTTTAACAGGTCAGGTCTGACCCAAATTTTTTTCCAATTGTCTATAAAGCCTATGTTTATTTTGATATTTTGATTGGAACGGAAGAGTGGTGCTTTGACCTGCGACTAGGCCGCCTCACAGTCACCCAGTTGCCCTGCTGCATGGGCTCAACTGGAACCGACCAATGTACAGGACTCCCTGAGCTAGTCGCATTCAAAGCAGTATCTACAGCCCTCACATTCTTACTATCCTCAACTAAAGTTTGGAATGCGTCTCTAGTTCTAAAATCTTCTCCATCAGCCTAACTATTTCCCTGCATTTATCACATGTGAATCCCTCGCTGCTGACAGAGACAGATAAACTGTACATGTGGCAAACAGTGCAAACAACAATAGCAGGAGAAGAAGCCATTACTCACCGTGATTGATGAATGATACCAACTTAACTTACCACTTACCACTGTTGTTTGATGAACTCGTGAAAAATGGAGCAAGAGAAAATGAAAATGGAGCGAGAGAAAAAGAAAAGAAAAGAAAAGAATAATAGGCGTGAATAGAAACTCGAATGGAACCGCGAGTGACAAACTAACTGGGTAACGAATGCTAAAGCGTTGCACGCGAGCTGCACGCGCAGTTTTAAAAGCGAACGATCAAATTAGTTAGATTAATTTGAAAGATAACACCACAAATATGGTGGGAATTAAGTTATATATTATCACTTTAAACAACAGGGAGTGAAAGTAAGGTAGAGAATCAATAAAAAGCAGAGCTACAATCACAAACCTCTCAGCAGCACAAACAGACAGGAACAGACTGAAGCAATCCCATTTTTAATTTTTTTTTCAACAAAATTAATCTGTGCAGAAGTTGCATCTGAAGTGGCATTTAGCTGTATTTACACACTGTTTAATGCAGCTCAGAGTAACCTGCAGTTACAAATGCATAATGTTTTGATATTTTAAAGACAAAACATTGAATACTGATATTTCAAATTATTTCAAAATGAAAAGATACTTTGAATGTGAAATTAAAATCGGCAGTAGGTGGCAGCAACTCAATGCTAATAAGTGAGTCATTGCGACTGAACTGAATTATTTATTTTAAATGGTTGATTCATTCAGGAACGAAACAACAATGTCAGGTTGCTCAGACCCGCAAAACTACGACGGCGTTTTAGTGCCATGTTAAAAAATGTAAAATAATCTAAAATTACGAAAATAAAGTCGAAATATTCAGAGAATAAAGTTGAAACACTACGAGAATAAAGTCGAAATATTTAGAGAATAAAGTCTAAATATTACGAGAATAAAGTCTAAATATTATGAGAATAAAGTCGAAATATTACGAGAATAAAGATTATAGCTATAATATTTTGAGATAGGCTATTCTAGCCTTTTGCGCATGCAAATGGCCCGGATTGGGAGCACCGGGAGGATATTCCAAATCTCAGTTTTCAAAATCTGTCAGTTTTATAGCTTTGTAGGCTATATTGCAATAATGTGTTTGTCAAGTGGCATGTGAGTCAATCATCTTTCCGATTACAATAACGAACAACGAGACATTATTTTCATTATAAATTAGGCTAAACTGTTTTTTTTTCATGCCTTATGATGTTCCTTCACTTTATATCTTGCTATAAACTTGAAATAAAGACCAAAAACACATTTATAATTTGTATTTCGTTATAAAACTGGCAGAATTTTAAAGCTGAGCTGTGTAAAAGCAACAAAGCACAAAATTGTTGCGATTACTGGTTGGCTGGCACACTAAATAATGAATGGAAGGCGTTAAATATTATGTCCTCATTTACAGTATACCATAAATAAAACAGTTTGTGAATAGTCACTTAACGTTTACAGCAGAAAAGACAACAATATAACATATGTTAACAAATTTGAGTCCACTTCAACCTTTAGAACGTTTTATTGCTGTTTAATTAAACAGGCAATGTGAGGAATTAAAGTTTGGACGCCACAGATGTTTTTGCGGAGTAGGTGGTGAAATTTTCACAATAATTTAATGAGTTGATTCACATAAATACAGCGATCTGTCACGCCACATTAAAGATCTTGAAAATCACATTATTGCAAGACACATAATTTGTGTTTTGTTATAAAACTGATTTTGAAAGCTGAGAATTTGTTTTATATTAAAAGCACAAAGCTTAAGCTATTGCTATTGGGTGGCTGGCGCACTACAAATAATGAATGCAATGGAAGACATGAAATATTATTTCCAAGCATACTGTCCCCGCGGGTATGATTTCTGCTAATAATCCCACATATATTTGTAGTGTAATAAAAAAGGGTTAAATAAAAGAGCTACAGCGCCCCCCAAAGCAATGTCGATTGAGTGTGTGAGCTGATGTTAAGATAAACAGTTGTTCCTGTTCAGTCTGTTAATAAATATCATATTCTTGATATTAAGCTGTTTCCGCGAGTCCTTAAAATTGACATCCCAGTAAGATGATGCGGCCGCTCGGATGCAACAATATTCAAATCAATTCCAGTGGCCTGGCAACTTCTCCCGGCACTCTCAATGCGGGCTATTTACATGCGCAATATAGGCTATACTCTCAAAATATTATAACTTTGATTTCTACAATTTAAATTCTCGAAATATTTCGACTTTATTCTCGTAGTATTTCGACTTTATTCTCGTAGTATTTCGACTTTATTCTCGTAGTATTTCGACTTATTCTCGTAATATTTCGACTTTATTCTCGTAACATTTTTACTTTATTCTCGAAACATTTAGACTTTATTCTCGTAATATTTCGACTTTATTCTCGTAATATTTCAACTTTATTCTCGTAATTTCGACTTTATTCTCGTAGTATTTCGACTTTATTCTCGTAGTATTTTTAATTTATTCTCAAAACATTTAGCCTTTATTCTCATAATATTTTTACTTTATTCTCGAAACATTTAGACTTTATTCTAGTAATATTTTGACTTTATTCTCGTAATATTTCGACTTTATTCTCGTAATTTCGACTTTATTCTCGTAGTATTTCGACTTTATTCTCGTTACATTTTTACTTTATTCTCGAAACATTTTTACTTTATTCTCGAAACATTTCGACTTTATTCTTGTAGTATTTTGACTTTATTCTCTTAGTATTTCGACTTTATTCTCTTAGTATTTTGACTTTATTCTCTTAGTATTTAGACTTTATTCTCTTAGTATTTAGACTTTATTCTCGAAATATTACGACTTTAATCTCGTAATTGTTTGTATTTTTTAATGTGGCACTAAAACGCCATCGTACAAAACAGTGCTGTAGCTGTTTGGAATTATTTTTTTGTTGGCGAAATGGAGCAAAAAAGGCAATATGGTGTCTAAAACGCAAGTCTCTTAATATCAACTTATTGTTTATTGAACTGTTGTATAAAATCAATATCACATTTGTAATCATGCTTATTTTTGAAGAAAAATCGTCACTCTTCATGTGATTTTAACTATATGAAATTATATATATATATATATATTAGGGATGTAACTGTACGCGTATCGTCTATCAAACGGTTCACGGGCAGTTCCAAATAGAAGTGATCATCCCTATCCCCTTGGAGTGGGGACTTTGGAGTGAGCAGGGCACGTGCGTTTCATTATGTAGTCCTTTGGAATGCACTTGGTGAAGGGAGCATAATTTCCTCATTATCTTCAGCTGGGATGTTCCTGTGACAACGCAGCACGGTGTGCGTCAGCAGATTCGCTGACGGACAACCACATAAAAAAAAAAAAATACATTTTACATTTAAAAAAAGTTTTATATATATATTTTTTATATATTATATAACATATTTTTAAAACTTTTTAAAATATAAAATGTATGTTTATTTGCAACAGTTATGCTAACAACAATAAAAAGTCTATTGACATTTAAACAGCGATATCTGCTGAAGCACACCGTGCTGCGTTGTCACGGGAACATCCCAGCTGAAGATAATGAGGAAATTACGCTCCCTTCACTAAGTGCATTCCAAACAACTACATAATGACACGCACGTGCCCTGCTCACTCCAGCTCACTACAGTCAAGCGTTTGCGATAACTGGCAATGAGTCTTTCACATCGCTGTGGAGGAATTTTGGACTTTGCAGAATTGTTTTAATTCAGCCACATTGGAGGGTTTTTGAGCATGAATGGACTGTTTAAGGCCATGCCACATCATCTCAATTGGATTTAAGTTCAGACTTTGATTTGGCCGCTCCAAAACCTTAATTTTGTTTTTCTTGAGACATTCAGAGGTGGACTTGCTGCTGTGTTTGGAATCATTGTCCTGCTGCATAACCCAAGTGCACTTGAGCTTGAGGTCACAAACTGATGGCGGTCATTCTCCTTCAGGATTTTCTGATAGAGTGCAGAATTCATGGTTCCATCAATTATGGCAAGTCATCCAGGTTCTGAAGCTGCAAAGCAGCCTCAGACCATCACACTACCACCACCATGTTTGACTGTTGGTATGATGTTCTTTTTATGAAATGCTGTGTTCGTTTTACGCCAGATGTAACGGGACACACACCTTCCAAAAAGTTCAACTTTTGTCGCATCAGTCCACAGAATATTTGCCCAAAAGTCTTGGGGATAATCAAGACATTTTTTGGCAAATGTAAGACAAGCCTTTGTGTTCTTTTTGGTCAGCAATGGCTTTTGCCTTGGAACTCTCCCATGGATGCTGTTTTTGCCCAGTCTCTTTCTTATTGTTGAATCATGAACACTGACCTTAATTGAGGTAAGTGAGGCCTGCAGTTCTTTAGATCTTGTTCTGGGTTCTTTTATGACCTCCTGGATGAGTCGTCTTTGTGCTCTTGGAGTAATTTTTGTAGGCCGGCCACCCCTGGGAAGGTTCACCACTGTTACAAGTTTTCTCCATTTGTGGATAATGGCTCTGACCATGGTTTGCTGGAGTCCCAAAGCCTTAGAAATGGCTTTATAACCCTTTCCAGACTGATACATGTAAACTATTTTGTTTCTCATCTGTTTATTAATTTTTTAAGATCGCGGAATGATGTGTTGCTCTTGATTCAACAGGTCTGGCAGTAATCAGGCCTGTGGCTAGTGAAATCTAACTCAGCTTTCTATAATAATGTGGTTTTTAAATATACTTTTATATTGAAATAATTTCACATTCAATCTTCAAATTAATGTACAAACATAAAGACAGTATATATTTTTAATATTTGTTTAATTGGCATCTTTTTTTATGACCGAATCACTGATACCAGATACCAGTATTTCTGACACATTTCAGGTCATAAAGTCTCTATTAATGAGCTGAAGAGTTGAATCGGGTGTGTTAGATGAGGGAGACAGTGCTGGGCTGCTCCAGGACAGTTTTGAAAACCATTCCATAGGCATGTTCTTAAATGTTACTCATATAAAATATATTACATGCACGCACAGTTTTAAGACAGCTTTAATCGCATTTTTGGTAACATAATGACTAACTGACCACAACACTGCATGCACGTAGTTTATTTTGCTCTTTTATATGAAATGATACAGGCTACAGCGCGCACCGGCACCTTTGTGCGTGCAATTGAGCACGTGCTGCGAGCACAGTACCGTTTCCACACTCGTTTGACTCGTGCCTGCCGCTGAAGTGAAGTGGAGTGCACGTCTGAAATGTCTCCCGTTTGATGTGGTCGTAAAGACGTTCTGCGACTGAATAAATGCACTTCAAAAAGTATTTAGTCAGCCACCAATTGTGCAAGTTCTCCCACTTAAAAAGATGAGAGAGGCCTGTAATTTTCATCATAGGTATACCTCAACTATGAGAGACAAAATGAGAAGAAAAAAATCCAGAAAATCACATTGTAGGATTTTTAAAGAATTAATTGGTAAATTCCTCGGTAAAATAAGTATTTGGTCACCTACAAACAAGCAAGATTTCTGGCTCTCACAGACCTGTAACTTCTTCTTTAAGAGGCTCCTCTGCCCTCCACTCGTTACCTGTATTAATGGAATCTGTTTGAACTTGTTATCAGTATAAAAGACACCTGTCCACAACCTCAAACAGTCCAACTCCAAACTCCACCATGGCCAAGGCCAAAGAGCTGTCAAAGTACACCAGAAACAAAATTGTAGACCTGCACCAGGCTGGGAAGACTGAATCTGCAATAGGTAAGCAGCTTGGTGTGAAGAAATCAACTGTGGGAGCAATTATTAGAAAATGGAAGACGTACAAGACCACTGATAATCTCCCTCGATCTGGGGCTCCACGCAAGATCTCACCCCGTGGGGTCAAAATTATCATAAGAACTGTGAGCAAAAATCCCAGAACCACATGGGGGACCTAGTGAATGACCTGCAGAGAGCTGGGACCAAAGTAACAAAGGCTACCATCAGTAAAACACTGTGCCGCCAGGGACTCAAATCCTGCAGTGCCAGACGTGTCCCCCTGCTTAAGCCAGTACATGTCCGGGCCCGTCTGAAGTTTGTTAGAGAGCACTTGGATGATCCAGAAGAGGATTGCAAGTTGAGTTTTTACTTTTTGGTAAAAACTCAATTTGTCATGTTTGGAGGAGAAAGAATGCCGAGTTGCATCCAAAGAACACCATACCTACTGTGAAGCATGGGGGTGGAAACATCATGCTTTGGGGCTGTTTTTCTGCAAAGGGACCAGGACGACTGATCTGTGTAAACGAAAGAATGAATGGGGCCATGTATCGTGAGATTTTGAGTGAAAACCTCCTTCCATCAGCAAGGGCATTGAAGATGAAACGTGGCTGGGTCTTTCAGCATGACAAAGATCCCAAACACACCGCCCGGGCAACGAAGGAGTGGCTTCATAAGAAGCATTTCAAGGTCCTGGAGTGGCCTAGCCAGTCTCCAGATCTCAACCCCATCGGAAAGTTGAAAGTCCGTGTTGCCCAGTGACAGCCCCAAAACATTACTGCTCTAGAGGAGATCTGCATGGAGGAATGGGCCAAAATACCAGTAACAGTATGTGAAAACCTTGTGAAGACTTACAGAAAATGTTTGACCTCTGTCATTGCCAACAAAGTGTATATAACAAAGTATTGAGATTAAATTTTGTTATTGACCAAATACTTATTTTCCACCATAATTTGCAAATAAATTCTTTAAAAATCCTACAAAGTGATTTTCTGGATTTTTTTCCCCTCATTTTGTCTCTCATAGTTGAGGTATACTTATGATGAAAATTACAGGCCTCTCTCATCTTTTTAAGTGGGAGAACTGGCTGACTAAATACTTTTTTGCCCCACATATATATATATATATATATATATATATATATATATATATATATATATATACATACAAACCCGATTCCAAAAGAGTTGGGACACTGTACAAATTGTGAATAAAAACAGAATGATGTGGAAGTTTCAAATTTCAATATTTTATTCAGAATACAACATAGATGACATATCAAATGTTTAAACTGAGAAAATTTATCATTTTAAGGGAAAAATAAGTTGATTTTAAATTTCATGGCATCAACACATCTCAAAAAAGTTGGGACAAGGCCATGTTTACCACTGTGTGGCATCCCCTCTTCTTTTTATAACAGTCTGGGGACTGAGGAGACAAGTTGCTCAAGTTTAGGAATAGGAATGTTGTCCCATTCTTGTCTAATACAGGCTTCTAGTTGCTCAACTGTCTTAGGTCTTCTTTGTCGAATCTTCCTCTTTATGGTGTGCAAAATGTTTTCTATGGGTGAAAGATCTGGGCTGCAGGCTGGCCATTTCAGTACCCGGATCCTTCTTCTACGCAGCCATGATGTTGTAATTGATGCAGTATGTGGTCTGGCATTGTCATGTTGGAAAATGCAAGGTCTTCCCTGAAAGAGACGACGTCTGGATGGGAGCATATGTTGTTCTAGAACTTGGATATACCTTTCAGCATTGATGGTGCCTTTCCAGATGTGTAAGCTACCCATGCCACATGCACTCATGCAACCCCACACCATCAGAGATGCAGGCTTCTGAACTGAGCGCTAATAACAACTTGGGTTGTCCTTGTCCTCTTTAGTCCGGACGACATGGCGTCCCAGTTTTCCAAAAAGAACTTCAAATTTTGATTCGTCTGACCACAGAACAGTTTTCCACTTTGCCACAGTCCATTTTAAATAAGCCTTGGCCCAGAGAAAACGCCTGCGCTTCTGGATCATGTTTAGATATGGCTTCTTTTTTGACCTATAGAGTTTTAGCCGGCAACGGCGAATGGCACGGTGGATTGTGTTCACCGACAATCTTTTCTGGAAGTATTCCTGAGCCCATGTTGTGATTTCCATTACAGTAGCATTCCTGATGCAGTGCCGTCTAAGGGCCCGAAGATCACGGGCATCCAGTATGGTTTTCCGGCCTTGACCCTTACGCACAGAGATTGTTCCAGATTCTCTGAATATTTGGATGATATTATGCACTGTAGATGATGATAACTTCAAACTCTTTGCAATTTTTCTCTAAGAAACTCCTTTCTGATATTGCTCCACTATTTTTCGCCGCAGCATTGGGGGAATTGGTGATCCTCTTCCCATCTTGACTTCTGAGAGACACTGCCACTCTGAGAGGCTCTTTTTATACCCAATCATGTTGCAAATTGATCCTCCAGGTGTTCCTTCTATGTACATTTAACTTTTCCGGCCTCTTATTGCTACCTCTCCCAACTTTTTTGGAATGTGTAGCTCTCACGAAATCCAAAATGAGCCAATATTTGGCATGACATTTCAAAATGTCTCACTTTCAACATTTGATATGTTATCTATATTCTATTGTGAATAAAATATAAGTTTATGAGATTTGTAAATTATTGCATTCCTTTTTTATTCACAAATTGTACAGTGTCCCAACTTTTTTGGAATCGGGTCTGTATATACTGTATATATATAAAAACACACACACATACATTTTCTGCCCCCATATCTTGAATTTTGTGATCATTCATCATGCAGTGAAAGAACACACTCTAAATACGTACGCGCTCTAGTCTAGACTTCATCACATAATGTAAGCATGCACTCCGTAAGTGTTTTGTTTGGCTTTTGCTAAATACTCGATAAATGTCAAATTACATCTTGTTAAAACAACAATTACGATATTATCGCAGACAATATACATCACACACCCCTAGACCATATTCTACATCCCTAATCCTACCCAATACCTAAACTTAACACCTACCTTACTAACTATTAATAAGCAGCAAATTAGCAGTTTATTGAGGCAAAAGTCATAGTTAATGGTTTGTTAATAGTGAGAATTGGACATTAAAATAAAGTGTGACCGTTTTACAAAACACAACCACTGAAAATGATAAATTTCTAGTCATGAAATATTTTAGGACTAATATATATATAGATATTCACACACACGCACGCACGCACTCTCACACACACACACACACACACACACACACACACACACGTATGTCCTATGCCCACAAACCTACCTCACAGTCCAGTTTAATATGTTTGGCAAAAGTTGTGTGAATTTCAGTAAGGGAACAGCTGAGATGCCCGCTGGAGGTGTCAATCAGATCCTGTAGGCTGTACATGTCGTCATTCTCCACAAAGTGCTGGCGATCTTGAAGCTGTGACATTACAATTATACCATCTGTTATTTTAGAATCCACCATCTTTACCCTAATCCTACCTGAATGATAATTTATTTAGAGTTCAAAAACTCAAATAGTTTATACAGTACATATCTTTAAATAATGAATAAACACAAATATAACAAATACATTAAATTGTAAATTAAAATGCTCTATCGGGACAAGACCACGGGAATCAGATAAACCCTTTTCACAATCTGACATGGCTGCGGATGGAATTGAACTGCGGGTTTCGTCTGGCCAGAGGAGAACTGGCCCCCCGACTGAGCCTGGTTTCTCCTAAGGTTTTTTTTTCTTCTCCATTCTGTCACAGAGGGAGTTTTGGTTCCTTGCTGCTGTCGCCTCTGGCTTGCTCAGTTGGGGACACTTAATTTCTAGCGATTTATCGTCAATTTGATTGCACAGATACTATTTAAACTAAACTGAGCTAAACAATGACATTTCTGAATTCAATAATGAAATGCCTTTAACTGAAAATTGAGTGTTTAATCTTATCATTATACATTACTGATACTGATACTCTATCCTCCAATTTGATACTGTTAAGTGCTTTGACACAATCTTTATTGTTAAAAGCGCTATATAAATAAAGGTGACTTGACTTGACACTGAAGCTGCAAGTTACTGAATATTGAGTTCTGCACTTTTGCAAAAAAATGCAGTTATATTCACTGTATCTGACTACTCCACACAATGAATCAGATATTACCCAAATGTCTTTATTCTACTTTTATCTATAGTTCTTTCAGCTAGCTATTGCACTTAACAGTGCATAAGGCTAAATCAATTTTGAAATATTAAAACTGCTTACTTATACAGAATGTCTTGTTCATTTATTCAAAATTGTATAATAAAAACACATTGGGTTTTACAAGAAAATAGAACAATTAGAGAAAATTTCAGAAAGATATATTATTATTAATAATGGTACAAATGGCTTGTCCCATTGTATCTGTTTTAATTATAATCAGTCTCTACAACTCACATTGCGCATTCCATTCAGAAATTATCATTCCTAATCTCTTCGGAGACATTACCATTCACTGTGAGAGCTTTGGGTTGAAACGTGTGGTGCTCAGAAATTATGATTTTCATTTCATTTTTATTGGAAATTCAGTCTGAAGCAATCTTACAGCATGACTAACTTGATTACTCTTCCTTTAAAGTACTTTTTGGAGGGTGATTTATACATTTGGAATTTGGAACAACTACAAAAAAATAATAATAATAATAATAATTGCTGTGCATTTTGAGCCATTGGTAATGGTGCCCAGCATGGGGCCATGGGTAATTAAAGGTTAAAGACAGTAGTAGAAAGCTGCATGACCTGCAAACAGGCAAGTGCAAAAAGACGATCACCTTCCACCTGAGAAAGGGCAGGGCCAGCTGCATCTTTCAAATTTGTTTTGCCTTTACAAAGTTGAGGATGAAGAGAGGAAAAGTGTGGAGAACTGTTTACTGCTGCATGGCATCCAAAAGTATGCACACTGACATTGTGAGTGACCAGCCTGCTGAAGCCTTCTTACTAGCCTACCAGAGATTCACAGCCCTGAGGGGTCATTCAAGAAAACTATTTTCACATGGTGGTCAACCTAGAAAATTAATTTTTTTATTTTACTGGACTTATGAAGTATTCTAATTTGTTGAGATAGTGAATTGGTGGGTTTTTGTTAAATGTGAGCCAAAATCATCACAATTAAAAGAACCAAAGACTTAAACTACTTCAGTCTGTGTGCATTGAATTTATTTAATACACGAGTTTCACAATTTTAGTTGCATTACTGAAATAAATGAACTTTTCCACAACATTCTAATTTATTGAGATGCATCTGTATATACAGTATCTCACAAATGTGAGTACACCCCTCACATTTCAGCAAATATTTTAGTATATCTTCTCAAGGGACAATACTACACAAATGAAACTTGGATATATTTTAGAGTAGTAAATGTGCAGCTTGTATAGAAGTACAAATTTACTGTCCTCTAAATATAACTCAACATATAGCCATTATTGTCCAAATACCTGGCAACAAAAATGAGTACACCCTAAGTGAACACGTCAAATCTGTGTCCAAAGTGTCAATATTTTGTAGGGACACCATTGTTATCTAGCACTGCCCTAATCCTCCTTGGCATGGAATTCACCAGAGCTGCACAAGTGGTTGCTGGAATCCTCTTCCACTCCTCCATAATGACATCACGGAGCTGTTGGATGTTAGACACATGGTGCTTCTCCACCTTCCGCTTGAGGATGCCCCACAGGTGTTCAATAGGGTTCAGGTCTGGAGACATACTTGGCCACTCCATCACCTTCACCTTCAGCTTCATCAGCAAGGCAGTTGTCATCTTGGCGGTGTGTTTGGGGTCGTTATAATGTTGGAAAACTGCCGTTCGGCCCAGTTTCTGAAGGGAGTACATGTTGGAATCCATGTTTCCCTCAATGAACTGCAGCTCCCCAGTACCAGCAGCACTCATTCAGCCACAGACCATGATGCTACCACCACCATGCTTGACTGTAGGCAAGATACAATTTTCTTGGTACTCCTCATCAGGGCGTCACCACACATGCTGGACACCATCTGAGCCAAACAAGTTTACCTTAGACTCATCAGACCACAGGACATGGTTCCAGTAATTCATGCTCTTGGACAGGTTGTCTTCAGCAGACTGTTTGCAGGCTTTTTTGTGAGCCAGCTTCAAAAGAGGCTTCCTTCTGGGATGACGGCCATGCAAACCGACTTGTTGCAGTGTGCGGCGTATGGTCTGAGCACTGACAAGCTGACCTTCCACTTCTGCAACCTCTAAAGCAATGCTGGCAGCACTCATGCGTCTGTTTTTTGAAGCCAGCTTCTGCACCTGACGCACAGCACAAGGACTCAACTTCTTTGATTGACCATTGCGAGGCCTGTTCAGAGTGAAACCCGTCTTGGAAAACCTCTGTATGCCACTGGCCACTGTACTGTAACTCAGTTTCAGGGTGTTACCGAACTTCTTATAGCCTAGGCCATCTTTGTGGAGAGCAACAATTCTAATTCTCAAATCCTCAGAGTTCTTTGCCATGAGGTGCCATGTTGAACATCCAGTGGTCAGTATGAGAGAATTGTACTCAACGCACCAAATTTTAACTGCTCTAAAACAAGATACATAAATTTGTATAGTCCTGTCAAGCAGACAAAAACATGAACATGATGAATAGGACATGTGGCTTTGCATGGTTAAACGACGTATAGCTGTTTTCACGTAGGGTGTACTCACTTTTGTTGCCAGCTAAGAGTTATTTTCAGAGGACAGAAAATCTGTACTGCTATACAAGTTGCACATTGACTACTCTAAAATATATCCAAGTTTCATTTCTATAGAATTGTCCCTTGAAAACACATACTAAAGTGATTGCCGAAATGTGAGGGGTGTACTCACTTTTGTGAGATACTGTATTTATATATAAATAATTATATATATATAATAAACTGTGAGCTAGTCATTTTTACAAAAACTCATTATTATCGTTATTCTCATTAATAACCCAAGATGGCGCCGAGTATGGCCGCCATATTGCGAGCTCCGACCCAAACTGGCAGCTTTTTGTTTGTTTTGTATGTAATGTGGACGTTTCTTGTTCTGGATGTTGTCTGCCTAATCGTTTACAACAGACAAACACTTCTGGATATCGGTTCTACAGTTACTCACCGCAAACCGGACTTTAAATTCCTCAACACTGACCTGTTGTTTACAAACAACACTGTGGAGCCCTTTGTTTGGGACACCTGATACTGGATCTCTCAGGGAAAAGCAAAGGAGGAGGTGTATGCTTCATGATCAAAAACTCATGGTGCGATCGGAAGAGTGTACATCCTATACAATCTCTTTGTTCTCCTGACCTGGAATACCTCACTCTTCTGTGCCGGCCGTTTTGGTTACTGAGGGAATTCACAGCGGTCATCATTACAGCTGTTTACATCCCCCCTCAGGCCGACACCGATGCAGCACTCAAGGAACTGTATGGGCATTTATGCAAACAGGAGACTGTGAACCCTGATGCTGCGTTTATTATAACTGGGGATTTCAACAAAGCCGATCTTAGGAGGATTGCACCAAAATTCTTCCAGCACATATCATGCAACACACGTGGAGATTGGATTCTAGACCACTGTTATTCCCCCTTCCAGAATGCCTACAAGTCCCTCCCCCGCCCACCTCTAGGCAAATCAGATCACTCCGTTCTGCTCCTGCCTGCTTACAGGCAGAAGTTGAAACGGGAAACACCCACCCTCAGGATGATTCAGCTTTGGTTGGACCAATCGGATTCTATGTTACAGGACTGTTTTGATTACGTCGACTGGGATATATTCCGGTCTGCATCCGATGACGACATCAATGTTTACACAGACACCGTCACGTGCTTTATAAGGAAGTGCACAGAAGACGTTGTACTGACCAAAACAATCAGAACATACCAGAATCAGAAACTGTGGATTAACGCTGATGTTCACGCGGCTCTCAACGCTTGAACCTCCGCCTTTAATTCCGGTAATGCGGATGATTAGCTATGGCCAGCTATGCCCTCCGTAAAACCATCAAGACCAGAAAACACCAATACAAAGATAAAATTGAAGCACAGTTCATCACTTCCAACTACAGAGACATGTGGCAAGGACTCCACAACATCATGGACTACAAGGATCACAAACACCCTGCTACAAACACCGCCACCTCACTACCTGACGAGCTCAACGCCTTCTACACTCGCTTCGAAGTCAGCGGCTCCTCCCCCACACAGAGCGCTTATCCGCAAAGCTGCAGGTCATGACGGCATTCCTGGTCGTGTCCTTAAAACATGCGCTCACCAATTAGTTGGAGTTTTCACTGACATTTTTAACCTCTCCCTTTCCCTATCTGTTGTCCCACAATGTTTCAAAACATCCACCAAAAGACACCCAAAGCTTCCTGCTTGAATGACAGGCACCCTGTTGCTCTGACTCCCATCATCAGTAAGTGCTTTGAGAAGCTTATCAGAGATCACATCTGTTCTGTATTACCAGCATCACTCGACCCATTGCAGTTCGCCTACCGCAAAAACCACTTCACTGATGATGCAATTGCCTTCACCCTGCACACTGCTCTTTCCCACCTTGACAAGAGGAACACATATGTGAGAATGCTGTTTGTTGACTAAAGCACAGTGTTTAATACCATAGTGCCCTCTAAGCTTGTAGTGAAACTCCGGGAAGGTGCCATAACAACAGTCTTTCTCTGAACATCAATAAGACCAAGGAGCTGGTGGTGGATTTCAGGAAACAGACCAGTGAGCACTACCTCATCACCATCGACAGGACCCCAGTTAAGCGGGTCAGCAGCTTCATCACCGAGGATCTCACCTGGACTACTCACACAGTCAGTAGTGAGAAAAGCCCACCAGCATCTCTTCTTCCTCAGGCAACTGAAGAAATTTGGGCTCTCTGAGTTCGATTGCTTCAGTCTGTTGTGCTGCTGAGAGGTTTGTGTTTGTAGCTCCGTGTACCTTCGCTTTTTATTGAATCTCTACCTTACTTTCAATCCCTTTTGTCTAAAGTGATAATATATAAATTAATTCCCACCATATTTCTGGTGTTATCTTTCAAACTAATCTAACTAACTAATTTGATCGTTCGCCTTTAAAAACCGCGAGTGCAGCTTGTTAGCCCGTTAGCTTGTCACTCGCGGTTCCATTTGCATTTCTATTCGCACCTATTATTATTTTATTTTTTCCTCGCTCCGTTTTTCACAAGCTCATCAAACAACAGTGGTAAGTGGTAAGTTAAGTTGGTATCATTCATCAATCACGGTGAGTAATGGCTTCTTCTCCTGCTATTGTTGTTTGCACTGTCTGCCACATGTATAGTTTATCTGTCTCTGTCAGCAGCGAGGGATTCACATGTGATAAATGCAGGGAAATAGTTAGGCTGACAGAGAAGGTTTTAGAACTAGAGACACGCATCCAAACTTTAGTTGAGGACAGTAAGAATGTGAGGACTGTAGATACTGCTTTGGATGCGACTAGCTCAGGGAGTCCTGTACATTGTTCGGTTTTGGTTGAGCCCGTGCAGCAGGGCAACTGGGTGACAGTGAGGCGGCATAGTCGTGGGTCAAAACACCACTCTTCCATTCCGATAAGAACATCAAACAGGTTCTCCCCACTCAGTGATGCACCCACTGAGAAACCTGATGAAAGTGCTCTAGTTATTGGCGATTCTGTTATGCGGAACGTGAAAATAGAGACACCAGCCACCATAGTCCATTGTTTACCAGGAGCCAGAGCGCCTGACATCTTGGCAAATTTAAAAGTGCTGACTAATGCTAAACGTAAATTCAGTAAGATTGTTATCCACGTCGGCGCTAATGATGTTCGACTTCGCCAGTCGGAGATCACCAAAAATAATGTTAAAGAGGTGTGTGAACTTGCAAGTACGATGTCAGACACTGTAATATGCTCTGGTCCGCTCCTGCTTACCGTGGCGATGAGATTCATAGCAGACTGTCGTCACTTAATGGCTGGATGTCTAAGTGGTGCCCGCATAAAATAACATAGGCTTTATAGACAATTGGAAGAATTTTTGGGGCAGACCTGACCTGTTGAAAAGAGATGGTGTTCATCCCTCCTGGGGTGGTGCCGCTCTTCTCTCTAGAAATATGGCACATAGTCTTAGAGTTTGTACTTGACTAACTGGAGCCCAGGTCAGGAAGCAGACAGACTGGCTAAACCGATTGTCTGCTAGCTGCTTCACGTCACCAAAGTCAGTTAACTCTCAGCACATAGAATCTTTTTCATCTAGATATCACGCTATAGAGACTGTGTCTGTTCCCGAACTAGAAAATACAGAAAACATCCAAACCAAAGTAATAGTAACAATTTAATTGATGTTCAACAAATAAAAAAACGATATAATACAGATAAACAAATGATAAAGCTTGGCTTATTGAATATTAGATCCCTTTCTTCAAAAGCACTTTTTGTAAATGATATGTTCACTGACCATAAACTAGATGTGCTTTGTCTGGCAGAAACCTGGCTAAAACAAGATGATTACATTACTTTAAACGAGTCTACACCCCAAGATTACTGTTACAAACATGAACCGAGTCCAAAAGGTAAAGGGGGAGGTGTTGCTACAATTTATAGAAATATTTTCAGTATCTCTCAGAGGTCGGGTTTCAAGTATAATTCGCTCAAGTAATGGTGCTTCATATAACGTTATCCAAAGAAACAAGTGTTAATGATAAATCCCCCTGTGATGTTTGTACTGGCTACTGTATACAGGCCACCAGGGCACCATACAGACTTTATTAAAGAATTTTCTGATCTTCTATCGGAGTTAGTACTGACTGCAGATAAAGTCCTAATCGTTGGTGATTTTAATATCCATGTTGATAATGAAAGAGATTCGTTGGGATCAGCATTTATAGACATTCTAAACTCAATTGGTGTTAAACAACACGTGTCAGGACCTACTCATTGTCGAAATCATACTCTAGATTTAATACTGTCACATAGAATTGATGTCAGTGGCGTTGAAATTTTACAGCAGAGCGATGATATCTCAGATCATTATCTAGTCTCCTGTATATTCCATATAGCTAAAGCTGTAAAGCCAACTTCTTGTTACAAATATGGTAGAACCATCACTTCTACCACAAAAGGCTGCTTTATAAATAATCTTCCTGACTTATCTCAGTTCCTCAGTATATCCAATAGCTTAGAACAACTTGATGATGTAATAGGAACTATGGACTCTCTCTTTTCTAGCACTCTAGATGTGGTTGCTCCTTTATGCTTAAGGAAGATTAAGGATAAGAGTCCAACACCGTGGTATAATGAGCACACCCGCGCCCTAAAGAGAGCAGCCCGGAAAATGGAGCGCAGCTGGAGGAAAACTAAATTAGAGGTATTTCGTTTAGCTTGGCGGGAAAGTACCCTATCCTACAGAAAAGCATAAAAAACGGCTAGATCTGATTACTTTTCATATCTTCTAGAAGAAAACAAACATAACCCTCGGTATTTATTCAATACAGTAACTAAATTAACGAAAAATCAAGCATCAACAGGTGTTGGCATTTCCCAAGAGCATAGCAGTAATGACTTTATGAACTACTTCACTTCCAAGATCGATACTATCAGAGATAAAATTGTATCCTTGCAGCCGTCAGCTACAGTATCGCATCAGATAGCGCACTATAGATCCCCTGAGGAACAATTTCATTCATTCTCTACTGTGGGAGAGGAAGAATTGTATAAACTTGTTAAATCATCTAAACCAACAACATGTATGTTAGACCCGATTCCATCTAAACTACTAAAAGAGCTGCTTCCAGAAGTCATAGATCCTCTTTTGGCTATTATTAATTCATCATTGTCTTTAGGATATGTCCCCAAAACCTTCAAATTGGCTGTTATTAAGCCTCTCATTAAAAAAACACAACTTGACCCCAAAGATCTAGTTAATTACAGACCGATCTCAAATCTCCCTTTTCTGTCAAAGATACTAGAAAAGGTAGTATCCTCACAATTATATTCCTTCCTAGAGAAAAATGATATCTGTGAGGAATTCCAGTCAGGATTTAGATCGTATCATAGTACTGAGACTGCTCTCATTAGAGTTACAAATGACCTGCTTCTATCATCTGATCGTGGTTGTATCTCTTTATTAGTTCTACTGGATCTTAGCGCTGCTCGACACTATCGACCACAACATTCTTTTGAATAGACTAGAAAACTTTGTTGGCATTAGTGGAAGTGCCTTAGCATGGTTCAAATCGTACTTATCTGACCGCCATCAGTTCGTAGCAGTGAATGAAGAGGTATCATATCGATCACAAGTGCAGTATGGAGTACCTCAAGGCTCAGTACTAGGGCCGTTACTTTTCACGCTTTATATGTTACCCTTGGGAGATATTATCAGGAGACATGGTGTTAGCTTTCACTGTTATGCTGATGATACTCAGCTCTATATTTCTTCGCGGCCGGTGAAACACACCAAATTGAGAAACTAACGGAATGCATAGTCGATATAAAAAACTGGATGACGAATAATTTTTTACTGCTCAATTCAGAAAAAACAGAGGTGTTAATTATCGGACCTAAAAACCCCACATGTAATAACCTAGAACATTATCTAACACTTGACGGCTGCTCTGTCAATTCTTCTTCATCAGTCAGGAACCTAGGTGTGCTGTTCGATAGCAATCTGTCATTTGAAAGCCATGTTTCTAGCATCTCTAAAACTGCATTTTTCATCTCAAAAGCATATCTAAATTAGACCAATGCTCTCAATGTCAAATGCAGAAATGTTAATTCATGCGTTTATGACCTCAAGGTTAGACTATTGTAATGCTTTATTAGGTGGTTGTTCTGCACGCTTGATCAACAAACTACAGTTAGTCCAAAATGCAGCAGCTAGACTCCTTACTAGAACCAGGAAATATGACCATATTAGCCCGGTTCTGTCAACACTGCACTGGCTCCCTATCAAGCATCGGATAGATTTTAAAATCTTGTTAATTACTTATAAAGCCCTGAATGGTTTAGCTCCTCAGTACTTGAGCGAGCTCTTATCGCATTATAGTCCTCCACGTCCGCTGCGTTCTCAAAACTCTGGCCGTTTGATAATACCTAGAATATCAAAATCGACTGCGGGCGGCAGATCCTATTCCTATTTAGCACCCAAACTCTGGAACAATCTACCTAACACTGTTCTAGATTAAAGACCCATCTCTTTAGCCTGGCTTACACATAACACATTAATACGCTTCTATTATTCAAATCCGTTAAAGGATTGTTAGGCTGCATTAATTAGATCAACCGGAACCGGGAACACTCCCCATAACACACGATGTACTCGTTACATCGTAAGTTGAATGGCATCTACGCTAATATTTGTGTTTCTTTCCTAGTCTGTTTCTCAGTCCATATCCGATCAGATGGTGGATCAGCACCAAGAGATGATGTCTACAGCCCTGATCGTCAGCGGAGACCAGCACACCCAGATGACCCCCAGAGATATATCCCCAGATATATCAACCAAAAATAACAAAATAACTAAAATATAATAAAATACCTAACTACATAATACTACTATTGTTAGAAATTGCAACAAAATTAAAATAGAAATATCAACTTTTGAACTGCGGGTTTCGTCTGGTTAGAGGAGAACTGGCCCCCCGACTGAGCCTGGTTTCTCCCAAGGTTTTTTTTTCTCCATTCTGTCACAGAGGGAGTTTTGGTTCCTTGCCGCTGTCGTCTCTGGCTTGCTCAGTCGGGGACACTTAATTTCTAGCGATTATCGCCGATTTGATTGCACAGATACTATTTAAACTAAACTGAGCTAGACAATGACATCTCTGAATTCAATAATGAAATGCCTTTAACTGAAAATTGAGTGTTTAATCTTATCATTATACATTACTGACACTCTATCCTCCAATTTGATACTGTTAAGTGCTTTGACACAATCTGTATTGTAAAAGCGCTATATAAATAAAGGTGACTTGACTTGACTTCAAATATCCTCAGACAGTTCTACAGCTGCACTGTGGAGAGCATCATGACTGACTGCATCACCGCATGGTACAGGAACTGCACCGCTCTGAACCGGAAAGCCCTGCAGAGAATAGGCCCAACACATCGTCGGAGGTGAGCTTCCCTCCCTTCAGGACATCTACACCCAGCGATGTGTGAGGAAAGCTCGGAAGATCATCAGAGACTCCTGCCACCCGAGCCATGAACTCTTCTCACTGCTACCATCAGGCAGATGGTACCGCAGCATCAGGACCCAAACCAGCAGAACGCGAGACAGCTTCTTCTCGCAGGCCATCAGACTGCAGAACTCCAGATAGCAATGATACTCACCCACCTACCCCTACCCCTCATACTGGGTTCCATCTACACCAGCCACACTGACTCCATCTTCTCTTTTGGACTAACAAACTACTGCACTGAACTTCTCAGTAAAACACTAACAGTATACATCAATGTAAGTCATATATAAAAGCTATACATACATTTATATGTCTCTTGAGTATACTGTGTACTGTGTGTATATTATGGAAATGTGTATATTGTATACAATTGTCTATTGTATATTGTGTAAATGTGTATATTATTATTTATGTATATTGTTAATTTTTCATATCTTGTTGCTTGGACTGCCATGTCTCAGAGTCTTGCACCTAAGAATTACACCATCAGTAAATTTGTGCACACAATGTGTGACAATAAAGAGATTTGATTTGATTTGATTTGATTTTGATTTGATTATAATTACTGAAACTGTCTACAATCTATCTCTTTTCTGCAGTTTGTTGTTTATGCTGATCTGATGAGAGAATTTGAGAATGCATATTCATCAGAATTTAGTCAATGAGGGTGCACAACACTGAACACTGAACAACTCCGAACACTGAACAACTCCGAAGTTCTCCGTGGTGATGAATCAAAACGCCTCTGATTGGATACTGCATTCATAAGCTCAACAGAAACGTATGTGATTGGTTATAATGCACAATGTTGCAGAACACGCTCAAAAGCAAATATACTCAAATGAAATACAGACACTTTTTTACGCATTTCACTTTACAAATTTCATGTGGACAGTCAATCTAGTTTACCACTACAAAGTATTACTTGAATGAAATGGAATGCATACCTGTGGAATCGCTCACAGACAGCATGGTTCAACAAATAATGATCCTCATCGCAGGCCAACAGTAGAATTTGCAGATTTAGCTTCAGTGACTGTAGGTCTTTATGTTCTCCCTGTTCCTAAATTTTCATTTATGAATGAGAAACGATTCATGCTTCAGACAATTCAGAAAAATAGAAAATACAAAAAACGCCCAAACCAATATAAGAGTAACAATTTAATTGACATTCAACAAATAAAAAAACTTACTGAATATCAGGTCCCTTTCTGCGAAAGCGCTTTTTGTAAATGATATGATCACTGATCATAACCTAGATGTGCTCTGTTTGACAGAAACCTGGCTAAAACCAGATGAATACATTATTTTAAACGAGTCTACCCCCCAAGATTACTGTTATAAAAATGAATTGCGTCCAAAAAGCAAAGGGGGAGGTGTTGCTACAATTTATAGCAATATTCTCAGTATTTCTCAGAGGGCAGGCTTTAAGTATAACTCCTTTGGAGTAATGGTGCTTCATATAACATTATCTAAAGAAACAAGTGTTAAAAATAAATCCCCTGTGATGTTTATACTGGCTACTGTACACAGGCCACCAGGGCACCATACAGACTTTATTAAAGAATTTGCAGATTTTCTATCAGAGTTAGTGCTGGCTGTAGATAAAGTCTTAATCGTGGTGATTTTAATATCCATGTTGATAATGAAAAAGATGCATTAGGATCAGCTTTCAAGACATTCTGAACTCTATTGGGGTTAGACAACATGTCTCAGGACCTACTCATTGTCTAAATCATACTCTAGATTTAATACTGTCACATGGAGTTGATGTTAATGGTATTGAAATTCTGCGGCAAAGTGATGATATCTCAGATCATTATCTAGTCTTGTGTAAACTCCATATAGCTAAACTGTAAATTCTACTCCTTGTTACAAGTATGGTAACCACCACTTCTACCACAAAAGACTGCTTTGTAAATAATCTTCCTGATTTATCTAAATTCCTCAGCAAATCCAACAGCACAGAAAAACTTGATGATGTAACAGAAAGTATGGATTCTCTCTTTTCTAGCACTTTAGATACTGTTGCTCCTTTACACTTAAGGAAGATTAAGGAAAAGAGTCCAACACCATGGTATAATGAGCACACTCGTGCCCTAAAGAGAGCAGACCAGAAAATGGAGCACAGCTGGAGGAAAACAAAACTAGAGGTATTTCGTATTGCTTGGTGGGAAAGTACCCTATCCTACAGAAAAGCATTAAAAACTGCTAGATCTGATTACTTTTCATCTCTTTTAGATATTCAATATAGTGGCTAAATTAACAAAAAATAAATCAATTTATGAACTATTTTACTTCCAAGATAGATACTATTAGAGATAAAATTGTAACCATGCAGCCATCAGCTACAGTATCGCATCAGATAGTGCACTATAGATCCCCTGAGGAACAATTCCACTCATTCTCTACTATAGGAGAGGAAGAATTGTTTAAACTTGTTAAATCATCTAAACCAGCAACATGTATGTTAGACCCTATTCCATCTAAACTACTAAAAGAGGTGCTTCCAGAAATCATAGATCCTATTTTGGCTATTATTAATTCGTCATTGTCATTAGGATATGTCCCCAAAACCTTCAAATTGGCTGATATTAAGCCTCTCATTAAAAAACCACAACTTGACCCCAAAGATACAGTTAATTACAGACCGATCTCGAATCTCCCTTTTCTGTCAAAGATATTAGAAAAGGTAGTATCCTCACAATTGTATTCCTTCTTAGAGAAGAACGGTATCTGTGAGGATTTCCAGTCAGGAATTAGACTGTTTCATAGTACTGAGCCTGCTCTCATTAGAGTTACAAATGACCTGTTTCTATCATCTGATCGTGGTTGTATCTCTATATTTGTGCTACTGGATCTTAGCGCTGCGTTCGACACTATCGACCACAACATTCTTTTGAGTAGACTAGAAAACTTTGTTGGCATTAGTGGAAGTGCATTAGCATGGTTCGAATCGTACTTATCTAAATATATCTAAATTGAGACCTATGCTCTCAAAGTCAAATACAGAAATGTTAATTCATGCATTTATGACCTCAAGGTTAGATTATTGTAATGCTTTATTGGGTGGTTGTTCTGCACACTTAATAAACAAACTCCACATGGTCCAAAATGCAGCAGCTATAGAGTCCTTATTAGAACTAGGAAGTATGACCACATTAGCCCGGTTCTGTCAACACTGCACTGGCTCCCTATTAAACATCGTATAGAATCTTGTTAATTACTTATAAAGCCCTGAATGGTTTAGCTCCTCAGTGCTTGAGCGAGCGCTTATCGCATAATAGTCCTCCATGTCCACTGCGTTCTCAAAACTTGTTGAAAAGAAATGTAATTTTTGATTTGTTTGACTCTTCCTCTCATGAAATTGGGCGCAAAGTGAGAGCTTTGCTGGATCATGATACTCTCACTTATTATGCTTACTGGGAAGCATGCTTACAGGGAACTGTTTCAAAACAGTTTAATTCGGATATTCTTTAACTTTTTCACTTTTATTTAGCCTCTTTTTTGGAGTGTGCTGCAGCCATCAACATTAAAAACAAATATGCAGTCAGGTCCGTATATATTTGGATACAGGCACAATTTTTATTTAAGCTGCTGACCAAAACATATTCACGTTACAGTTATATATAATGAATATGGGTTTAAAGTGCACACTCTGAGCTTTAATTTGAGGTATTCTCATAATAGTAAAAGTAATTAGACAGTTGACACAAAAGCCATTTCATGGACAGATGTGGGCTATTCCTTCGTTATTTCAACATCAATTAAGCAGGTCAAAGGTCTGGAGTTGATTCTAAGTGTGCCATTTGCATTTGGAAGTTGTTGCTGTGAACCCACATCATGCAGTCAAAGGAGCTCTCCATGCAGGTGAAACAGAGACTTGTTAGGCTCCAAAAACAAAACAAATCCATCAGAGAGATAGCTGGAACATTAGGAGTGGCCAAACAGTTTGGTCCATTCTGAGTAAAAAAGAATGCACTGGAGAGCTCAGCAACATAAAAAGGCATGGACATAAACAGAGGACAACAGTGCTGCATGATCGGAGGATCCTCTTCATGGTAAAGAAAAATCCTTTCATTTAAATGTTTTAAATTGATGATATTGTTAACAATAGAGTTTATAGTGAGAATAGTGTTTTCACTATATTTTGGATATTAATATCCACTGCAGAGTTGATAGTTCAGCCCAACTGATCGCTGGATTAATTTGATCAGCTGTAAAACAATGATTCTGTCAAAATTATTGATGAAGGTTGACAACAGAGCTTAATATTAACACTACTCTTGTAAATATTTTGTTAATATACAAGTATTATACTTGCCAAAACAGCACTATTTGTATACAGTACATTTTTGTGTGAGATACAAGGAATGACTGTAAGGCCCTGTCCTAGATGAAATACTGAAGTGTCTCCATGAAGGCTATAAAGTATCCCTTTTGTGGTCGCTTTTGTGCCCCTGATGAGTTAGAACTGATGCAGGCTCCACAGCACAGCCAATTTATACGCCTTATGCCACTAAAGTGTAAACTCCAAGGAGAAATGAAAGGGTGTAGGGCACCATTTGTGACATGGCCTAAATGAGATTGTGTCCTAATTACTTACATGCAGCAGGAGTCGGGCCTCCATGGCTTCCTTACAGGTGATGAAATATGGCTTCATTAACAATATATCCTGACGTAATTTCTGAAGTACAGGAATGATAAGAGATATAATTAGATCGCTTACTATTGAATGCTGTTTCAGCAAATGCACTGTTCATAATAACCCACTTTACAAATAGTTTAAAAAAAGGTTTACGATGTCACAATTAAAAAAAACTTACTCTGATTTCCACCAGCTCCTCCACAAAGTTAAAGAGAAGAGGGTTGATTTCCTTCAGTTTGAGCACAGGCCTGGACATCATCAAAGCAAGATAGCGCATTGATGTACGGCACACCTGAACACATCAATACACACACCACAATCAGAGTCTTAAGTCATGAGTCACTATCAAACTGAAAAAATATTTATATGGTAACATTTTAGTTTAACGGACAATTCTTACTATTAACTTGTTGATATATATGTGCAATATCATATGAGTAGCCGTGCCATATGGCTTTATATTGTCACGACTGTGATTCAGCCGTAGGCAATCACAGCATGCCGATATAAAGCCATATCGTGTGATATTGCTCATACATATGAAGTATGATAACCTGCATCTGATACAGCATTCATTCTTCAGCTCAATCTCATATTCATAATACATCATCAGTTTGAATGTCTGCTGAGGAAAGCGATATCTTTATCATACTATCCTTTCATCTGTTAAGGGTGAAAGCACTGCTCAGTGAATTTGTTGGCTGTGTCTTATTGGTGTTGTTGAAAGTAAAAATAACTTCATTGTTTACAACCCTGTTTCAGTCTTTTCAATATTCAGCAGTATTTACTGCTGACTCGCTCATAAAAACAATCTCTTATCGCCATCTAATTGTGGAACAATGAAGTTCCAATATCACACTCCTCTAAGTCAATTAGATTTGAGGACCAGAAAGAACTGTTCTATTATATATATATATATATATATATATATATATATATATATATATATATATATATATATATATATATATATATATATATATATATAGCTTTTCTGAAGATCCAGAGGAAAAACAACACTGGCATATTATTATGCAATTACGATAATGTAAATTAGAGATGCACCGATCAACCAGCCAGGGACCGGAATCAGCCGATTTTCCACATGCCTGACCTGGACTGGTGACCGGCAAGTCAGTCTCATGTCTTGCCGATTCCGAGCTGGTCCGTTTTGACATCACAGCTACGCTCACAACTGCATGTAAACATGTTGTCGGTGTGGAAGTTCTTCACTGTGAGTGAAGAAGACACAAAGTTCGCAATTTGTAATACGTGTAGGGCCAAAGTAAACCGTGGGAGAACCACAGGGCTCGATTAACGATTGTACAATTTTTAAAGGGGCAAGTGAGAGAGATTTTTACTTACCCGACCGGACAAGAAGCCTGATTAAAACGCCAATAACAAAAATAAAAGGAAATACTGAAACTTGGCCACCAAAAATTTTCACATGAGAATGATTCTGATTTTACTGCATTTAGTGTAAACGGCGTCTGATAATATATTGATGTCATGCCAGATGAGGCTCATGCAGCCTAAATGAGAGAGAGACTCATGCAGAAATCAAAAGAATTGAGCACAACAGCACTGACGAAGTATCTCAGAGAAAGTTGTAGATGCATACTGAGGTATAAAAAATGACATTTAGCCTATAATATATGATATAGGTGAGCAACATGTCAGCATGATTGCAATATGACACCATACAATAGTAGTTCAATAAACAAGAAGGTAAAATGATTGACTTACATTTTAGACACAATATTGACTGTTTTTGCTCAGTTTTTCAAAAGAAAATAATTTCAATCAAAGCCACAGCAGAACAGTTGTTCTGTCCAACACACTGCGGTGTCTCTGAGCAACACACAGCAGTGTTACATTACTGAATGGATCCACGTTATTGAACGAATCGAGTAAGTCAATGATTGAGTAACCCCTTCATAAAGACAGTCACTTGCCTCGTTTTTGAATGAATGACTAAATGACTCACTCATTAAAACCTATTAAATTAATAGGTCATTTAAATTAAACTGCTGGTTTCGTCTGGCCAGAGGAGAATGGCACACTATTTCGACACACTATTTCCCTGTTTAGTACTGTAAAGCTGCTTTGACACAATCTGCATTGTAAAAAGTGCTCTATAATTAAGGGTGACTTGACTTGATTTACTTGGTGGTTTGGTTTCATAATTAAAAGTATCACTGCATTTTTACCAACATTTCTTATTTTTATGTCAAAAAATTATTTAAAGGGGTGGTTTACTGCAATTTCACTTTTTTCATTTTAAATAGTGTGTAATGTTGCTGTTGGTGCATGAACAGTATCTGCAAAGTTGCTGCGCTGAAAGTTCAACGTAAGCGGAGATATCGCCTTTTAAAAATCAGGACGTTTAATGCCTACAAAAACTACAACGAGATACTTCCCGGGTTGCATATGTAAAAAACCCATACATTTGCATCAACCCCTCCCTCCGGAACATGCCAAAGAGGGGGCAAGGCCATGTTCTGCGGCTTTGTCGAAGAGGAAGAGTTATAGTGGAGAGTTGTAGCCATGCCGTCGAAACGTGTTATTTTCACCCAGCTGTCAGGTCTTCTGTGTTCGGGCTTCCTACGGACGCTGTAGTTCGTCAACAATGGTTAAAATTTATGTTTGATTATGTTCCTGACAATTACAATCCTAATTTAGCTCTCTGTGCTGCGCATTTTACGGAAGACAGCTTCCAGAATCTACACGAGTTCAAAGCCGGATTCACACAGAAGCTATTACTAAAACATGGAGCAGTTCCAACTTTAAAACCAAAGGCAGCAGTTGTTGGGCCACAACCTGTAAGTAAGATTTCATAATTTTAAATGTATTTGCATGTATAATTTCAGACGTAATGTTTTAATTTTATCAAGGACGTAAACAAATGCCAACGCTGGCTTTAGTAGCCAGTTAGTACAAACATTTTGGACCCGAATTTGTAATTATGTACTAATTTTGTAAATGTATTTTCCATGTATACTTTATGACGTAATTTTTCGATTTGATCAAGAACATAAACAAGCCAACGCTGTTTGGTTATAGTAGCCAGTTAGTTCGATGCTATTTTGTGTGTATAAGACAAACGTGTACAAACTTCAAAAAATGATATGTAATCACAACAGCAAACTTCCATTCAGAAACGTTTTGTAAGAGCCGTGCTTGCGGAAGTTCTGCTTGACTCTCTTCATTACCGCTTTCTGGATCTGATTCTGGCTCAAACTGATACGGCAATATTGACACCATTATTTACATTTGACCGGACCACATGCAACTGTCGCCAGTAAAGGTAATGGGCGTGAAGTTTCCGGACAATGTGCAGTACGCAGTTTAGCCAATCACAACACACTGGCCCAACTAACCAATCTGAGCCCATCGCCTGTTTCTGAGGGAGTGGTTTCATAGAATCAGGAAGTCAACCGGTCGTTCAAATGACAGAGGAGAAAGCGGCTTACAATAAAGTTGAAATATATGAAAAATAAGGCGTTTTTTTTAACAAACGAAACAAGAAGACATGTTATATTGCACCCCATAAACACAATCAAGCAAAGAAAAAAAGCAGTAAACCACCCCCTTTAAAACTTTAATCGGTAACACTTTATTTTAGGGTCTCTTAACTAGTCACTTATTAGCATGCATATTACTAGAATATTAACCATTTATTAGTACTAATTAAACACATATTAATGCCTTATTCTACATGACCTTATTCTACATCCCTAATCCTACCCAATACCTAAACTTCAAGTCAAGTCAAGTCAAGTTGCGCTTTATTGTCATTCCGCTACATGCGGGGGCATACAGTGGAACGAAATGTTGTGCCTCACAGGACCATGGTGCTACATAAATACAGGCATACAGCAATGAAGTAAAACAATATAAACCTATACACAACTATCCTACTGATAGATTTTGACGATAAATATACTATATATAACTTTGTTTTTTTGTTTTTTTACCTATACATAAACTAAAAAATACAAACTGTACAAACTATACGAGTGCTTCAGAGAAATACTGTACATGTGCGAAGAGAATCATTGTGAGTCAGCAGCTGGCTGGGGAACAGTGCAAGATGATTTGTAGTGCATGAGCATGTAAACATACATATATTACTGAGTCTTTTTGTGGGATTTGTATACACACAGCAGTGTGTGTGAAAAGTGACTAGCGCGCATAGAGGAGGAGAGTGTGCTACTACAGGTGGTTTGTACAGGCCCACTCACCTGTGTGTAGCACACTTCGATTGCACAAAAAAGTTCCTTAAGTTTCAGATGGTCCATGTTTCAGGAGGTAGGGGGTTTGTATGGGGTTTCAGAGAGGGGCGGGGTGATTTGAGTTCAGGGCTCTCACAGCCTGGGGGAAAAAGCTTTTGAGCAGTCTGGCAGAGCGGGCTCTGATGCTTTGGTACTGTCTTCCTGATGGTAGGAGTTGGAAGAGACTGTGGGAGGGATGTGTGGAGTCCTTCACGATACTGTTGGCTTTGCTGGAGCATCGTGTGAGGAAAATGTCCAGGATGGAGGGGAGAGGGGCACCGATGATCCTTGCAGCTGTGTTCACTGTCCGCTGGAGGGTCTTGCGGTCTGCTGCAGTACAATTTCCGTACCAGACAGTGATGCAGCTGGTCAGCACACTCTCAATGGTGCCCCTGTAGAAAGTGGTGAGGATGGGTGGAGGGAGACTTGCTCTTTTCAGCCGGCGGAGAAAGTGTAGGCGCTGTTGTGCCTTCTTGGAGAGTGACATGGTGTTGGTGGTCCAGGTGAGATCCTCTGTGATGTGCACCCCCAGGAATTTAGTGCTGCTGACTCTCTCCACAGGCGAGCTGTCGATGGTCAGTTGGGGGTGATCACCAGAGTTTCTTCTGAAGTCCATCACAACCTCCTTTGTCTTACTCACATTGAGGCACAGGTTGTTAGCGCCACACCATTTCGCCAGCTGTGCCACTTCCTCTCTGTAGTGCGTTTCATCATTGTTGCTGATGAGACCTACCACTGTTGTGTCATCAGCGAACTTGATGATGTGGTTGGAGCTGGACTTGGCAGTGCAGTCGTGGGTCAGCAGTGTGAAGAGCAGCGGGCTGAGCACACAGCCTTGTGGGGCACCTGTGCTTAGTGTGGTAGTGCTCGAGGTGTTGTGGCCGACACGGACTGACTGAGGTCTTCCGGTTAGAAAATCCAGAATCCAATAACAGAGGGAGTTGTTAAGGCCCAGCAGGTTTAGTTTATTTATGAGCTGTTGTGGGATTATTGTGTTGAATGCTGAGCTGAAGTCAATGAACAGCATTCTAACATAAGGGTCTTTGTTTTCTAGGTGGGTAAGAGCCAGGTGGAGGGTGGAGGAAATTGCATCGTCCGGTTTGGACGGTATGCAAACTGGAGCTGATCAAGTGTGTTGGGGAGGATGGTTTTGATGTTGTGCAGACTAACCTCTCAAAGCACTTCATCATGATTGGAGTCAGTGCTATGGGACAGTAGTCATTTAGACAGGTGATTTCTTTGGTACCGGTATGATTTTTGTGGATTTGAGACATGTGGGGACGACTGCCTTGCTCAGCGAGGTGTTGAAGATATCTGTTAGGACATCTGTCAGCTGTACAGCACAGTCTTTCAGTACACGGCCAGGTATGTTGTCAGGACCTGCAGCCTTGCATGGGTTGATCCTAGATAGGGTCTTCCTTACGTCGGCTGGAGACAGACAGAGCACCTGGTCGTTGGGAGGTGTGGGCAGTTTTTGTGCAGGTGTGTCATTCTGCATTTCAAACCGTGAATAAAAGTGGTTGAGTGTATCTGGGAGGGATGTGTCATCATCACAGGCCTGTGGCGGGGGCTTGTAGTCTGTGATGGTCTGAATGGCTTGCCACAGACTCCGTGTGTATGGCTTCTGGTTGGCGCGTATGGTGATGGTCATGGTGACTGTCACATCATCAGTGCACTTTTGGATGTAAGCAGTCACAGTTTCAGTGTACTCCTACAGGTCTGTGTGGTTGTTGTAGGTGGCCGCCTCTTTAAACATGTTCCAGTCTGTGTCCTGGAAGCAGTCCTGCAGTGCTGAGGTAGCATTTTCTGGCCATACCATGATCTGCTTTAGAACCGGTTTGGCAAGTGTGAGAAGTGGTCTGTATACTGGGATTAGCATAACAGAGATGTGGTCTGAGTACCCGAGGTGGGGGCGGGGTTCGGCTTTGTATGCGTTCTTTTCTGTTGTGTAAACAAAGTCCAGTGTGTTATTTCCCCTTGTTGCAAAGTTCACATGTTGGTAGAACTTTGGCAAAACTGTCTTTAAGTTTGCGTGGTTGAAGTCACCGGCTACCTTACTAACTATTAATAAGCATTAATCACTATTCTAAAGTGTTACCCTTTAATCTTAAAACATTATTTATGCATTTGCAATTTTGAGGTGTAAATGCATTTATGACACCTCAGCTTCATTAAACAGTCTGAGTAAGTACAGTAAGATGCAGTAAGATGAGTAAGATGCAGATTCTGTTTCCCCTACAGTGGAAAGAAGAAGTTTGTTGATACTGATTTTATTTTAAAGGTAACAACTCTATAGTTTCTTGTTATTCTGACTGAATTAATTGAAAAAAAATGTAAGAATTTGATGTAAAATATGACATTTAATAAAAAAAAAAAAAAAAAAACTCATTTATAAACATCTGTTTTCTTATACACAGCAACTCATTTCTACCTCTTTACAGTCACAGAGCACTTTATATTGAGTTAAGTGAGAGAACATCTTTAAATTAGTCCAGATTGGTGGAATTGTAATGTTATAAGGGACCAAACACAACATAGGTTAAATGAAGAGCTAAGGAGCTGTCTTTAATTACTCAGTAAAGATCAAGGGCAGTATATATACACACTTTTAGTCTTAATTGCATCAAAATTTTAAGAATTAAAATTGTTCCTGTGGCTCAGTGGTAGAGTTGGGATAGTTAGCTCATACACATGTGTACCGACTTAGACTTAGCTCATACACATGTGTACCGAGTTTGGTGAAGATATCTCATTCCGTTCCAGAGTTATACTTCATTACTTCATGATTCCCTGTGGCTGTTAAACACCTCAGGTAAATAATTTGAAACGTAGGTCTGTCAAATGAGAAAAGTTCAGTCATACATTTAAAAAGTTTTCTGAAGTAAAAATTATGCGTTTGTCACAAACACATCCAAAGAGTTTTCTATTCATGTGAGAAAAGCACTTGGGTGCATTAATGATCTAAAGAAACAATGCTGGTCATCAGGCTATTTTAAAGAAATTAAAGGCAATAGACAGTGTGCCTTGCTTTAGTGACACACAATGTTTTTAACCTTTTAAACATGTTTAACATTGTAGGTGTAATTATTTTACTGAGAAGTTTTAAGCAAAATGTATATTTGTTTTTTTTACAGTACACATACTATCTATAGGTTAGATTAAAATGAAAACATTTCTTAAATAACAACAAAAAATAAAAACAAACATATACAGGTGCATCTCAATAAATTAGAATGTCGTGGAAAAGTTCATTTATTTCAGTAATTCAACTCAAATTGTGAAACTCGTGTATTAAATAAATTCAATGCGCACAGACTGAAGTAGTTTAAGTCTTTGGTTCTTTTAATTGTGATGATATAGGCTTACATTTAACAAAAACCCACCATCTCAACAAATTAGAATACTTCATAAGACCAATAAAAAAAAAGTTTTTAGTGAATTGTTGGCCTTCTGGAAAGTATGTTCATTTACTGTATATGTACTCAATACTTGGTAGGGGCTCATTTTGCTTTAATTACTGCCTCAATTCAGCGTGGCATGGAGGTGATCAGTTTGTGGCACTGCTGAGGTGGTATGGAAGCCAAGGTTTCTTTGACAGTGGCTTTCAGGTCATCTGCATTGTTGGGTCCGGTGTCTCTCATCTTCCTCTTGACAATACCCCATAGATTCTCTATGGGGTTCAGGTCAGGCGAGTTTGCTGGCCAATCAAGCACAGTAACACCATGGTCATTGAAACAGCTTTTGGTACCTTTGGCAGTGTGGGCAGGTGCCAAGTCCTGCTGGAAAATGAAATCAGCATCTCCATAAAGCTTGTCAGCAGAAGGAAGCATGAAGTGCGCTAAAATTTCCTGGTAGATGGCTGCGTTGACTGTGGACTTCAGAAAACACAGTGGACCAACACCAGCAGATGACATTGCAGCCCAAATCATCACTGACTGTAGAAACTTCACACTGGACTTCAAGCAACATGGATTCTGTGCACTCTTCCTCCAGACTCTGGGACCTTGATTTCCAAATGAAATGCAAAATTTACTTTCATCTGAAAAGAGGACTTTGGACCACTGAGCAAAAGTCCAGTTCTTTTTCTCCACAGCCCAGGTAAGATGCTTCTGACGTTGTTTTTGGTTCAGAAGTGGCTTGGTAGCCCTTTTCCTGAAGATGTCTGAGCGTGATAACTCTTGATGCACTGACTCTAGCTTCAATCCACTCCTTGTGAAGCTCTCCCAAGTGTTTGAATCAGCTTTGCTTGAAGCTCGCGGTCATCCCTGTTGCTTGTGCACCTTTTCCAACCCAAATTCTTCCTTCCAGTCAACTTTGCATTTAATATGCTTTGATACAACACTCTGTAAACAGCCACACCTTTCAGTAATGACCTTCTGTGACTTACCCTCTTTGTGGAGGGTGTCAATGTTCGTCTTCTGGATCATTGCCAAGTCAGCAGTCTTCCCCGTTATTGTGGTTTCAAAGAACAAGAGATACCCAGAATTTATACTGTAGGGATGGTCATTTATTCAAACTCAAATGTAAATATTCTAATATTTTGAGATACTGATTTTTGACTTTCATGAGCTGTAAGCTCTAATCATCAAAATTAAAAGAAATAAACATTTGAAATATATCAGTCTGTGTGTAATGAATGAATATAATATACAAGTTTCACTTTTTGAATGGAATTAGTGAAATAAATCAACTTTTTGATGATATTCTAATTATATGACCAGCACCTGTAGATCTGTGATCAAGACGTCTGAGCGTGGTGACTCTTGATTAACTGACTCCACCTTCAGTTCTCTCCTTGTGAAGCTCTCACAAGTGTTTGAATCGGCTTTGCTTGACTGTATTCTCAAGCTTGCGGTCATCCTTGTTGCTTGTGCACCTTTTCCTACCCAAATTCTTCCTTCCAGTCAACTTTGCATTTAATATGCTTTGATACAGCACTCTGTAAAAAGCCACACCTTTCAGTAATGACCTTCTGTGACTTACCCTCTTTGTGGAGGGTGTCAATGTTCGTCTTTTGGATCATTGCCAAGTCAGCAGTCTTCCCCATTTCAAAGAACAAGAGATACCCAGAATTTGTACTGTATGGATGGTCATTTATTCAAACTCAAATGTAAGTATTCTAATATTTTCAGATACTGATTTTTGACTTTTATGAGCTGTAAGCTCTAATCATCAAAATTAAAACAAAAAAAAATAACTTTTGAAATGTTTTACTTTACATGTAATGAATCTAAAATATATGAAAGTTTCACTTTTTGAAATAAGTTACAAGAAAAAATGAACTTTTTCACGACATTCTAATTTATTGAGATGCACTTGTACAATTTTGCTCAGACTTAAAATTTAGTTTACTCAGATTTGTGTGTGTGTGTGTGTGTGTGGTGTAGGTATACCCTACATTATGGGGACAAAGATGTCAATATCCAAAATCTTTGTCCTTGTGGGGACATTTTTTGTCCCCCATGAGGAAACAAGCTTATAAATCATACAGTGTGTTTTTTTTTTTTGAAAATCTTAAAAACACACAAAGTTTTCTGTAAGGAGTAGGTTTGTGTGTATTTACCTGAAAACACATCTCTTCCGTCAGCACTTGACTTCCTCTTAAAGAAAAAAAAAAAAAAAAAAAAAACCTTTGCTTTCTTTCCTTAACCTCTCCCTGTATAGCTAGTATTTACTCTGAACAATCCCTGATACTTCGTATTGCAAGCACTGCCTATGTCTATTTGCCTCTTTATAATGGATCACTTATTGTATTCCTCAACTGTAAGGAACACTTTGGATAAAACCATCTGCTAAATGAATAAATATAAATGTAAATGTGTAAAGTTGGTGTAGGGTGATGGAAAATACAGTTTGTACAGTATAAAAACCATTACACCTATGGAATGTCCCATAAAATATGGAAACCCAACGTGTGTGTGTGTGTGTGTGTGAGTGAGAGAGAGAGAGAGACCAAAGAATCAGCCAAAGTGTTGATTCATTGTCTAAAGCAGGGCTTATGTAAAAAATTTTTGTTTGTCTTGTCATATCATGTTATGTACTTTGATTTCTTTTAAACAATATTGTTCAGCACAATGGCCAACCACTGTTGTTTTATTGTGCTTTATAAATAAAATGAACTGAACTGAACTAAAGCATGATTCTGTGCACATCTATATGAGGTGGATTCTGTAAAGCCATTAACACAAGCACAAAGAGGATACTGTCGTCCACTGTCAGTTAGACCCCACAATCACCTTCACTGTCAGAAGTTAAATGGATAGGTGAGGTGGACTTGGTGGATAGTTGGTGGTTTGAATAATTTTTAACTTAAGACTCCTCCTTATAAGTTTACCTAATCAGCCTACAGATTAGGTTGTACCGATCCTACAGAGGTGTTAGCATACACACATACAGATGAGGTAAAAAGAACATGCCCAAACATAACAACTTTTCAGACGCATATAGAAATATGGTCTTGGTGAATTCTTTAATTCTATGTTTCAGTTTTTACGTGCCTTATTGGCACAAGTAATATTTGTACATTTGTATTGCCAAAGCATTCCAGTATTGGCTCATACAATCAAAAACAAGTGATTTCTTAGCTATCAACATTTAACCTATAGATCAAGCAGAACTGAATCGTTCAGGGGTTTGACATGCACACGTGTTTGGATGTCTTCCAAACCCCCCTCCCCCCAAACAAAGCATATTCCCGTTAACAAACATATTAAAAATTTTATTGGACACCGACTACATCACGGTAGGAAACAGATAGAAGTTTTGGGCTTTGGGCAACCAAAGGTGTTGACCTAAAACACAATCATGGAAGCCAGACGCCAACGCTGACAGGGGTCATAAATCAGGTCATAAATCATCAATCTGACACAAGGTATTGGATACAACTACTTGTGTGTGTGTGTGTTTGTTATGTTTATTGAATGCAATTTCAATTATTCATATAATTATTTACAGGTGAAAGAATATGACATCTGAATGTATTTTGATTGAAAATGCACTACTTTGATAAAAATGCATTTCTCACATTTTTTTAAATCCAAAATGTTGTATTTCTGATTAAACCTATCTGCATTCAAGTGGTGATAAAACATGAACACATGAAGATAGAATAAAATTGTGTTATTTTATTTTTATTTTTTTTAAAGCAGAGGCTCGGTTCTTTATTTTGATATATAATATGTTCATATATTCATTGAAGAAAATATTCTGAGGGCCGTCAAATTTAGGTGAAAATCATCAAAAATGCTGGTGGTGGCTGGCAACTTTAAAAAAAAAAAAAAAAAAAAAATTGCTGGTGGGGAAAGAGTTAAGCCCCCGATATACTTTAAACGAAATCCAAAAATTAACTGGTGTGACAATTTCAAACAAAATCAGGCCAAAAGTTGGTTTGGAGTTTGTAACAGCTTGCCAAAGCAATCTTTCCAGATAAATTTCGATCTGGCTGGTAAACACCTTCGAACTACCATTGATCCGAGGCAATTATATAATAGGTAGGTGTGCACAGTGGCTCTGCCCTCTTTGACGTGAAATCCGTCGAGGTCAGAAATCCAGTGACAAAACACTGAAGAGCTGCTTAATAGTAGAAACTGAAGTTGCAATTCTAACTGAAATCAACTCTGACTGTGTTTTTTCATGTTTAATATTGTAAAGCAATTTACATATTTATCTAAACACCGCTCTCAGCAGCATTGGGATGTTTGCTAACATTATATCCCTAAACAAAAAATGAAAAAGAACTTTGCTGTGAATCTATCTGGGCCTTTATGTACACATTAGACAACATTTAGATTCACAGATTCAGTGTTACTGTACCTTACGGGGCTCAAACTCCCAGTTGTGTATGACTCTAGATGGAATAATGGCTGTGTCATTCCAGTGGCAGCTGCTGCAGTAATACTGACCTGTATAATCACACTGCCGTGCCTCATTAGGAACACCCCCTACACAACACAAGACAATGTTTTACAACTTCCTATGCAAGGTATTTTGAATTCTAAATATCAAAGTTAAGTCACCATTTTTCAAATTATAGAGCAATCATACAACACTAAATCTAGCACTTCTGACTATAACCATAAAGAACTTATTAACCAAAAAACAAAAAAAACAAAAAAATCTGTTCACATTTGTGTCATCATCAGGGACAAAGATAAATGTTAGAAGATGTGATGTCTGTTTGGAAAGAGACTTACGTAGAGAGATGGGTGTCCGACATTCAGCACATCTGTAGTCCTGTTTGTCTAGACCAACTTCAGGACAGATGCTGAGTTCATACTCAGACTGATGGCTGACCTTTGACCTCACACATGGTTTGTTGATAAGATTCATGCACTTGCTATGACAACGGTAATAACAACCTGGAACCAGAAGTGGAAAGCAATTCATATTAGCTTTAAAACCAAACATTAAAGGGATAGTTCACCTTCAGCTGGCCCCTAATGACTTGCATAGAGTTTTTTCCCCCATACTATGGAAGCCAATGGAGACCAGCAACTGAAGGTGAACTATCCCTTTAAGTTGTGTCATCACACAGTAAGATCTGAATACATCCATTCTCCAAATAACTAGTACTATGTAGAATTGCAGGGATCCAGCGTCCCAAGGTGAAGGTACAGAAACACCCTGGATAGACAACCAGTCCATCACAGTAAGATCTGAATTTGCTTAAGCAATTAAACTAATTACCATTATAGCCTGTCTTTCGGATGAGACGTTAAACCGAGGTCCTGACTCTCTGTGGTCATTAAAAATCCCAGGATGTCCTTCGAAAAAGAGTAGGGGTGTAACCCCGGCATCCTGGCCAAATTTGCCCATTGGCCGCTGACCATCATGGCCTCCTAATCATCCCCATACACTGATTGGCTTCATCACTCTGTCTCTTCTCCACCAATAAACTGGTGTGTGGTGGGCGTTCTGGCGCAATTTGGCTGCCGTCGCATCATCCAGGTGGATGCTGCACACTGGTGGTGGTTGAGGAGATTCCCCCCTTTCCATGTAAAGCGCTTTGAGTACCCAGAAAAGCGCTATATAAATGTAACAAATTATTAATTATTATTATAATTATTATTATAATTAAGTGTCAGATTGAAAAGCCTGAAGTGTCAATTACTTAATTACAGATGTATCCAAGGTTTTGTGAATAGTGCACCACAAATCACACTATGGAAATACATGTTTGAAATGTCAAAGAATAGTCCATCCAATTTTTAATTTTTTTTTGTGGAACTCAAAAATTTAAATGTTTAAATAATTATGAGAAAGAATTATGTTTAAAGAATGATAAATAAGTTATCAAGATAGAAAAGGGGAAGACTATGAGTACTTTGAATTTTAATCATTTATATTGTTATTTTTTTTAAACACAAATAATATTGGAAGGCTCGGCATATAGTGCACTTGTCATATGGACTACATTGGATATTTATAGTTCTATCATGCTTTATTAGTATTTTTGTTCTTTTAGGAGCTTCCCAGCCACTGGGAACTTTACGTTTTATGAAAGTAGTGTTTTATTGAAATTAGCGGCATAATCATTTTCCTTTGGGTAATGGTTTGGAACAACAGTACTTAATGACTGAATCAAATGTGTTTATAATGTTGCATTGGGTTCAGTTGAGATGGTCTGACCTGTGCAGGTGTACCAGGTCTGAATGAGGCCCCATATGATAGTGCTACACTTGTCACACATCTGTTTGACACTCTTGCTCTTCTCCTTTGAGAATCGATGCTCTAATAGAACCTGCAGATTCGGCTCATCTTCCTCTGGATCCTGTTTATATCCAACACAACAGTAAAACACAAAATTCCACAATTTATTCATAAAATTTACCACTAACCAAATATTTAGACAACTAACAGAATTTATGTTTCTCATCAACTAATAAAAATGTTTGGATCTAAATCAGGAACCCTAAGTGGATACAGAAACAGAGCAGGTACCCTGATATATTTTCTATACAACAGCAGAGTGTTTCAGAGTAACATTTTAACATGTGCATACCATATTAACGTATGTGCATACTTTTTATGATGCTTACATTGTAAATCTATAAAAGTAAATGTCAAGTCACCTTTATTTATATAGCGCTTTTAACAATACAAATTGCGTCAAAGCAACTTCACAATATCAAAATAGGAAAATAGTGTGTAAATAATGTAAAATGACAAGATTAAACACTCAATTTTCAGCATTTCATTATTGAATTTAGTGATGTCATCGTCCAGCTTAGTTCAGTGTGTACAATGTATACATCACATTAATTAACATATGAATTTAATGGGGAAAGACAATGAAAGATTTAGCTCAACTTTAGCTTTGACTGAAGTTAACAAATGTGTTACTAAAAATATTGTATTTTTGTTTAAAGCCTATTTTACGGTGACCGAGAGAGCTCAATGTGCTGCAACCTAAGAAAACAGATGCAAATAGATAAAGCACTAGCAAATTAGGAAAACATCGTCATCAGTTTGACAACACTTGTACCGTAAATACTCACAACACAACCATATACAGAAACAAGATGCAAATACAGAAACGTGCTGCAAAAACTCACAACACAATAAAATACAGAAATACGTGCTGCAAATATGCACAAAGCTAACAAATACAGAAACAATGCAAGAAGCACAGACCACAACAGAACCATTACGAAAATGAACCATGGATTTAATACAAATAAAACCAAAAAAAAACATGGTTACTTAATAAACCATGGTAACCACAAATTAACCATGGTTTTACTACACTAACCATAGTTTAAACATGATATTTGTAGTAAAACTGTGGTCATAAAATGGCAGTCAATACGCCAAAAAAAGTGATTGCTACACTTTTACTATAATAAAACAATGTATCAGATGAATCACATTAAAGGAAATGTATCAAATTAAAGGATACGTTGAGTGAGGGACCTATTTTGCGCAGCCCTGATTTCGAGAGACAGTTTATTGTTCAGACAGATGTGTTGAAGTTGGGGTTAGGAGCGGTCCTGATGCAATAAGAAGAGGGAGTGAGATATCCAGTGGTGAATTTGAGACGGTAATTATTTTCTCGAGAAATTAGGTATTCAGTGGTGGAGAAAGAGTGCTTAGCGTTAAAATGGGCTCTTGATTCCTTGAAATATCATTTGCTCGGCCGAAATTTTGTAATCGAAAAGGACCATAAAGCGTTAAACAATATGAAAGATACAAATTCTCGTTTGACACGATGGTTTTTATCCATACAACCCTTCTGCTTTACATTGAAGTATCGTTCGGGGGTCGAGAATACAGCAGCTGATTTTCTTTCTCACTCACCGTGCGAGAATGCATAGGTGGGGGGAAATTGTGATGGCTGAAGCTACACTTTACAAACATTAAACATATTGTTTCTTCTTTTGTTATCGTTTGCCTAAAAGGTTGTATTTATTTTGGTTTCTTTAAGGTTATAGATATATCCTACATATTTGTTTACAAGGTGGTACGTTGTCTCTTTTTGCGCCAATAAAGATGAAGAGCGATAGCACCCAGGTATAATTCGTCACTAGAGTGCACGCTAGTGGCTGAACAAAAAACATCTAGACAGATATGGGTTTAAACATGATCTTTATTTAATGGTTTAAGTTGTACAGCTTACCCGTGGTCCCGCGTGGATCGGAGGCCTATTATTAAAAGGGCATGGCTTTTTTTTATGTCCCTTATATCCTTGTTGGGGAATTATGGGAAATGTAGGTTTTGGGACAATATGGGTGTGTGGGTTGTGTGATGTATAGTTTGCATTCTAAAACTTATACTTATCTTATTGTTTTGGGTTTTTTTTTTTTTTTAGGTATAACATTTTCACCATTGCTTATGGTAAATGTGATTTTGTATATTTGGATAGAGATATGTTCTTGTGTGTTATGTGTAGCAAATTAGCTTAAAAGGGAATTGTATATAAATAATTACAATTAATTATGATTAATTACAATTATTTATATCGGCTGACAGTAATAACTGTAGCAGAATTAAATTGCTATCAACTGATCTGTTCGTCCAGCGACCATTCAGTGTAAGTTCATATCAACTCTAAGAAAGGATATTTTCGTGGCCACAGAAAATACTTTCCTAAGTATTAATGCATTAGAGCATGTAGTAAGGATCGAAAATCGTAAAGGGACATTAATTTGCAAGGCAGAAACAGAAACTCATGTAATGTGCGCACACAACTTGTATTAACTAAACGCTAACACACATAACTAATCTAAACAAACAAACAAACAAACAAACAAACATACACTCACGCATATTAGAGCTGCACGATTCTGGATAAATTGAGAATCACAACTTTTTTTTGTCTCGAATTGAGATCACGATTCTCCCACGATTCTGAACTAAACAAAATAATGTGTGACAAAATATTATTGCTGCAGTCTATTTAAAAGTGTTTAATTAATTTGAATGAATTACTAAACATGTTAATCATATATATATATATATACACATATACATACATAAATATACAGGTACGGAAAGTATTCAGACCCCCTTAAATTTTTCACTCTTTGTTATATTGCAGCCATTTGCTAAAATCATTTAACCCTTTAACGCGTACGATCACACCGGTGTGATCAGTCTTGGCTGGTCCCTGGAGCGTACGATCACACCGGTGTGATTAGAACGTTCAGTACGTCACGTCATCAACTGCTGAATTCAAATCTGCTTTCTGGCGCGGAGCCAGATCAGACGCGCGAGCGCTTGTCATATTATCACTTATTCAGTGTTTTCAACCATATAATGCTTATTTTAGATTTCAGACATTTAAATACACATAAGTACTAGCAAAACCACACATTTATAGTTTGTAAAATATGCACTGATGTCTATGGAAGCAGCAATAATCCTTACAAATATAATCTGACGACATGTTTCATTGATATCATATACAGATTGTGTAGATAACTTTAAAGTTTACTCTGCTCTTCTCCCAGTTTACTGGAGACTTACTTTAACGTGTTTCGGGAGGAGAGGATGAATTTACGTGTTGTAAATCCCACAGCTGGGATTCAGCGCTAACAAACATGGCGGCGCCCATCACCCAGTATAGATCAACTAACACGGTCATTATAAAATTTTTTAAACAACCAAATACATTTACTTGCACATATTTCAGAATCGGAATATCAGATATTTCATAATATAGCGAGTATGTTTGTGAATATTAATATTAAAAAAAGGAAAAAGGAAATATAAGCAATCCATGTGTCATACAGCGCTATTAGGGCTGTGGTGTGTCACATGACAAGCATGACGCGTCGCCATGGAAACAATAAGGCTATAGATTCTAAAATAACGGTTGCCTAAAAAAAACTCACGCCGGGGGCTCAGCTAGAATATTTTAAACTCACGTGCGAAAGGGTTAAGTTCATTTTTTTTCCTCAATGTACACACAGCACCCCATATTGATAGAAAAACACAGAATTGTTGACATTTTTGCAGATTTATTAAAAAAGAAAAACTGAAATATCACATGGTCCTAAGTATTCAGACCCTTGCTGTGACACTCATATATTTAACTCAGGTGCTGTCCATTTCTTCTGATCATCCTTGAGATGGTTCTACACTTTCATTTGAGTCCAGCTGAGTTTGATTATACTGATTGGACTTGATTAGGAAAGCCACACGCCTGTCTATATAAAGACCTTACAGCTCACAGTGCATGTCAGAGCAAATGAGAATCATGAGGTCAAAGGAACTGCCTGAAGAGCTCAGAGACAGAATTGTGGCAAGGCACAGATCTGGCCAAGGTTACAAAAAAATTTCTGCTGCACTTAAGGTTCCTAAGAGCACAGTGGCCTCCATAATCCTTAAATGGAAGACGTTTGGGACGACCAGAACCCTTCCTAGAGCTGGCCGTCCGGCCAAACCGAGCTATCGGGGGAGAAGAGCCTTGGTGAGAGAGGTAAAGAAGAACCCAAAGATCACTGTGGCTGAGCTCCAGAGATGCAGTCGGGAGATGGGAGAAAGTTGTAGAAAGTCAACCATCACTGCAGTCCTCCACCAATCGGGGCTTTATGGCAGAGTGGCCCAATGGAAGCCTCTCCTCAGTGCAAGACACATGAAAGCCCACATGGAGTTTGCTAAAAAACACCTGAATAAGATTCTCTGGTCTGATGAGACCAAGATAGAACTTTTTGGCCTTAATTCTAAGCGGTATGTGTGGAGAAAACCAGGCACTGCTCATCACCTGTCCAATACAGTCCCAACAGTGAACAGTGCATGGTGGTGGAAGCATCATGCTGTGGGGGTGTTTTTCAGCTGCAGGGACAGGACGACTGGTTGCAATCGAGGGAAAGATGAATGTGGCCAAGTACAGGGATATCCTGAACGAAAACCTTCTCCAGAGTGCTCAGGACCTCAGACTGGGCCGAAAGTTTACCTTCCAACAAGACAATGACCCTAAGCACACAGCTAAAATAACGAAGGAGTGGCTTCACAACAACTCTGTGACTGTTCTTGAATGGCCCAGCCAGAGCCCTGACTTAAACCCAATTGAGCATCTCTGGAGAGACCTAAAAATGTCTGTCCACCAACGTTTACCATCCAACCTGACAGAACTGGAGAGGATCTGCAAGGAGGAATGGCAGAGGATCCCCAAATCCAGGTGTGAAAAACTTGTTGCATCTTTCCCAAAAAGACTCATGGCTGTATTAGATCAAAAGGGTGCTTTTACTAAATACTGAGCAAAGGGTCTGAATACTTTATTACTGAATATACCATGTGATATTTCAGTTTTTCTTTTTTAATAAATTTGCAAAAATGTCAACAATTCTGTGCTTTTCTGTCAATATGGGGTGCTGTGTGTACATTAATGAGGGAAAAAAATGAACTTAAATGATTTTAGCAAATGCCTGCAATATAACAAGAGTGAAAAATTTAAGGGGGTCTGAATACTTTCCGTAACCACTGTATATATATATATATATATATATATATATATATATATATCTATCTCCAACATATATTAAATACACCAATTTTTTATATTAAAATTTAGAAAAAATGGTTTGAATGAATGATTCATTGACTCACTCTTAAATACTTCACTTGTTTTATTTATTAATGGATTAATCAGCATTTTTGAACAAATCTCTTGAATGAAAGATTCAATGACAAATACATTTTTAACAGTCACTAAACAATGCAATCGACTTATTATTTGAAGTGCCAGTTACTTTCAAAAGGGGATCAACTCTATTTTGATCGCTACCATACATATCAATGACTACGTTTACATGCGCACGAATAATGTAAGGACTTGATCGCATTATGATGTTTGCATGTCAAGAGCAAAGCTCTTCACTCCCGTTTACATGCAATTTCCATTATTCTTATTATTCGCGAGTTGTACTTTTTTTTTTTTTTTTTGTTAGTTTTTTTTTTTAACTGTCTCACGTACCCCACTACACAGCACAAATGATGGAAAAAAAAAAGAGCAGGTGTGTTACTGGCCACTGTTTTCATTTATTTAAGTCTAATGCAACACACTTTTGTACGGTTCCATACATATTCCATGCTTTGGCGCCTTAGAAATGTGACGGCAATTCGTTTGCTTATGCTGCCGTCGCGTTCTGCTGCTGTCGCGTTCTGCTCACCGTTTCTGGATGAGGGTAAGGAACAGAGACTGGTGGCAGCGAGTTGTGTTTTCCCAAGAAATGCGATGTTTTCTTCCCCGCCATCGTTTCTAATCTGCCTATTATTACAGGTGTCACGCCATTCATGTCACGAGCGCAATCGCAATATTGCCAAAATCTCATCGCATTAAGAGGGTGCATGTATACGCTAATGTTTATATATGAACTGCAAACTTTCATCCCAGTATTTCTGTGATAATATGAATGACTATAAGACAGAAATAATACTGTGCAGTTGAAAAGACTGTTTGTGAAGCTGTTTCTTACCCAAACATGTTAAATGTCTGCTCTCTGTGTCAGTGGCAGCGCGAACGCAGATTTGAACGTTGTATGATTTTTTAAGTCAAGTCAAGTCACCTTTATTTATATAGCGCTTTTACAATACAGATTGTGTCAAAGCACTTAACAGTATCAAATTGGAGGATAGAGTGTCAGTAATGTATAATGATAAGATTAAACACTCAATTTTCAGTTAAAGGCATTTCATTATTGAATTCAGAGATGTCATTGTCTAGCTCAGTTTAGTTTAAATAGTATCTGTGCAATCAAATCGGCGATAATCGCTAGAAATTAAGTGTCCCCAACTGAGCAAGCCAGAGGCAACAGCGGCAAGGAACCAAAACTCCTCTGAGACATAATGGAGAAAAACCTTGGGAGAAACCAGGCTCAGTCGGGGCCAGTTCTCCTCTGACCAGACGAAACCCGTAGTTCAAAAGTTTCTATTTCTATTTTAATTTTGTTGCAATTTCTAACAATAGTAGTATTATGTAGTTAGGTATTTTATTATATTTTAGTTATTTTGTTATTTTTGGTTGATATATCTGGGGATATATCTCTGGGGTCATCCGGCGCCCTGGTCTCCGCCGACGATCAGGGCCGCAGACGTCACCTCCCGGCGCCGACCCACCATCTGATCGGACACGGACCGAGAAACAGACTAGGAAAGAAACAGACAAACATTAGCGCAGATGCCATTCAACTTACGATGTAACGAGTACATCGTGTGTTATGGGGAGTGTTCCCGGTTCCGTTGATCTAATTAATGCAGCCTAACAACTTTAACGGATTTGAATAATAGAAGCGTATTAATGTGTTATGTGTAAGCCAGGCTAAAGAGATGGGTCTTTAATCTAGATTTAAACTGACAGAGTGTGTCTGCCTCCCGAACAGTGTTAGGTAGACTGTTCCAGAGTTTGGGTGCTAAATAGGAAAAGGATCTGCCGCCCGCAGTCGATTTTGATATTCTAGGTATTATCAAACGGCCAGAGTTTTGAGAACGCAGCGGACGTGGAGGACTATAATGCGATAAGAGCTCGCTCAAGTACTGAGGAGCTAAACCATTCAGGGCTTTATAAGTAATTAACAAGATTTTAAAATCTATCCGATGCTTGATAGGGAGCCAGTGCAGTGTTGACAGAACCGGGTTAATATGGTCATATTTCCTGGTTCTAGTAAGGACTCTAGCTGCTGCATTTTGGACCAACTGTAGTTTGTTGATCAAGCATGCAGAACAACCACCCAATAAAGCATTACAATAGTCTAACCTTGAGGTCATAAACGCATGAATTAACATTTCTGCATTTGACGTTGAGAGCATTGGTCGCAATTTAGATATGCTTTTGAGATGAAAAATGCAGTTTTACAGATGCTAGAAACATGGCTTTCAAATGACAGATTGCTATCGAACAGCACACCTAGGTTCCTGACTGATGAAGAAGAATTGACAGAGCAGCCGTCAAGTGTTAGATAATGTTCTAGGTTACATGTGGGGTTTTAGGTCCGATAATTAACACCTCTGTTTTTCAGAATTTAGCAGTAAAAATTACTCGTCATCCAGTTTTTATATCGACTATGCATTCCGTTAGTTTCTCAATTTGGTGTGTTTCACCGGGCCGCGAAGAAATATAGAGCTGAGTATCATCAGCATAACAGTGAAAGCTAACACCATGTCTCCTGATAATATCTCCCAAGGGTAACATATAGAGCGTGAAAAGTAACGGCCCTAGTACTGAGCCTTGAGGTACTTTGAGGTACCTTGAGGTACTCCATTTAAAAAGGTTTAAGACGGGCGAATCGTTGTCATTTAAAAATGAGATCGTGTGGGTGTTTGAATCGAGATCACGATCTTTTAACGATTAATCGTGCAGCTCTAACGCGTATATACAAAAGGGGAGCTAAAGTGGATGAATGAAGCCATTAGAGAAAACAGAATGCAGTTATGGAAAGAGTCAGTTAACCACCTGAGTAAAACCATCAGCGCCGAGGTCTATAGCTTATACTAAACCTCTGTTTAGTTTAGTTAGATGTACCATACTTGCACTTCCATGGCTGTTTGCGTGTGTCTGGAATGCAGTCTTGGATGAAAAGTCTTGATGGTTTCAAGGTTTTGGACTCGCGATCACGTTCTTCCGGGTTGAAGAGTGATGAATTCCAAAGATGTTATTCTGGCTCTGAGGTCCGAGGAGCTTTGGCTGAATGGAAAGTCAAAGCCGCAAGGTCCAGAAGAGTTCTAGCTCACATCCTTCTCTCAGTCACATACCTGCCTGAATGACTCATGATGAAGCTCATTATGCGGGCCTTTGTCTTCTCAGGTGTGAATGTGAAGGTTGACGCCCTCTCGCATTGACCCTTTTTACTCAAAAAGTGACTTAGAAACTTTAAATCAATATATTGTTTTCTGTGAACAAGTAAACAAGATGATTTACATATCATTTTGAAGCAAAAACTCTAGGCTACAAGATCCAGTTCTCAAAGGTCTTGTGAACAAATGTTTTGTATGTGTTTTATGGCCTTATTTCAGTGACTTCAAACATTGTATATTTGACGCGAGTATTCACAGAGATTCATGTTATTTTATTTACTTGTCTGTGAAGAGAGGTGACAGAGACAGAGCCCTGGCAGAGTACGCACCCTGTTTATTTTCTTTATTTTAGAAAAGCACAGGTTTGTTTTTTGTTATTGTTTTTTTTTTTATCATCAACTTTTTTTTTTTTACACACATCATAATAACATCCATTCAAAAAACAAAAGAGTCCAGTCAAAAGGGAGAGAGAGATGGAGGGTGAAAAAGAAAAAAACAAAACAAGTCATTCCTTTATATAATCAAGTACGTTTAAAGAAAAACACACTGCCAAGCATCAATAGTTGAGGGCTTGGCCCCATTAATTCGCGCTGTTGTACATTCACAAAGTCACTAGTTTCAGGAGGCTATGGATCCAATATGTTTTTCCACACGTGCGGTGTAAACCAGTTCTGTATTATTGACTTCTTCGCAGCCATAAAACCAGCAAACAACATTCTCTTTTGTATTAAGCTTATACAGAGACCAGAATCATCATCAAGATGACATAAACCTGGGTTAGCAAAGCAATCAATTTGTAGTAAGGAGGATAAAACCAGGTTTACATGTGTCCATAGATTAATGACGATAGGACATTCCCAAAACATATGAAGAAAAGTACCTGATGATGCAGTATTACATATATGGCAGTTAAAATTTGGTTGTAGTTTCATTTTGAATCTTTTGTAAGGAGTTATGTCTGCTCTGTGAATGACTTTGAAGTGAATAAGACGATGAGCCAAGTTTTTAGATGTTAACAATAATAATTTAGTTTCTCTGATATAAAATGTCGTTTTTGTATTGCATGATAATACATGCAAAGCATGTGTGCATCTATGATATAAAATCACGTGGGCAATATTGGTGATTGCTAATGTAATAATATAGATGCTCCTGATAAGCCTATCAACATGCTCGCTAATTTATTTATTTAATTATTAATTTCAGTGGGGGTGCTTTATTTAGCAAGGATGCTTTAAATTGATCAAAAGTGATGATAAAGACATTTATAATGTTACAAAAGATTTCTATTTCAGATAAATGCTGTTCGTCTGAACGTTCTATTCATCAAGGAAACCTGAAAAAAAATATGCTCAGCTGTTTTCAACAACAACAATAATAATAAGTGTTTTTGAGCAGCAAATCAGAATATTACAATGATTTCTTAAGGATAATGTGACACTGTGAAGACTCGAGTAATGATGCTAAAAATTCAGCTTTGAAATCACATGAATAAATGATATATGGTAACATGTGGTAATGCCCTTAATAGGGATAAATGAGGGAATAGAAGAATTAGCTTTAACATTGTTAATTGGCATTAAAGCAGATTTGCTCCAATTTATTTTGTATCCTGATAAGCTACTAAAATGATCAAATTCCTTAATTATACTAGAGACTGAAACATCAAAGTGGTCTAAATATAGAATAATATCATCAGCGTACAATGAAATACTATGATTATGATCATGAATCTTAATCGATACTTCAGATTTCCTGATGGCTTGTGCTAAGGGTTCAAGAGATAAGCAAAACAATAAGGGGAAAAGCGGACATCCCTGCCTCGTTCCCCGCTGTAAAGGGAACAGGGGGAAAATAATATTACCAGTCAAGACTGATGCTGCAGGTGAGTGGTATAATGTCTTAATCATAGAAATGAAATGTTCACCGAAGCCGAAACATTGCAGAACTGCCCACATATAATTCAACTCTAGCCTGTCAAAGGCTTTTTCTGCATCAAGTGAAAAAAACGCACAAGGGCTCGGACGAGAGTCTGCAAAGTCAAGAATATGAATGAGTCGACACATATTGTCAGATGCATTGCGCCCCTTGATAAAACCGGTTTGGTCCTCCTTGATCAAACTATGAATTACTTTCTCCATATGAGAAGCAAAAACTTTAGCGTATATTTTTAGATCACATGGGATAAGTGATAGCGGTCTGTAGCTGGAACAATCTAATGGATCTTTCCCTTTTATAAGAAGTAATGATATCAATGATGTTTTTTGATCTCTATGAAATACACCATGTTCAATTGCAAAATTAAATGAATTAAGCATAAGTGTCCCTACCAAATCCCAAATATAATTCAGGGGGGAGACCATCCAGCCCCGGCGATTTGCCCTTTTGAAGGCTTTTTAGACACACGTGGAGCTCCTCCAAACTTAATGGGGCCTCCAAAGATTCTTTATCCACCTGTGAGATCCGAGGCAATTCCAATTTATCTAAATACTGCTTACAAATTGGTTCATCAAAATCTATTTCGGCTTTATACAGATGTGTAAAAACCTTTAAATATGTTGTTAATTGCTGCAGGGTTCGTGGTGACCTGACCATCCGATGATTTTTTTGCACTAATATATGCCTTAGACTCACATTCTTTCAGCCTAAGGGCCAATAGGTGACTAGGTCTCTCTGATTCTAAATAATATTTTTGCCTAGTCCTATGTAAGATAAATTTCACCTTTGAGTGTGAAAGTAAATCATATTCTTCTTTTAAAGAGGACAGCTGTGTAGCCTGTTGCTCAGTAAAATGTTGTTTTTGTGGGTTTTGTAATGATCGGATTTTACTTTCTAATAGTGTAAACTGGTGAATTTTCGCTTTGGCAAGAGTAGAAGAGAAAGATATACAGAAACCTTGTATCGTACACTTAGTCGTTTCCCACATTATTTGAGGATCCACATCAGAAGGCATATTGATTTCAAGAAATTCTTTTATATATTATTTTAGAGAAGTAATGAAAGTCTGATTACTTAATAATGACATGTTAAAGCGCCATCTAGGGCAGAGGTCCCCAACCACCAGGTCGCGACCCACTACCGGGCCGTGGAAGAATTCCTACCGGGTCGCGAGAAAATTCTGGGGAAAATGTGTATAGATATGATGCTCTGTTATTTATTGTGCATAACTGTTCTAATTATTCTGTATTTTCGTTGTATGCGATTGATATGGAGTAGCAATTTTACGATTTCATGTTAAATTAGTAAATAAAAGATTGCCCTGATCTGTCATAGGCTATTAGGGCTTTATATACGGACCAGGTCCAGACCCCACCGTTCGGCATGTGATTCACAGATTAATTTGCCAATTTACACGTTCAAGCTATTTAAAACCACAAGAAGAAGAAACTAAACAGAACTCAATTCGTTACTTGTGTGCTGTACTCGCACACACCTGAAGCGCGCACAAGCATAGAGACGTGTTTCAGACAGAGCGGCATACCGATTTGATTCCTCTTTCATGTATCCCTACTTTAAGATACATATGCATGGGGGTTTGTGGTTACGTCTCAATACTCAAAATATTTCTATTTTAAACCATGAAGGCGAGCCAATAGATATCACAAGCAACGTGCAAATTTTGCGCAATAGTTATGCCGGTGACAGAAAGTGAAAGTAAAAAAACGGACAAGTTTTCTAACGCTGCATTAATAGCGCTTATTCCTACTTCAACATGTGCAGATAACAGTATAAATGAATAGACCTGTTTTAAAGACCCCATCCACAACACCCAAACCCCCCTGATTGAGCAACAAAAAATGGTGATGATACGTGACCGGTCCACTTCAACGCAAGACATATCCCCAAAAGGCCCACATAGTCAAAAACTATTGCCATTAAACCCACTCTCCATTAGACCCCTCCAAAAAAAAAAAAAGGTTGTTAGTCTTGCTAGTAAAGACAGTTGTGCCGGATAAATAGGAACAATATCTCAGGAGGAGAGAGAGAGAGGGGGAAAAAAAAGAAAAGGAGATTCAACAAGTGTCCATGTCCACCTTGTTATTATACTTTCCTGGGCAGCTGAAATTGCCTCCATCCCGGTCTTTAAGTTCTTCTCGCTGGGCCGAAGAGACGGAGATGGTGGCTGCTGTTTTCCAGTTGCCTTGTAGAGCTGCAGCATAAGTCTTCTTTTGTGACAACACTGCACTGGCTCCCTATTAAACATCGTATACATTTTAAGATCTTGCTAATTACCTATAAGGCCCTGAATGGTTTGGCACCTCAGTATTTGAATGAACTCTTATCACACTATAGTCCTTCACGTCCGCTGCGATCTCAAAACTCTGGCCATTTGATAATACCTAGAATATCAAAATCAACTGTGGGTGGGAGATCATTTTCCTATTTAGTGCCCAAACTCTGGAACAATCTACCTAACTCTGTTTGGGAAGCAGACACACTCTGTCAGTTTAAATCTAGATTAAAGACCCATCTCTTTAACCTGGCTTACACATAATACACTATCGCATTTCTATAATTCAAATCCGTTAAAGGATTGTTAGGCTGCATTAATTAGGTCAACCGGAACCGGGAACACTTCCCAAAACACCCGATGTACTTGTTACATCGTTAGAAGAATGGCATCTACGCTAATATTAGTCTGTTTCTTTCTTATTCCGAGGTCACTGTAGCCACCCGGATCCAGTCCGTATCCAGATCAGATGGTGGATCAGCACCTAGAGATGACCTCTACAGCCATGAATGTCAGCAGAGACCAGGACAACAAGATGAGCCCCAGAGACTGATCCTCAGTGAAGACCCTGTCTCCTAGACCAGTGGTTCTCAACCGGTGGGACGGGGGCGCGCGAACAGGATGGGAGGAAAAAAAACCTGATAAAAAAAAATTTGCTAATTTTTTTTATCACTAAACTACTGTCATAAAAAGTTATAGTTTTGTATATACATAACTCTTGAATAAAAATGTAAATGTGTTTGGACTGATTTAAAGTTTTTAATGATCTTTGATCTTTGTTTGGATTCATCGGATCTATTTTCGCTGCTAAAATAGACCAAAACAGTCATTATTGCGTATAAAATGTAAGTAACTTAATATTATTAACTTGTTTGTTGAACTGTCATATGAAATCAGTGTCACATTTTCAATCGTGAGGTGATGGTAAATTAAGTGATGGTCAATTGTCAGCTCTCTTGGTCGTCAGGTCGTGTGATGTATGTTGCTGACCTGTATTCAAATGTTATAAATATAAAAACACCACATTTTGAAATTTAACTGCAGTATGTCAATTTAGTTTATTTGTGTGTGCTGCGCTCATAGACTTTAGAAAACGGCGCTCATTTGTTTGATTTCTCAAAATGGTTTGGCTTGGGACCGATGCGTTGGCCTATGCACGGATGGTGCGCAGGCAATGATGGGGCGTAAGCGTGGCCTAGCTGCTCGCGTTCAGCAAGTAGCTCCACTTGTGAAATGGACACATTGCATGGTCCATCGCGAAGCACTAGCTGCTAAAAAAAATGCCAGTTCTTTTTGAATCCGTGAAAATTATAAATCTCATCAAATCACGGCCGCTAAACTCTGGCTTGTTTGGGGTCCTCTGCCAGGAGATGAGGTCAGGGCACGAACAGCTGCTTCAGCACACTGAAGTTCGCTGGCTCTCCAGGGGGCGGGTGTTACAGCGGTTGTATGAGCTGCGAGAGGAGGTGAAGTGGTTTTTGACAGAAATCAAATCAGATCTGGCGAAGCATCTGGATGACACTATGTGGCTTGCGTCTCTGTCCTATTTGGTCGATATATTTGACCACTTGAACGGCCTCAACCTGTCTTTGCAAGGCCGCGAAACTCATATTTTGCTCCTTGCAGACAAAGTGCACGCCTTCACACAAAAACTAGACCTCTGGCATGGCCGCATCAGTCGAGGGAACTGCGACATGTTCCCCAGCCTTGCAGACTTTATCACTGATGCAGGCACGTCGCACGATTTCTCCTCCCTATTTCAATCAGCGTCTGAGCACCTGTCAGCAATGAGAAAACAATTTGCGATTTACTTTAAAGAGGATTATCGCTCTTTTGCATGGGTTTCAAGATCCGTTTGTGTGCACAGAAAATTAGCTATCGATTGATATGCAGGAACAGCTTATTGAGCTGAAGAATGACAGTAGACTGAAGGAACTCTTTAGCTCCTGCCCTCTTTCGTCATTCTGGGCAGCATTGATGCAGGAATATCCTGAACTCTGTGACGTCGCCTTGAAGATTCTCCTTCCTTTCGGCGTCGACATATTTGTGTGATTCTCAAAATGACTGCACTCAAAACGAAATACCGCAATCGTGCACAAATCGAGGATGATTTGAGGCTATGTTTATCAAACATTGAGCCAAGAATTGAGGATCTTTGCAAGGCAAAGCAGGCTTAGGTCTCACATTAACATCACCTACCTGCAAGCTTCTGTAAAAAATGCAGATGATGCCTACTATTAGGCCTAGTAATAATAACAATAATAAAGCATGAATTAATATCAGATGTCTGGTGCCAATTCCCAATTATAGCAATAGCCTAGTAATGATAATAGGCCTATACTGATAATAATAATAACAACAACAACAACAACAATAAAGCATGTAACCTCATATAATTATATAGCAATAGCCTAGTAATGATGATAGGCCTACCACTACTCATAATAATAATAATAATAATAATAATAATGTCTGCAAGCTCACATTAGAAGTCTGGTGCTACTGCCAATTATAACAATAGCCTAGTAATGATAATAGGCCTACCTACCGCTACTGATGATAATAATAATAATAATAATAATTTGGGCCTAAAAATAATAGCCTAGGGCTATCTATCTATCTATCTATCTATGCAAGGTGGTGTGGGGGTGGGGGGGCACTGGGGCCCCAACTGCAATGAACCAGCTTTGGGGGGGCCCAGCTTGCAAAAGGTTGAGAACCCCTGTCCTAGACGGCCATCGGGACAAGACCACAGGAACCAGATGAGTCCTCTGCACAATCTGACTCTGCTTTAGCCTAGATTTAAACTGCTGATTTTGTCTGGCCAGAGGAGAATGGCACTATTTCGACACACTATTTCCCCGGCTAAATACTGTAAAGCTGATATAAACCCACCCAGCTTTATATCAAGCTGATGTAAATCTGCTTTGACACAATTTGCATTGTTAAAAGCTCTATACAAATAATAGTGACTTGACTTGAGTGAGCTGATAAAGTCCTCCGATTTCTGAGGAGAGTCGAACATCATCTGCTCACCCTTGTGCCGTAGTTTAATTGCCGCCGGATAGGTGAGGAAGGGCTGGAGACCAAGTGCTATCATCTTCTTCAAGACTGGATTAAAGCCCTTTTTCTTGGTAGCTGTGGCTGGACTAAAGTCGGGAAAAAATAGTAGTGTGACATTGTCCTGTGTACATTTCACTGGATATGCCTGCCGAGCACCCCTCAGGACCACCGATCTGTCATGACATCTTAGTACACGGAAGATGAGAGTATATGAGATAATATTTAGAAGATGAGATAATATCTCCCAAGGGTAACATGTAAAGCGTGAAAAGTAACGGCCCTAGTACTGAGCCTTGAGGTACTCCATACTGCACTTGTGATCGATATGATACCTCTTCATTCACTGCTACGAACTGATGGTGGTCAGATAAGTATGATTTGAACCATGCTAAGGCACTTCCACTAATGCCAACAAAGTTTTCTAGTCTATTCAAAAGAATGTTGTGGTCGATAGTGTCGAACGCAACGCTAAGATCCAGTAGAACTAATAAAGAGATACAACCACGATCAGATGATAGAAGCAGGTCATTTGTAACTCTAATGAGAGCAGACTCAGTACTATGATATGATCTAAATCCTGACTGGAATTCCTCACAGATATAATTTTTCTCTAAGAAGGAATATAATTGTGAGGATACTACCTTTTCTAGTATCTTTTGACAGAAAAGGGAGATTTGAGATCGCTCTGTAATTAACTAGATCTCTGGGGTCAAGTTGTGTTTTTTTTTTAATGAGAGGCTTAATAACAGCCAATTTGAAGGTTATGGGGACATATCCTAATGACAATGATGAATTAATAATAGCCAAAAGAGGATCTATGACTTCTGGAAGCAGCACTTTTAGTAGTTTAGATGGGATAGGGTCTAACATACATGTTGTTGGTTTAGATGATTTAACAAGTTCATACAATTCTTCCTCTCCTACAGTAGAGAATGAATGGAATTGTTCCTCAGGGGATCTATAGTGCGATACTGTAGCTGACGGCTGCAAGGATACAATTTTATCTCTGATAGTATCGATCTTGGAAGTAAAGTAGTTCATAAAGCCATTACTGCTATGCTCTTGGGAAATGCCAACACCTGTTGATGCTTTATTTTTCGTTAATTTAGTCACATCTTCTGAGGTAAATACAAGGCTTATTCCTCTCAGCGTCTTCCAAAAATGAAAAGTATCCAAGATGAACATGTTGCATATCAGGGATATAATGAGTAACAGGTCAATGACGTGACGCCTAAACTTTCTGTCCGATTGCATTTTTTCAGTTAAAAATTGGTTTAAATGCATAAAGATGCCATATATAAGAAGTACCTCTCCCACATATGTACCAACTTTAAAAGAGTTTTTAATGCTTTTCTATAGGATAGGGTACTTTCCCGCCAAGCTAAACGAAATACCTCTAGTTTAGTTTTCCTCCAGCTGCGCTCCATTTTCCGGGCTGCTCTCTTTAGGGTGCGAGTGTGCTCATTATACCACGGTGTTGGACTCTTATCCTTAATCTTCTTCCTTAAGCGTAAAGGAGCAACCGTATCTAAAGTGCTACAAAAGAGAGGGTCTATAGTTCCTGTTACATCATCAAGTTGTTCTGAGCTATTGGATATGCTGAGGAACTGAGATAAGTCAGGAAGATTATTTATAAAGCAGTCTTTTGTGGTAGAGGTAATGGTTCTACCATATTTGTAACAAGGAGTTGGCTTTACAGCTTTAGCTATATGGAATATACAGGAGACAAGATAATGATCTGAGATATCATCGCTCTGCTGCCAAATTTCAATGCCACTGACATCAATTCCATGTGACAGTATTAAATCTAGAGTATGATTTCGACAATGAGTAGGTCCTGACACGTGTTGTTTAAAACCAATTGAGTTTATAAATGCTGATCCCAACGAATCTTTTTCATTATCAACATGGATATTAAAATCACCAACAATTAGGACTTTATATGCAGTCAGCACTAACTCCGATAGAAAATCAGAAAATTCTTTAATAAAGTCTGTATGGTGCCCTGGTGGCCTGTATACAGTAGCCAGTACAAACATCACAGGGGATTTATCATTAATACTTGGTTCTTTGGATAACGTTATATGAAGCACCATTACTTCGAACGAATTATACTTGAAACCCGATCTCTGAGAGATACTGAAAATATTGCTATAAATTGTAGCAACACCTCCCCCTTTACCTTTTGGACGCGGTTCATGTTTGTAACAGTAATCTTGGGGTGTAGACTCGTTTAAAGTAATGTAATCATCTTTTTTTAGCCAGGTTTCTGTCAAACAAAGCACATCTAGTTTATGGTCAGTGAACATATCATTTACAAAAAGTGCTTTTGAAGAAAGGGATCTAATATTCAATAAGCCAAGCTTTATCATGTGTTTATCTGTATTATATTGGTTTTTTATTTGCTGAACATCAATTAAATTGTTACTATTACTCTGGTTTGGATGTTTTCTGTATTTTCTAGTTTGGGGAACAGACACAGTCTCTATAGTGTGATAGCTAGGTGAAAAAGTTTCTATGTGCTGAGAGTTAACTGACTTCTGTGACGTGAGGCGGCTAGCAGACGGTCGGTTTAGCCAGTCTGTCTGCTTCCTGACCTGGGTCCTAGTTAGTCAAATACGAACTCTAAGACTATGTGCCATATTTCTAGAGAGAAGAGCGGCACCACCCCAGGAAGGATGAACACCATCTCTTTTCAACAGGTCAGGTCTGCCCCAAAAATTCTTCCAATTGTCTATAAAGTCTACGTTATTTTGCGGGCACCACTTGGACATCCAGCCATTGAGTGACAACAGTCTGCTATCAATCTCATCACCACGATAAGCAGGGAGCGGACCAGAGCATATTACAGTGTATGACATCGTACTTGCAATTTCACACACCTCTTTAACATTATTTTTAGTGATCTCCGACTGGCGAAGTCGAACATCATTAGCGCCAACGTGGATAACAATCTTACTGAATTTACCTTAATAATTAGTCAACACTTTTAAATTTGCCAAGATGTCAGGCGCTCTGGCTCCTGGTAAACAATGGACTATGGTGGCTGGTGTCTCTATTTTCACGTTCCTTACACTGGCACTGGTGCGGGCTTCGACCCCAGGGGGTTAACAAACAATTTGATTGACAGCAGTGGTTCCAGAGACAAGGCTGTCCAGAATGAGGAGTTCTATCGTATGATACGAATATCATGCAAATGTACGAAAAACTGCACAACGTACAATCGTTCACACCCTTGAAAAATGCAATATCGCCCCCAGTGGCCGGGAGTTGAACAGGTCCATCGAGTTTTGTTCCGTATGGCCTCCGTTAACCTTATCTAAAAGGTGCTCAAATTTCGTTGGCCAATTGCGGCCATAATTTTTTAGATACGCAAATGTCCTTGTAGACACTTGTGGCACTTTGGACCAAAACCACGCAAACCGATTTTCATGTTGATAGGTCAAATGGTTGCGCAGTTACAGCCATTCTTATAGCACCACCAAGTGGCTAAGCTCCGCAATTTTTTTTTTCCTGTGACCTAAGATTAAGCTCTTACATAAGTTTTCTGAGTTTAGAGTTATAGGCATTTTACCCAAAAGTGGCCCTGCTCCTTTCGAGCATTTTGGCGCCCCTTTGCGACGGCGAGCCTTGGTCACGTTGTAGGTGGTAGGGCTGTGCAATTAAATTAAGTAAAGTCAGCACCGTGGTTGGCGGTAAATCTCCATCACCTGTTTTCAAATGGAGCGGCAGTTAATACACAGAATGTACATCTAGTTAATACACAGAATGTACATCTAGTTTATGGTCAGTGAACATATCATTTACAAAAAGTGCTTTTGAAGAAAGGGATCTAATATTCAATAAGCCAAGCTTTATCATGTGTTTATCTGTATTATATTGTTTTTTTATTTGCTGAACATCAATTAAATTGTTACTATTACTCTGGTTTGGATGTTTTCTGTATTTTCTAGTTTGGGGAACAGACACAGTCTCTATAGTGTGATAGCTAGGTGAAAAAGTTTCTATGTGCTGAGAGTTAACTGACTTCTGTGACGTGAGGCGGCTAGCAGACGGTCGGTTTAGCCAGTCTGTCTGCTTCCTGACCTGGGTCCCAGTTAGTCAAATACGAACTCTAAGACTATGTGCCATATTTCTAGAGAGAAGAGCGGCACCACCCCAGGAAGGATGAACACCATCTCTTTTCAACAGGTCAGGTCTGCCCCAAAAATTCTTCCAATTGTCTATAAAGTCTACGTTATTTTGCGGGCACCACTTGGACATCCAGCCATTGAGTGACAACAGTCTGCTATCAATCTCATCACCACGATAAGCAGGGAGCGGACCAGAGCATATTACAGTGTATGACATCGTACTTGCAATTTCACACACCTCTTTAACATTATTTTTAGTGATCTCCGACTGGCGAAGTCGAACATCATTAGCGCCAACGTGGATAACAATCTTACTGAATTTACCTTAATAATTAGTCAACACTTTTAAATTTGCCAAGATGTCAGGCGCTCTGGCTCCTGGTAAACAATGGACTATGGTGGCTGGTGTCTCTATTTTCACGTTCCTTACACTGGCACTGGTGCGGGCTTCGACCCCAGGGGGTTAACAAACAATTTGATTGACAGCAGTGGTTCCAGAGACAAGGCTGTCCAGAATGAGGAGTTCTATCGTATGATACGAATATCATGCAAATGTACGAAAAACTGCACAACGTACAATCGTTCACACCCTTGAAAAATGCAATATCGCCCCCAGTGGCCGGGAGTTGAACAGGTCCATCGAGTTTTGTTCCGTATGGCCTCCGTTAACCTTATCTAAAAGGTGCTCAAATTTCGTTGGCCAATTGCGCCATAATTTTTAGATACGCAAATGTCCTTGTAGACACTTGTGGCACTTTGGACCAAAACCACGCAAACCGATTTTCATGTTGATAGGTCAAATGGTTGCGCAGTTACAGCCATTCTTATAGCACCACCAAGTGGCTAAGCTCCGCAATTTTTTTTCCTGTGACCTAAGATTAAGCTCTTACATAAGTTTTCTGAGTTTAGAGTTATAGGCATTTTACCCAAAAGTGGCCCTGCTCCTTTCGAGCATTTTGGCGCCCCTTTGCGACGGCGAGCCTTGGTCACGTTGTAGGTGGTAGGGCTGTGCAATTAAATTAAGTAAAGTCAGCACCGTGGTTGGCGGTAAATCTCCATCACCTGTTTTCAAATGGAGCGGCAGTTAATACACAGAATGCGATTCATCTGGGATTATGAACGCGATATCGCGTAGCTTGTCAGTGAACTACGGCTCTGTGTATTAATTGCCACTCCATTTGAAAACAGGTGATGGAGATTTACCGCTAATCACGGAACCGGCTTTACTGACGAGATGCACATGAGAATCGCATGCGATTAATTGCACAGCCCTAGTAGGTGGTGTGAGTACTACCGTCTCTCCAAGTTTCAAGTCTCTATGACTTACGGTTTGGTCTGCACGATCAGTTTTACGTGACGCTACGCGCTTGAACCCCTAATTACCCTTAAATGGGTTTGAACGGTTTTTTTTTGTATTTGCTAGTAGGGGAACAGACACAGAATCTATATTTTATATCTAGGTGTACAGAGTCTCTATAATATATCTATTATATCTGTCTCTATTGAGCAGGTATTTGCAAACAGAGTAGGCTATTTCACAGTAAAGATTGGTCTAAACTTTCTTAGACATCACTTTTATATCATTGTTTATAGAATATATAACCATCCTCACGTCGTGCAACATTTAAATGCAATGAAAGGTTGCCTATCATATTTCAAAATGTTGCACTCGATTTCACACATTTTAGTCTGGAGCTATAGTTTGGGAAAAGTCCAACAAGTAAATGCGTTCAAGTTTATGTCACAACAACACATTATCTAATGCCAATAAGAAACATTACTTACTCTGTATAAAAGATCTCCTTCGCTGGCTCAAGCTGCGCATTCTGTTTGTGAGATAAACAAAGCTTATTCCTCTCAGCTGAGGTAAATACAAGGCTTTTTCCTCTCAGCGCATCTTCTGAGGTAAATACAAGGCTTATTCCTCTCAGCGTCTTCCAAAAACGAAAAGTATCCGAGATGAACATGTTGAATATCAGGGATATAATGAGTAACAGGTCAATGATGGGACGCCTACATTTTCTGTCCGATTGCATTTTTTCAGTTAAAAATTGGTTTAAATGCATAAAGATGCCATATATAAGAAGTACCTCTCCCACATATGTACCAACTTTAATTTGTCAAAAAACATTAGTTATTTGGAAACATCTTTGAAATTACCCTAAATTTATTCAGATTAATTTTCTGCACTATTTGGCATGTTTTCCAAAGTGTTTTGTAATCCTGTATAAAACTGCAAAGCATTTGTCTTTATATTTCCATCATAATATTCAAACAAACTTTGTCCAATAATCTCCATTTTATGAAATATCATGTGGTGCGACCATCAAGAAACTACCATTTTGGTACTTTTATGACACGTTGCATCATATAACAATTTGCCAAGGACTCATAGAAGCATCAAGCAGGTTTGTAACTCTCTTTCAAATTTGGAAAAAAATAACCTTTTTTAATGGATGATATGTTGTTACCACATTTGGATATCATGTGGTATGACTAGGGGTGGGAGAAAAAAAAAAAAAAAATCGATTCGCCGATGCATCGCGATTCTCTCTTCAACGATTCTGAATCGATTCTGCATATTTCAGAATCAATTCTGAGGTTTTTTTTTTTTTTCCCGCATATGGCATGTGTGCACGCTAGAGACTTCTAGGCTTCATTACACAGAATTTGCGCTGTGAGACACGTGCGCATTGCTTGCCAGTGTGTGCTTCCACCCGCTGTGTTTTCTTTAGATATGCTTTCATTTGTGCCGTTTGGAATGCAGTACTATTAGATGCACGAAACTCGTGCGCTATGTGTTTGTTTGTCCTGAAGCTCGATTGCGGCTGTGCTTAAATGCACTTGCGTTTTTTTATATTTTTATACGAAATTGATGTAGGCTAGACACACTCAGTTATGTTTTCAGAGCAGGACAAAACATCTGATATATCTAAACAGATCTGTGCATTAATGTCAATGCAGCCTGTTAAAGCTGCCACTGTCTATGATCTCACCAGCAATAATGCTGAGGAAAAAAGAAAATCCCATAACTATTGTCTGTAAACTTTCGGATACTTAAAGAACACTAATTTTAAATAAGTAATTTTTTTAAAAAGTAGCCTGCTTATATAATAAAAAATAAAGTAAATTTTGCACAAAATAAATTTGACAAAATGTATATGAAAATGTAGCCGTGTGACGCATCATGATATTGAGTTGATAATGATAATCGTAATTGAATTGAATCGTGAAACCAGTGAAGACTCACTTCCAATTTTTAAGATACCAGTACTGACATACAGAGATTCCAACTATAAAAAAAAGCATAGAAACGGCAATTTTGGTTAAAATGTAAAGTTGTAAAGATGTATTTGCACAGCAGAAGATTTAATTGGGGAAAAAAATGTAGATCAAGAATCGTTTTGGAATCGGATCGTGTCTCCCAGAATCGGATCGGATCGTGAAGTGCCTGAAAATTCCCACCCCTAGGTATGACCTCAAAAAAACAGTGGGTCTCATTCACTAAACATGCGTACGGACAAATGTTTGCATGAAATGTGCGTACGGACGATTTCACGAATAAATCATGATTCATCAAAAACTTTCGTACTAAAATTTATTCTAAATGTACGAAAAAATTTAAGAACAACTTATACCACACGTACGCAATAATCATGTACGCCCAGGGCCTTATAAGCATGTATAAAGAACCATACATATAATTAGATATGTTATTTAAAGCGTGGGTGAAAAGTAACTAGACATTAACATGCTCACAAATGTATTTTTTTTTTTTGGTTGTTTGTATTTTATTGAGTCAGATACCTGCACCACAGATGAATCCTGAGGTCTCTTCAAACTGTTTTCCTCTGAGAGCGCTGTACCAACATCAGATGTTCAACTACACTGATATTCTATGTTAAAACAAGCTCCTTTTCTACTGATTATGTTTTTTTCTTCTTGAATCCATGGAAAGAAGTAGAAACACTTAAATAACACACGTAAATATCAGGTATGATTTACTTGTTTCACTTGTTGAACAGAATCTGTCGCAGGAATGACTCAAAGTCTGTTCACATCTCTGTGGTTAGATCAGTGTGCACAATAATGTGTCTTTGACCTTCATTATTTATGTTTTGATTATACTGTGTTGTAAATAATATACAAATAATTTAAAAAACACTTTTTTTCAATCTCCTCACATTCTCTCTTACCTGCCTTTAGAGGCCATTATGGGAGGGCCCTTTGTCTCTCAGGTGAGACTCACATAATATTCAAGGCCATTGCCACTCCCTCGCATATAGTCTTTCGATCACAAAACGAATTTCCGAATTGATGGAGAAACCACATTAATGGCTTGTGTTACCGTATCCCATGCTTCTTTTTTTACCTGTGCCCATTATGCCAGTGGATACACTTTTAAATTGCAATTTTTTTTCTGGCTTCCACCTCCGACAGCAAAACCTCACGTTCATTATCGTTAAAGTTCTTTTTCTTTGTCTTCTGTTTCGGTGCCATAATTATCTTTCTCTGGACGAGTGCCGCTTTGCAGAAAGCCCTTATATGGAGCTGGTTTGGTATTATGCTAATTACTAACCTCGTGCACATGGGCACTCATTTAGAAGACTCCAAATTCATTAACAGAAGAACGTGTTTAAGCACAAGCTCATGTGCGTACGCACGTGTTGTGAATTATGCGGAAAGTTTTCGTGAAAAGTTCAAATGTGCGTATTAATACGAAAAATGTATGCAATTATTAGTGAATGAGACCCAACGAATATTAAGTTATTTCTACAAGCATTTATTTTTATTATAAATGTCATAGTGACCTTTCATGGGAAGCTAGCTTGTTTTGTTTAGGTGGCTAATTCTGTGCTTGAAAATTTTGACTGAATTTGAAAATATCATGTGGTGTGACCAAATATAATGTGGTGCGACCACTGGCGAGTGTTTTCCATTATAGATATATGTCCCAGATTCGTAGTTTTTGTGCTTTTATATTCAATTAATGGTTTATATACACAAAATACTTTATTTTAATATAATTTGGAATATATTTTTATGCAGTATGGGTCATTTCGAGCGTTTTATGTGCAATCTTTGTACAAAGAGAAAAAATGCAAAAAATAGGAATTTAGAGCATCTAATTTTAGTTTGGTAATTATGCATTTATTAGTAATTTATTATATATTTATTAACTATTTTAATCTATTTTACCGGATTCCACTGCCAAGCAAAGTAAAATAAACGCTCACCATAGGCAGCATGTTAATTCTGACCCTACAGCCAAGCACAAACTCCAGATATAATTTTCTGCTGTAAGAAAGATGTTTATGATTTCATCTCAGAACCTGAGTCAGCAACTCTAAATTGACTCTTAGCAAAGACCCGTCCTTAGTTACTGTTGCTACTTAAGAGAAACCATCCGACAAATCATGGCACTTTTATGCCACACATCATGTTCTCATGCAGTGAAAAATACATCACGGAGCAAAGACGACACTGACAACACGTCGACATACAAGACAGAGCAGGTTACTTTCGATATTAAACAAGTCTCAGAGTTCAAATTTTGTCATTTTTTAAAGAAATTCAAACAACAAATACTGTTTTTATGGCTCTTTTGTGTCGTGACAGATCGCTGTAGCACCTCAGTTCAAGCGGCATGTGACCGATCATCTCTTACTAGTTATAGCACAAAATAAACATGAATGAACATCAGAAGGTATCTTGTTTCAACTGTGAAAAGATGTCAATGAACACTATTTTTCAAGTTCAAGTCCACCAAATTAATCTACTCTCCTGTCTGGTTTGTTTGTTGGACAAAAATGGCAGATTTGGCATTATGATTGCTCAGATTGCCTGTTAATCAAACTCCCGGCGAAGGGTCAATTGAGCAGCCAAGGTTGGGCAAAGTTTAGAAATAACTGGGTCTAAAAAAAATGACTGCAGTTAATGCCATATGCTGAACTTTTCACACGTTTCTTTAACCCTCTGGGGTCGACAAACGCGGATACGCATTTTGAGGCAGATTTTCCTGATAAGGCCGAAATGAGCTTGAATTACTCTGCCATTTTTGATCGTAAAGATAAGAGCAATACACCTTTCGAATCTGTAAGGGGTCTACTTTTATTTGTATACACTCATAATAACAACTAAACTTTGTGCTATTGAAGAATCAAGAAAACAAACAGGGTGCGTTCTCAGTCTTCACTCTCTCCGCGAACTGCTTTTTGAAACACGACACTAAAATGAACTGTAACTCAGCAAATACTTCACACTGAGACATGAGAATATATATATCTATAGATATATCTATAGAAAGCTTGACATGTCTACTGTTAAATGAAGTAAGTCTTACCGAAAACAAATATTCTGTGATAAAGTAATCCGTATGAAACCAACGGCAGGTCCAGTTTTTCCGTCTGGTCTCATTATCTCTAATTACGTCACGCCCACGCGCTGCTCGCGCTATTGTTATTACAAATCTCCACGTGAGACACGAGGCATGTAAACGCCCACACCACCGTAAACAAAGCAGCAACGCGTTCATCTCAGATACTTTTCAGTTTTGGAAGAACACGCTGTGAGGAATAAGCCTTGTATTTACCTCAGAAACGCGCTGAGAGGAAAAAGCTTTGTTTACCTCACAAACATAACTTGAGCGCAGCAGAATCCGGCGGAAGACGAGATATTTTATACCAAGTAAGTAATGTTTCTTATTGGCATTCGATAATGTGTTGTTGTGACAAAGTTGAACGCATTTACTAGGTGAACTTTTCCCAAACTATAACTCCAGAATAAAATGTGTGAAATCAAGTGCAACATTTTGAAATATGATAGGCAACCTTTCATTGCATTTAAATGTTGCACGACGTGAGGATAGTTATATGTTCTATAAACAATGATATAAAAGTAATGTCTAAGAAAGTTTAGACCAATCTTTACTGTGAAGTAGCCTACTCTGTTTGCAAATACCTTCTCAAACATGTTTATAATAAGCTTAACAATAATAATTTAGTTTCTCAGTTATAAAATGTTGTTTTTGTATTGTATGATAATACATGCAAAGCATGTGTGCATCTATGTTATAAAATCACGTGGGCAATATTGGTGATTGCTAATGTAATAATATAGTTGCTCCTGATAAGCCTATCAACATGCTCACTAATTTATTTATTAATTTTAGTGTGTGTGTGGGGGGGCTGCTTTATTTATTTTGAATAGTAACAATATGTAGGCCTATATATTATAATAAATATAATGTACTGTTTTTGCTGTACTTTGGATCAAATAAATGCAGGCTTGGTGAGCTGAAGACACTTCTTAAAAAAAAAAACATTACAAATCTTACTGTTTAAATAATTTGACTGGTAGTGTATGTATTGTCACCATGTTTGCTTTGTCTGTCCGTTCATTGTGTTGCTCACGTTTGTTTTGTGTTTTCTTGTGCAGTTTCTGCTGTCTCCCATTTTCCTGCCACTGTTTTGGATATTTTGGATATTGCACCCACGATGTCTTGACTCTTCTGTTGTTTATTTGTTCCTAATAAACTGTTTAACTGCACTCGCAAGTGAATCTCAAGTTATTTTATGTATACACATTTCTTTTTTTCTCACATTCTTTCTTGTAGCAATTCCCTCTGTCACATACCTGACTCAATGGCTCATTATGGAGCTCATTATGCGGGTTTTTGTCTTCTCAGGTGTGAGTAACAGTATTATCCAGGATAGTTCACGCCCTCTCGCATAGACCCTTTCTACCCAAAAAGTTAAAATTTAAATCAATATATTGTTTTTTCTGAATGAGTGAGTTAGATTATTTTCAGATAATTTTGAAGCAAATATTCTAGGCTACAAGATCCAGTTCTCAAATGTTCTGTATGTGTTTTATGGCCTTATTTCAGTTACTTTAACATTTTAGTTTTTTTTCTAACCACGCATAAACGTTGTTTTCTCAAAAACACAATCACGTACGTACAAGCTGCTCGCATATTATTGTAGCCCAGTTTCTGCTGAATACAGTGTTTTTAGACTTTAGCCATTAAAATGTTTATAAGCAACTGAAAAAAGCACAAATGTCAGGGCATGTCAAAACTTCTCCGGGGCCCCAAAACACCCTCAGACCCCAGAGGGTTAAATAGATTTTTAATGATGTTAGGTCTTTGTGTCATCTGGAGTGACCACTCATCATGTGGTGCGACCAATAATAGCAATAACTGTATTAAATTAAAAATAAATTATCTAATTTCTGTGGCTGAAATATGAATCACTGCTATAGTATTCTTAAGTGAATGGGATTTTAAAAATATTTTTCTCAGTTTTATGCAATTTACAGAAAAAAGTCTGCTAACTACAATTAAGGCGGCAACTCTGAAATTATAGAACAAAAATATGAGATCATTATGTACAAAAACTCAAAAGAAATGCAAATACTTTGTTTCTAAACACTTCAATTACTGAGAACATCTAAAAAGAAATGTTAAGCATGTTAAGGAAATTAATTACATTTTAATATAAATCATGATAGCACCACATGACATTTTTTAAGGCTACCGCTGATTCATCTAGATGAAAAAACACTAAAATCACTTAATTTAAAATTTTAATATGAATTTGTGTGTACACAAACTTCTTAATGTTTGAACAACTACAAAATAGGGATGTTCATTTCGGTTATTTTTCCTAACCGACAACTGACGCTTGTTAACCGATTATTAACTGTTAACCGACAAGATTATTTTAAATTAGAACTGAATTAAATTAGAAAGAATAAGTGTCTGTGACCCATTAAAAATACTAACATTTGTTTTCCGGGGATTAATTTTACATGCGCAAAAAGCAGCAAACAACAGAACATGGGGATTCACATGGTCATCATAGCTATCACATCACACACCTGCAGCGCCGCAGCGGAGAAAAACATAATAAAGCTAGGCGCTATATATATTAATTATATCTAATAAATAGGCCTATACGAGAAATATATTTTCACTTAAATCATAATTTAAGAAAACGAAAGAAAAACTGTGCAACAAGTAGCGCGAAAGGAAACAGACGGCAGAAAGTGGCCTATTTTTTTTGGCTCATTTTACAAAAGCGCAAAGATTTGTTTTTATTGTGAATTTACACAAATAAAAGCAAACCTTTTACAATTCCGATTATCTTCATGACTAAAAGGAGTAGTTGCTTCCACTGTTACGGGGGGGGGGGCAAGTGATTGCTCCAGCGCCAGTTTAAATATATAGTAAAATATGTGCCATTAAGCGTTATCACCGTACCGCTGTGAAGTTATGCAAAACGTTTTGTTTTAGGTGGATATTGGAACGCGAGTGAAGTAGGCCTAGGCTAAATAAAAGGTAAATAATATTTTGGCATTCAAATACATCACGAATACGGAAACATTTTATTTTGTATGAATGAGAGAGAGACCCAACATTGGTTTCAGTTTCCTTTAGCCTAAATGAATTCGTTTTGGTTTGTCGTTTATATATGCCTATAGCTTCTTACATTTTTAATTCTTGTTATTTTCTAAATAGCCTACTGTTAATTGAAAGGATTTGTTGAGGAGTGAGGGGAACTAAAATAGCCTATATGTTTACAGTGTTTATTATAATGTTTGTAATTTGCGTCGGCCTATTTCTGAATGCGACTTATAGGCGACTTATGTTTTTTTCTCTCTCTCTCTCTCTCTCTCTCTCTCTAAAAAAACATTTTTTTTATACGCGTAGCTTATTTTAACCATGCAGCAAACCTTTTAAAATATTTTGATAAATTACTGAAAAATAAATAAATAAATAAATAAATAAATAAGTGACTTTAAACCGTTTAACTGATTGTATTAATCGGTCAAAATTCTTATCGGTCGGTTAACGGTTAAACGGTTAAAATGAACATCCCTACTACAAAAGATATTATTATTTTTTGTATTTTAATATTTGCCTGTCAAAAATCCTTATACGTCAATGACCCAGAAACATAATGAGATAAGGGAAAAACTGGACCTGGTTTCATATGATTACTTTATCACAGAATATTTGTTTTCGGTAAGACTTACTTCATTTCAGAGTAGACATGTCAAACTTTCTATAGATATATTTCTCATGGCTCTGTGTAAAATATTCACTGAGTTTCGGTTCATTTTAGTGACGCGTTTCAAAAAGCAGTTCGCGGAGAGAGTGAAGACTGAGAACGCACCGTTTGTTTTCTTTATTTTTCAAAAGCACAAAGTTTAGTTGTTATTATGAGTGTATACAAATAAAAGTCCCAACACATTACAGATTCGAATGGTGTATTGCTCTTATCTGTACGATCAAAAACGGCACAGTAATTCAAGCTCTTTTCAGCCTTATCAGGAAAATCTGCCACGAAACGTGTCCCTGCGGGCGTCGACCCCAGAGGGTTAATTTCCATAAGGGAAATGTTTAAAGTGGACCTCAACAACCCTTATGAAAATTAAGCATGGTTTTGTTATAGTAAAATAGTAGTTTGTGTAGTAGTGTAGTACACCTTTTTTTGGTGTATTGATTTCCATTTGTATAACCACAGTTATACAAATACCATGGTTGAACTATGGTTAGTGTAGCAAAAACATGGTTAATTTGTGGTTACAATTTTTTAACTATAGTAGTAACCATGTTTATTTTATTAGTATTTTAATAATAAAACCATGGTTAATTTCCATAAGGAAAGTTGTAAAAGAAAGTTAGCCAGCTTACGAAACGTTTCACAGTTACAGTAATTGTGTATTTCATCACCATATTTAGGCTAATAATATCCAAAAAAAGCTAAGGAATCATATGATCAGGGTGTTAAATAAAAATCTTGCCTTTCAAAGTAGACATTGATATGCATGTCCCACAAAGTTTGGTCAGTTGTTGCACATCCCTTAAACATTTTTCATGTGGTCTGTGCGTATTTGCAGAGCGTTCCTGTTATTTGGTTGTGTTGTGAGTATTTGCAGCGCGTTTCCATATTTGTTTGAGTTGTGAGTATTTGCAGCACATTTCTGTATTTGGTTGTGTTGTGAGTATTTGCAGCGCATTTCTATATTTGTTTGTGTTGCGAGTATTTGCAGCACGTTTCTGTATTTGGTCATGTTGTGAGTATTTGCAGCACGTGTTGTCAAACGGATGAAGATGTTTTCTTAATTTGCTCGTGTTTTTACTATTTGCATGTGTGTGTCCATACATATATATATATACACATATATATACACATACATATATACATATACACACACACACACACACACACACACACTTAACAAAATTATAAACGCAACACTTTTGTTTTTTCCCCCATTTTTCATGAGCTGAACTCAAAGATCTAAAACACAAAAGGCCTATTTCTCTCAAATATTGTTCACAAATCTGTCTAAATCTGTGTTAGTGAGCACTTCTCTTTTGCCGAGATAATACATCCACCTCAGAGTGGCATATCAAGATGCTGATTAGACAGCATGATTATTGCAAAGGTGTGCCTTAGGCTGGCCACAATAAAAGGCCACTCTAAAATGTGCAGTTTTATCACACAGCACAATGCCACAGATGTCGCAAGTTTTGAGGGAACGTGCAATTGGCATGCTGACTGCAGGAATGTCCACCAGAGCTGTTGCCCATGAATTGAATGTTCATTTCTCTACCATAAGGCGTCTCCAAAGGCATTTCAGAGAATTTGGCAGTACATCGAACCGGCCTCACAACCGCAGACCACGTGTAACCACACCAGCCCAGGACCTCCATATCCAGCATCTTCACCTCCAAGATCGTTTGAGTCCAGCCACCTGGACAGCTGCTGCAACAATCGATTTGCATAACCAAAGAATTTCTGCACAAACTGTCAGAAACAGTCTTAAGGAAGCTCATCTGCTTGCTCATCATTCTCATCGGGGTCTCAACCTGACTGCAGTTCGTCATCGTAACCGACTTGAGTGGGCAAATGCTCACATTCGATGGCATCTGGCACTTTAGAGAGGTGTTCTCTTCACGGATGAATCCCGGTTTTCACTGTACAGGGCAGATGGCAGACAGCGTGTATGGCGTCGTGTGGGTGAGTGGTTTGCTAATGTCAACACTGTGATGTCATCGAGTGGCCCATGGTGGCGGTGGGGTTATGGTATGGGCAGGCAAGGATCTGTGCACAATTCCTGGAAGCTGAAAACATCCCAGTTATTGCATGGCCAGCATACTCACTGGACATGTCACCCATTGAGCATGTTTGGGATGATCTTGATCGGCGTATACGACAGCGTGTTCCAGTTCCTGCCAATATCCAGCAACTTCGCACAGCCATTGAAGAGGAATGGAACAACATTCCACAGGCCACAATCAACAACCTGATCAACTCTATGCGAAGGAGATGTGTTGCATTGCGTGAGGCAAATGGTGGTCACACCAGATACTGACTGGTTTTCGGACCCCTCCAGACCTCCCCAATTCAGTAAAACTGCACATTTTAGAGTGGCCTTTTATTGTGGCCAGCCTAAGGCACACCTGTGCAATAATCATGCTGTCTAATCAGCATCCTAATATGCTACACCTGTGAGGTGGATGGATTATCTCGGCAAAGGAGAAGTGCTCACTAACACAGATTCAGACTGATTTGTGAACAATATTTGAGAGAAATAAGCCTTTTGTGTACATAGAAAAAGTCTTAGATCTTTTGAGTTCAGCTCATGAAAAATGGGGGCAAAAACAAAAGTGTTGCGTTTATAATTTTGTTCAGTATATATATATATATATATATATATATATATATATATATATATATATATATATATATATTATTTTTTTTTTCTCTCAGTCACCGTACTATTTTCACTTTGTTCATTGTTAATTATTAAAACCAATAATTGTCTGCAAATTTTGACTGGTAGTGCAAACCTTTAATTCCTGAAGTTTCAGCCGAAGGTGGATCAGTTTGACGACTGTGTCCTTCTGTTTCTCTGAATGTTCTGGCAGTTCCAGGATCAGTCTCTTGCACTCTGCTATGGCCTGTTTTAGCTGCTCTACATCAGATGCCACAAACGAACCCTGTGCAAACATCCACACACTTCAGTGCTTCAAATAACAGGATAAGCAACTCATGCTGAATCACTTACTTTCATGAGAGGTTTCAATGCATGAAGGTATAGTTCACCTAAAAATCTCAATTCTGTCACCTAAAGCTGTTCTAAACCTTTATGACTTTCTTCTGTGGAACACATAAACGATATTTTGATTAATGTTTCACCTGTTTTGTCTAGACAGAGAAAGTCAGGTTTCAAGTTCCAAAAAGGACATAAAGAATAATATAAATTACATTTTTTTCTATTATCTATCTGGTTCAGATTGGCTGTTTTTGACATAATACCTTTTCTAATAAATAAATTGCCCTCAGAGACAGCAGCCTTCTCCTGAGCCCACAGGAGGATCTGGTGTGCCAGTTTGCAAAGTGGAGGTGACTGCAGACCCCACTGTTGGTTTATATACATTACGAGACCTCCAAAGTGGAGGAAAAGTGGAAAAAGTGAAAAGTGTTGGAAAGTGTTTCAGAGCCGTCCTTCAAATCTATGATGATGAACCAGTCCTCAGACCTGATTTGCATTCAACGTCAGCATCTTGAATTTGAATGTCCTGACTGAGCAGTTGTGTTGGCGCAGATCTACGATGGGAACAATGAATTATCAGCTGTAAAAGCTGGACTCCCTCTCAAGCGAAGGTACGTGCTCTATAGCCTCCTTTCTCAAGAGGGTAAACACTTCTTATTCCATCACCAGAGCCTGCTCAGGGTGTACCACAGTAAATGTGACCCCTTTGAATTGACAAATCTGTGTCCCTCCCCAGCTCCCTGATGTCATCGGTGTAGGGGTGGGAGAAAAAAAATCGATTCTCAGATGCATCGCGATTCTCTGTTCAACGATTCTGAGCTTGTTTTTTTAGTTTTTTTCGCATATGGCATGTGTGCGCACTAGAGACGCGGCGGGCTTCATTCCACAAAATTTGCGCTGTGAGACACGTGCACATTGCTTGACAGTGTGTGCTTCCACCCACAGTGTTTTACTTTAGATATGCTTTCATTTATACCGTTTGGAATGCAGTACTATTAGATGCACGAAACTTGCGCACTCACAGACTTTCACATGCACTTTGTGTTTGTTTGTCCTGAAGCTCGATTGCGTCTGTGGTTATATGCACTTGCATTTTCGAATACTTTTATACTGTTGTGTCTTCAGAACAGGACAAAACATCTGATATATCAAAATAGGTCTGTGCATTAGTCTGAATGCAGCCTGTTAAAGCTGCCACTGTCTATGATCTCATCGGTAATAATCAAACGGCAATAATGCTGAGGAAAAAAAGAAAAGCCCTATTGTCTGTAAACTTTCGGATACTTAAAGAACACTTATTTTAAATAAGTAATTGTTTTAAAAAGTAGCCTGCTTATATAATAGTAAAAAAAAATAAAGTAAATTTTGCACAAAATAAATTTGATTTAAAATGTATATGAAAATGTAGCCATGTGCAGTAATATTGAAAACTGAGAATATGACGCATTGTGATATTGAGTTGATAGTGATACTCGTAATTGAATTGAATCGTGAAACCAAGATTCATACCCCTACTTTTAAGATGGCAGTACTGACACACAGAGATTCCAACTATAAAGAAAAAGCATAAAAACATAGAAAATTTTGGTTAAGATGTAAAGATGTATTTGCACAGCAGAATAATTAATTGTGGGAAAAAATGTAGATCAAGAATTGTTTTGGAATCGGATCTTGAAGTGCCTGAAGATTCCCACCCCTACATCGGTGCTGACTTGTTTACCTTCGTCCAGGTCTTCATCAAGTAAGCAGGTTGGCCTGGTATGCCTGCAACACTGCTATGGTGTACAGGCATGTGCCAGCCTGACCCGCTTCCATGAAAGCTTTACCTACCAAAGCTGAAGTTGTTTTGAGCGGCTTGGTGTGTAGCGCCGGAGGGACGATGCTGACTTAGGGGACAGATAGCTGGCAAGTGTCTGTTCAACCCTAGGCATCGCAACATAACCATGCTGCTTCAGCCCCAGAATGCTGGAATAATTAGTGATGTTGGGGCTGAATATGCAAGCTGAATATGGCCTCTCCCATGATCTTTCAACCTCGCATGGAGATCAGGGAAGAAAGGAAGGCTCCGGTGTGGAGTAGGGGATTTAGAGCGCAGGAAGCACTCGTACAGTTTAATTATTGTACATTCTTCCTGCTTCTAATCGGGCCAAATTATTTACTTTACGTACAAGTTTGGAAAATTACTTTAATTTTGCTACAGCACTTGTCACCACCTCCAACATCTCCTCATACTGGATAGACTGGGGTGAAGAGTCCCCAGTCTCATCCTGGTCATGGCCAGTCACATCAACCACCTCAGAAGAAGACAGTTGAAGCTTTGTGCCCTCATTCTGGGGGGAAGAAAAGCAGAGTAGGCTTCGGAACCCTGAGAGAGGGTGCTGGATCTTGTAGGTGAGGGCAAAGAAAATGCCATGTCCATCTCAAACCCCTCCTCCAGATCCATCTGCCAACCCCCATGACCTAAGTCTCTGAGCTGCCTCGGCAGCCGCGGGACCCATATAATTCTACAAAATTGGCCCAAAAGTCCTTCATGTCACGCACTGTTATATTTCAAGTCTTATGAAGACACAGGATCACTTTGTATTGTAGGAGCATGAGTGAACAGGGCCCCCACCAAAGCTCCTTCTTGGTTTCACCAAAGAGCAAGAAGCCAAGTGGGTGGTACCGATTATCTGAAGCCCAAGCAGAATCACACCAATTCATTGGCAGTGTGCTGAGGCATGGATCAGATCTTGGCTTTCGGTGCAGGCCGTGATTTGACTTGATTTGAAGTTCTCATAGCATCAGCACTGTGAAGACTGATCAAAGTCTTTGCTTCAAGCAAACTCAGGCTCTATGAAGAACTTTGCCGTGCATCACTGTGTAAACCAGCAACCAGTACACAAGTCTCCAGGCAAATCTGGGCAGCTTCTGCTATCCATTCACCACTAGAGTGGTTTTGCAAGAGGCTACCATCCACAGACTGTCAACCAATCAGCACCACATGGATTCTCTCCTGCAAGCCATGCAACTAAGGCTGGGTGATAATTCGATAACGATAATTATCGCAATATAATTTTCCTCAATAAAACAATATGAAGAGTTCGATAAATGTTCGATATAATGTTTATGTGCCAAAAGCGGAATGAAACAGCGCGACTTGAATCGCGCCACATGGACCGTTTATCCACTCGGATCAAAGTTCAAAGTGCCGTGCGGCACAAGCTCACTAGAGCAGATGCGTTTACTCGCTGATGAGACGGTCAAACGAGCACTAAACAGCGCTGTGAGATCCAGTGTGAAGCGCTTGAATTCCGTGATGAACACAAATGGCTCTGTGATTTAAACTAGTTTAAAGCTAAACAGGAGTAACACTGTGTGCAACGATAGAGTCAAGAGACTTTTCAATCTACACGTCGCCATCATTTACCATGAATTTACTGTAGTAACACTCACTGCACCATGGTATTGTGGCAGTAATGTGGGATTTTCACATTGAATTTTTTTATAGCAGTAATGGTATATAATTATACTTTTGATTAAGCTATAGCATGTGTGCATTTATACTGAATGTTTTTAGACTAACGTTACTGTTTTTCATACAAATAGGCTACCTTAAAAATCATATATTTATATTTTTATCATGACTTAAATGTATGCTACTATGGGAGACCAATGCTTAAAAAAAAAAAAACTTGGTCAGAATATATTTAACCATATAAAACTGAGGTTGCCATTTTTTTTTTTTTTTTTTTACAGATGTTAATGATTTTGATAATGAACAAAAATTTACCTCTGTATCCTAACTCAAGCTATTATCAACTGTGCATTTCTAAGAGACAAAAAAAGTGATATTATTATTACTATTATTAATATTATGAGACATCCCAACCCTGTTTCTTGATTTGAAACAATAATACTCATTAGAACATGCAGAAACTTAATAAATTATTTTTTTCTATTTAGATATTTATTTCGTTAAGGAAAATTAATGCTCTGGTTTCTACGACTTTCACTTTGGAGCAAAAATCTGGATTTAAACTTAAAAAAAATTAAAGATTTGTCATTTATCGTGATAATTATCGATATCGACTGATATGAAAAAAAAATGTTGTGATAATTTTTTGGGCCATATCGCCCAGCCCTACATGCAACACAGGAAAATCTGCCCACAGAGGCAATTTAACACGAGTACAATAATCTACTTACTCCTGCTGAACTGGGTAAATTGTTGTCATATTTTGTCCAAAACCGGCTCAGATCGTCTTTGGACTGTGCTGCACAGAAATGACTAAACAAATGTTTGATATTTAATATGATCTTTGAGAAATACCCTTCTGAAGTACACATTGCCTTACTGTGATAAGTGGCAAACATCTCACCAGAAGGTTGTGGGCTGAATATACCATGTGATGCAATCTCAGATCACAAGACATTCTAAGTACTCATTATTGCTCATTATCATAGCAGAACAACTGCAGATTAAGTGCTTACCACAGGTCGAGAGAAATGGTCTTCGGCCAAGCCCAGATCCATTGCTTGGTCTGATCTTTGAGTTTTGGATTCTGAGGAAAAGATCTCCGACCTCACCTCTGTGGACACATGATATTGATTCACATCACACACCGATCTTTCCTTGAGCAAGCACTCTTGTTTCTCACTGAACAATACATCAACACTAGCTACTAAGTCTGTGTGACATGGTGTGTCTTCATGTAATAATTAAAGGTGCACTAAGCAATTTTTGCCAAACAATGTTGACATTTGACAGCACCAAACCAAACAGGGCCCATACCTCAACAGGACCTCAACCTTATTTTGAAATCTCCGTCCCACACGTACGTACACAACCACGGCAAACCACAATCGTGGAAACAAGTGAAGATGACACACAAGCATATTCAAACAAAAGCCAACACGGATAAGTTGTGTAAAACGAAGTAAAATCAACGTTACTCACCTATCAAGAAGAAACAATGCAATTTTGGCGTCTGCTTTCAGGCCTTCCCGCTCCTTCAGTTCTCTCCACCGCTGGAAAGCTGCTCCGATATTTATGCGGGACCTACCTCTTGCCTGATCGTAACCCTTCTTTTTAATGTTTTGTTTCTTACAAATAATTTAATGTTTTTTTATCTGCCATCTCTCTCTATCTATAGTCAATCTGCTAATATCCGTCCTGTGCATTCAAATTGAGTGCTCTCTTCTCTCTCTATCATTACAAGACACGCCCCCTTACTGCTGATTGGCTACAAGTGTGTTTTGGGACTCTGTCCGACACTGTGGTCAAAAGTGTTTTTCAAATATTGCTTAGTGCACCTTTAACATAAGGAATGTACAAACGGTGGTTAAGTGTGTTTGAGTTGTACAACATGGTAATAATGAACTAACTGTAAAAAGCTAAATACACACCATGTGATATGAGGATCAGGCAGCAAAATTCAAATCAAATCAAATTCAAGTCAAAAAGTGGGAACAATATAGAGAAAAGTTATATTTATTTGACATGGAGTCTAAATTTGTAGGTCATTATTTAATATGCACTAATACCATAGCAAACCAAAGTACTCTTCTTTAATATATATATATATATATACAGTGGGTACGGAAAGTATTCAGACCCCCTTAAATTTTTCACTCTTTGTTATATTGCAGCCATTTGCTAAAATCATTTAAGTTCTTTTTTTTTTCCTCATTAATGTACACACAGCACCCCATATTGACAGAAAAACACAGAATTGTTGACATTTTGGCAGATTTATTAAAAAAGAAAAACTGAAATATCACATGGTCCTAAGTATTGAGACCCTTTGCTCAGTATTTAGTAGAAGCACCCTTTTGATCTAATTCAGCCATGAGTCTTTTTGGGAAAGATGCAACAAGTTTGTCACACCTGGATTTGGGGATCCTCTGCCATTCCTCCTTGCAGATCCTCTCCAGTTCTGTCAGGTTGGATGGTAACGTTGGTGGACAGCCATTTTTAGGTCTCTCCAGAGATGCTCAATTGTGTTTAAGTCAGGGCTCTGGCTGGGCCATTCAAGAACAGTCACGGAGTTGTTGTGAAGCCACTCCTTCATTATTTTAGCTGTGTGCTTAGGGTCATTGTCTTGTTGGAAGGTAAACCTTCGGCCCAGTCTGAGGTCCTGAGCACTCTGGAGAAGGTTTTTGTCCAGGATATCCCTGTACTTGGCCGCATTCATCTTTCCCTCGATTGCAACCAGTCGTCCTGTCCCTGCAGCTGAAAAACACCCCCACAGCATGACGCTGCCACCACCATGCTTCACTGTTGGGACTGTATTGGACAGGTGATGAGCAGTGCCTGGATTTCTCCACACATACCGCTTAGAATTAAGGCCAAAAAGTTATATCTTGGTCTCATCAGATCAGAGAATCTTATTTCTCACCATCTTAGCAAACTCCATGCGGGCTTTCATGTGTCTTGCACTGAGGAGAGGCTTCCGTCGGGCCACTCTGCCATAAAGCCCCGACTGGTGGAGGGCTGCAGTGATGGTTGACTTTCTACAACTTTCTCCCATCTCCCGACTGCATCTCTGGAGCTCAGCCACAGTGATCTTTGGGTTCTTCTTTACCTCTCTCACCAAGGCTCTTCTCCCCCGATAGCTCAGTTTGGCCGGATGGACAGCTCTAGGAAGGGTTCTGGTCGTCCCAAACGTCTTCCATTTAAGGATTATGGAGGCCACTGTGCTCTTAGGAACCTTAAGTGCAGCAGAAATTTTTTTGTAACCTTGGCCAGATCTGTGCCTTGCCACAATTCTGTCTCTGAGCTCTTCAGGCAGTTCCTTTGACCTCATGATTCTCATTTGCTTTGACATGCACTGTGAGCTGTAAGGTCTTATATAGACAGGTGTGTGGCTTTCCTAATCAAGTCCAATCAGTATAATCAAACACAGCTGGACTCAAATGAAGGTGTAGAACCATCTCTAGGATGATCAGAAGAAATGGACAGCACCTGAGTTAAATATATGAGTGTCACAGCAAAGGATCTGAATACTTAGGACCATGTGATATTTCAGTTTTTCTTTTTTAATAAATTTGCAAAAATGTCAACAATTCCTTGTTTTTCTGTCAATATGGGGTGCTGTGTGTACATTAATGAGGGGGGGAAAAAAAGAACTTAAATGATTTTAGCGAATGGCTGCAATATAACAAAGAGTGAAAAATTTAAGGGGGTCTGAATACTTTCCGTACCCACTATATATATATATATATATATATATATATATATATTAGTGCTGGGCAACAATTAATCGCGATTAATCGCATCCAAAATAAAAGTTTTTGTGTACATAATAAATACACACAATACACACACATATATTATGTATATATGAATACACACCCATGTATGTATATATTTAAGAAAAATGTGTTATGATTATATATTAAATATATTTATATATCATATAAATTATATTAATAAATATATACATGTAAATACATGTAAATCTTTTCAAAATATATACTGTATGTGTGTGTCTTTATATACACATAATAAATATACACAGTACACACAGATATATTATATAAACAAAAACTTTTATTTTGGATGCGATTAATCGCGATTAATCGTTGCTCAGCACTAATATATATATATATATATATATATATATATATATATATATATATATATATATATATATATATATATATACACACTGTATATATAAAGATATTTTACTCAATGAAGAATTACCTTTACCAGCAAAAGTATTAATATGTGAACTGCAATGCAGTGTGTAATGTTTTATTCCTCCAAATAAATATTATACACTAGGGATGCAACAATACAGTTAGTCCACGGTTCAATACGTACCTCGGTTTTTAACCACGGTTTTCAGTTCGGTTTGCTTCTGATCGCTTGGCACATCAGTGTTTTTTTGTTTGTTTGCTTTTTTGTAACAAATTAGCAGCAAAACACTTCTGTAAACCTCTTTACACTGGAAAAAGTGTGGATTATTATATGTCTGCTTAACATTTCTTTTGAGAGAGGTATTATTTTTCCAATTTTTACACAAAACAGGATGGATTGACCATTATTGAGCGCTATAAACACATGTAATGTGTGTTTCATTCATACTGGACACCAGAGGGTGCCCTCGTGCAGAAAATTCACATATGCATTAGGGTTGTGACAGTGAGGAAATTTTCCCACCGGTTAATCGAAGTGTGACAACACCAGTAATACTGTGGGGAAGGCTGGGTTGGGGGTAGTGTTCCCTTCCTTTTCCTTGCTATTCCTATGATTTTAAATAGCTTGTAAAAGCGCCGTGTGCATTTTACTTTCACTTTCAAATTAGCGGCAATTCTGCGTCAATTGCTTGAATTAAATTCAAGCAACAACAAAATACAACGTAGAACATAGAACCTTTATTACCAAAACCAATAAAAATACAAAATGTTATAAGCCTAATATAAAATAACAAATAACTTACACAAAGTTTATACAAACTGAAGATCAGTAAACACTGTGGAAACAAATCTAGTTTGAGTGACGAATGGAGCTCAAGCATAATTCAGGGAGACCACGGCTAACACTCAGCTGATCGTAATTCATCCCACTACAATTAATAAGATATATAAGTTCATCTGTACTCACACTTGCCATAGTCTGTTGCACAGACATGCGCTTACCCGCCTCCATCCCCAACTCCTCCTTACGCAGATTCATGATCACTTAACTGCTGGGGGTTAATTATTAGTGGTTAATTATTTGCACCTCAGCATTGTAATACATTATAAAACAGTATGCAATAACTTATTGAGTGTATTTTTTTAATTTTATTTCAAATTATTAAATGGATGCCACCTTATTGGGACAAGCCCGCCCTACACCTACCCTAACCGATACTTTATTTTCAACTTTTTGATTATTTCCTTCATTTTTATTAAAAAATAAATGCTTTTCTGATGTGATTTGAAATTTGAAAAGGGAGAAAAAAAAGTTTGCCAAAAGGTAGATTCGAACCCCGGTCGATCGTGTCAAAAGGAGCGTGACACACACTTTACCATCTGCGCCACTGAATCTGACGATTTACGACCGTGTTTTGCAAATTTGACTATCCCAATCAACAACTGGGCTGTTTGCACTTAAATAGACACTCCGAATCGATTTTTATTTTATTTTATTCCCAACGGTTAAACAGTTGCCCACAGAAAAAAACAGGGGGTGCTTCAGCACCCTCAGCACCCCCACTTCCCACGCCTCTGCCCACAGAGATATATCATCTGTCCAGCTCATTGCTAAATTGTCCAAATTTATTCACAGTACTATATTACTCTACTTGGAATATACAACTGTTGCATGTAAAATATCTGGCTATTGCTTAGGCTTTAGGGGGTTCAAACCTGGATAGCTCAGAACTAAACCCTTCAAAGTGAAGCCTGCCGCCAAACATAAAGTTCAGGACCTCTACAATATTCTGACTTGAACAGAGTGGTCCTGACTGAAATAAATAAGAAATGTACATTTATTAGCAAAACGAATAAGAAAGCTTGAAGACATGGCATACTTGATGTAAAATTAAAAAATAGAGTTTAAATAAATAAAAATCAGCAAACACAGTGGAACCAAATAAATAAGAAACTAATGTTATAAAAAAAAACTTCCAATATCACCTTAGATAAATGGCAGAAGTCAAAATATTTTTTACCGTTTTTTTTTCAAAATCCAAAATATTTTTAAAACTGGCACTTTTCCATGTCATTTGAAACTCTTCTGCCATCGTCTTGGCAAGTGGGCAAGTGTTGCACCTTCACACCGGTAAAACCATCGACACCATCTATCGCAGCAACCCTAATATGCATCATAGAAGTAACAGTGATGATGTTCCAGGAAATCCCTAATATGGATAAAGGCATCTATCGCCTGTAACTGAATAAAAAGAAGATATAATGTTAAACGTTTTGAATGATGAAATGTAAGGACAATAAACACTCGCCTGCAACAATATATGGCTTATTTGCATTCTTCAAGCCATCTTGGGTATTTTCATAGTGATTAAGTAATAAGTATATTTGTACACCATTTCTAATCACATAGCCTTTATTACAGAATATAATATATTTCCGGCCTCATTCTGTGATAAGAATCCACATCAGATCACAAAAGGAAGTTATTTCAAACACTCAACTGATGTTGTCAAGTAAAAACAAGTTATAATGTTCTCTTTTGTTGGACAAGTTTAGAAAGGCGTATCATTGCATGTCATTACAAGGGAAGATGCTCAGCGTGTGTCGCTTTTTCAATTATAACCGGGGAGGCCTTTCCTCATCTCAGCACGTAAACTCACGGACACACACACACACACACACACACACACACACACACAGAGCCAATTCTGAGAGAAATAAAACACATGGATATTATTTAAACGCAAAACCGCAATTCACAAGCGTGTATTGAACCGTGGATGTCGTACCGAATGGTTCGATATTATATTGAGAATTGTGACATCCCTATTATACACCGAAAAACTGAAAAACCGTAACCAATTTCAACTTGTTCCACAAGATTTAAATCATACTAAAAAGTGTGGTCTACTAGAAACTGACATCTGCCTCAAAACTTCAAATCTCAAAAAAGTCAGCAATAAATTATCAGAAAACAAACAAACAAACAAAAACACTATTTAGTCCAGGAGACGCTTTTGATAATAGAATAAAAGCTTTCAATTATATCATGTTCTTTCATGAAATTGCTCTGATAGAATCAAAGACTGCTGAAACACCAATAAAACGGGAACTATTAAAACTCTATTTCTTTAAAAATAAATGAAGTGCATTGTCAGTTTGTTATCACAGCATTTATGATTATTTAAAAAAAAAAAATGGTTCTATTATGCATATATAAGATGCTTTTTTGACTGACCTGCATAGACGTCACAGCACAGCATGTTGTCACATACACCTGTTTTTAGAGAATGTCAAATGTGCCAACTGAAAAGGGGGACTGAGTCTCTGTATCTTTTTGTGAGTGTGCATATTTGCTGTTCAGCCCAGGAAGTGATACAACAGTCACCATTTCTGTCATCTAGTTCCTGTTTACTGTTCTCTCTAACAGTCTCACATCCCTGTACACTAAAATATGAGTGGTGCTTAACCATGCAAAATGGTCTCTGCCAAAATGTTAGGGTATTTTGGATGGTTGTTTGCCACGACTTTGCTATGTAGTTTGCTATAAAGTTGGTGGTTGCATACAGACACTTCTCTCTTAAAAGTAAACTTTCTAAAAGGGTATTTCTGCAGTGATGCCATCGAAGAACCATTTTAGGTTCCCAAAAGAACCTTTAAGAGAATAGTTCTTAAAAAAAATATAAAAATAAATAAATGATTTGTGTGAAAAACATTTTAAGAACCTTTTGTGCAAAAAAAAGCTTACATGGATGTTAAAGGTTCTTCATGGGACCATCAATGCCAATAAAGAACCTTTATTTTAAGGGTTGTAATAATTTGCCTGTACCTTCAGGAGAGTAGATCTATATTTAATAAAAGTTGACACACCATGTTTTGGAGGATCCTTGCCCTCAGTGCTGCTGTCGATCTCTCTCCTGTCAAACGGGTTGACATGACCCTGACGAAAACGAGCAAGTCTTTCATTATATTCCATGACACTGGTCACATCTGTAGAAGACAGACACATGATCAATTTGTAACATAATACAAAAATGAAAATTCTGTCATCATTTTATGTCACTTCTTAATCTCTTTTTAGTTTCAAGGACAGAACAAAGTTTCAGCTCTTCTGGGAGTGCAATACCTTCTGTTTTTCTTTTTTTTAAATAATATATCATGTTTTATGTATATAAATGATATGTTAATATTCCCTAAAAGAGAATCTACTATTAGCAAAAACACTTTTCTTCCTGTTTTCTTCAAATGAAAAAGTTCCATCGTAAGGCTCCGGCCTGGAACATTAAGTGCAGTGTGAGTGCAGGTCAGTGGGGCAAAATGTGCACAGGCTCGGTTGTGCCTAGTGTGAGTAGTAGTGATAAGCTGTTCTCGCAAAGCAGTTTATTCAGCATCATGAAATCCATTTAAAAAATACAGTCTCTGGTGTCCTCGCCAGCATCCTGGAGTATTATGATATTTTTTTGCTAACCAAACTTGGAGGAGTGTCCAGGGCAGGCTCTGTTAAAGTCGTTTGCAAATTACAGTTCATGCAGACTTTAAAACTGACTTTGGCTGAGGCTCAATTTAACCAGTCAGCAAGATTTGATATTCGTAGTCCATGAAGGTTTTTTCGGTGTAAACTCTAAAAATACTGTAGATCAACTCAATACAAATATACAAATAGCAAACGTGTTGAAGTTTAACTGATAGGCTGTCAATTCATTAAATGATAAGCTAAGAAAAAAAAAATTCTCCTCATGAAGACCCAAGACTGGCAGATCAACATGCTACTTTAATATCAACTGCATGCAATCTCTGGAGACAACAATTAAAGATGTTCAGTAAGCGTGACCGAGACACTTGAATTTATGGGTAAGCAAGATGAAGATTTGAAGAACAAGGTGAGCTTGCTGCAAAACAAGATGAAGTGTCTGATATATGACAATTATGATGAGCTGGATGCTTATAAAAGGAGATGAAATTATGAGTGGCTAAAGTTCTGGAATAGCGAGGGGATGATGTTCAAAAAATGTAAAGTAAAGTCTCACCTACTCAACTACTCAGCAGACGAGTGTCTGGTGCAAGGAAAAGGAAAACCAGAAATCTCAAAGACTTGATGTAAAATCGTTTCATCCAACAATATAATGTATAGTAGTATGAAGAATGCTGAGGTACATTCACTTACATTTTACTGCATAATTAGACTTTTATTAAACTCTCAGACATGCGAAAAATATTTACTAGTCCCATATTTGTGCGCGTTTTTTTCTTTCCATTTAAAGTATTCATTTGTTGCTTACGCAATACATCTGGTGTAACAAGAACTGTTCGAAACAATCTAGAGTTGATTTTTGATTGATCTCAAAAACAATATCAATAATATTGTGTTACTATTAGCAACAGTCCTATGACTGACCACAAAATAATTTTTCAAAATAATACCTTCAAAATCTCAAAAGCATCACTTTGGAAGTTAAACAGTTCCTTCATTAACTATAAAAAGGTGAATCAGAAAATGTATTAACTAATCAAAACTTGCTGGAACAGAGCAGAAACACAAAAGGCTTATAGGCGAAACTAGGAGCTTACAAAATGGGTAAATTCCTAAAGGAAGTAATATAGCAAAGCAGAAGGATATAGGACAGCAGAAGTAGTTACTCTTTTGCAACTAACCTTTTTATCTTTAAAAAAAAAAAAAAAACTTTATCTGACAGTAATAAAATATGAATACTCCAGACAACAAAATAAACTAGACAAACTGTATAGATAAAAAGCTAAGGGAAGCTATGTTATGGTCTAGAAAAAAATGGCTAAAAGAACCAAATTCAGCCTACTGTTTTTTTTTTTTTTTTTTTAGTTGTTTTGTTTTTTTAAGATTGGAAAATCCACTGCCTGATTCAACTGAACATCTTTGATTTAATGTTAATGTTCTTTATGATACTAAATACTTTTTTTTTTTTTCTCTCCACATATGCATGATGGTACTTGCATGCAATTAGAGACAGCACATTCTGTTTTCTACCAATTACACACAAACACACTATTGAATAAATGTATAAACTTGCATACAATTGCTCTGTAAGAAACATGCACTTTGCTTGACAATGTGCACTTTCAGGCACCGGTATCTCAGTGTTTTCCTTTACATATGTTTGACAAAGTAGCATATATGCCATTTGTAATGCAGTATTGGATACACAAAGCTCACGATAGATGGCTGCTTTCAAATACTCATGTGTGTTACTTAAACCCTATTCGGACGGGACTAGTTTTACAGGGGGTCGTTAGAGAAATTTGCGTTTCACAGACGTACTTGGTGATTTTAATTCCGTCCGAATCTGCCATGTCTGTGTTTTTCTCACACAATCTTTGTAATAATTCCAGAGCAAATTACCTACTGTTTTTCAGCAAACTCGATGATTCTCTGAGAAAACTAATCCAGTCCGAATGCAAATGTGTCACATGTTTGACCTAGTTTCTTCTGTTCCCTCTTTGGTTAATTAGCCCCACACCTGTTTCTGTTCTCCCTTTAATTACGTTGATTATATAAGCCTGTGTTCTCCCTCCACCGTTTGTCTGCGATTTCGTTTGCCATATGTGTTGTGATACTCCATGCTCCTGGATACCTTCTGTGAATTATTATTAAAAGACTTTATTTGTTCTACTCCTCGTCGTACGCCTTCATTAGCATACACGTCACGTAACAAAATGTCTGTGATTGCCGGTAATATTTTTGTTTTTCACAACGTGTTTCCTTGTGTGTTTTGGCCAACGTGAATTACCGTAGACACTCTTACCTCGCTCATGTTTGATATATTTGCAAAAAAAAAAAAAAACAATAATAAAATCAAGAGCAAGGTCACGTAAACTGTTAAGACAGGCTATTGTAATATCAGCGTCAGGTACAATTACTCACGTCCATTTCTGCACTCAATTACATAATGTTTTATTGTAGGCCAGCCTTTATGAAAATTACATAAAGGTTTACTACAAATAAATAACTAAAGTAACCACTAAAGTTTTGCTATACTAGCCATATAGCTTCACCATGGTGTTTGTAGTAAAACTGATTATAGGCTACTAATTGTAATAAATCCGAATGACTATAGGCTACACAATGCACGCATACAGAGCGTGTGATCTCTGAAACGCCCAGATGTCCAAAACAGACCCTCCCACCTCTGTAATAAACACGGAGATGTTAGTCCCGTCCGAATCGGTACATGAAAATCACAGACGTCAGGTGATAAGAATCGAAACTCAAAAGTAGTTTAGAAAACTAATCCCGTCCGAATAAAGACAGGCTATTGTAATATCAGCGTCAGGTAAAATTACTCACGTTCATTTCTGCACACAATTACATAATGTTTTAATTAGTTTTTACATATGTAGGCTAGCCTTTATGAAAATTACATAAAGGTTTACTACAAATAAATAACTAAAGTAAAACTAAAGTAACCACTAAAGTTTTGCTATACTAGCCTAGCTTCACCATGGTATTTGTAGTAAAACTGATTATAGGCTACTAATGGTAATCAATCCGAATGACTATACGCAATCCACGCATACAGAGCGTGTGATCTCTGAAACGCCCAGATGTCCAAAACAGACCCTCCCACCTCTATAATAAACACAGAGGTGTTATGCTGCGTTCAGTCCTCCTGGGACATTCGTACTTAGAAGTTGACAAGTCTTGTAAGGTTTGTTTCTGGTGGGACACTCATTAGAGGCGCACTCTAGGCACTCGCTCAGCACGGAAGGTTAGTTGTTACGGTAATGTCGATATTTTAATCTAATAAACATTGTCTGCTTTCGTAAACCGAATTAAAGTCATGTTTGCATTTCCCTTTTTTTTTCTGGAAAGTTAAGTACAGTAATTAACAGCATTGTTTTGAGCTTCTGGACGAGAAATATTTGACCTTCTGTGTGTCTTTAGAGGTAACATTATGTTTGGACTTTCTTTTGAGTCCATATATGTGAACTTATGTAAATGAGTAATAAAATAACTAAAAATCATTGTTTGTTGTATTGGTGGTGTAAAGGAATAAGGAGGACACTCTTACAGCATGTTTAATGGTTTTTAATTTGACAATTTGTTAATGTGTCATTGTGTCAACTCATTATTAACTACCCATACACTAACATCAACTAATGGCTTTTTAAAGTTGATTTTGACATGACTTTACTTGAGAGGGCCCAACATAACTAATTCATTATTAACTACCCAGTAACTAACATCAACTAATGGTTTGTTAAAGTTGACTTTACTTGAGGGGGCCCAATCATAATGAAATCACTGTTAACTACTTACTAAACTCAGCTCATGATTTATGTTATATTTTCTATCAAACACACGTACTAACACAGCGAGTACCATATTGTCCCGAATATAAGACAACCCCCTTTTTTCCAGATGTACCTTTTGGAAAAAGGCTTTTTGAAAACCAAATCTTTTTTTTTTTTTTCTTTTTTTTTTCCTCTTCTCTCTGTAAAACACTTTTTTTTTTTTATTATTATTTTCAAATTGCATATTTTTCCTATTTTAATTTTTGTTTTTAAAGTATAGTAAATACTGGTAAAATGTACCAAAAATGACATTGAAAAATATACACTTTTTGATATACCATTGAAATAACAGGTAGCCCATCTGAATTATGTAACATTTAGGCTATCCATCTCATAGTAGCCTACCAAAATTATATTATCAGTAGAAGTGAAATCTTATTGTAGTCTTCAAATCTGGGTACTGTCTTATGTTTTAAAATCACTTACAGAGGAAGTTTGTTCCCATCAGGTTAACATGACAGTCACGACTCATGCCGCTGTAAGCTTTTCTTTTTCTTTTGTTTTCACTTGCGATCTTTAGCACACATTACATTACATATTTCACGTTTTTGGCGCCACCTATTGTCTATTGTTGTGGGTGTGTTATTGACATGTCAAAGTCTAGACCCCGAATATAAGACGACCGCGTTTTTTCAGATGTATTTCCAAGAAAAAAACATCGTCTTATATTCGGGTCAATACGGTATTCAGCCCGGTTAAGAGATGCTGTGTGGATTTTCAAAAGTCAGAGAGCGGAGGTACAGGATGCTGTGTCTGGATGGAGAGTGAATTCTTTCCAGTTTGAGCATTAGGAATTGTTCTACAAATGTTCTTTGTGGGTTTTTATTTTTTATTAATCCATGTATAAGTCACAATAGGGGAAGTTTAAAGGAAAGAGAAGAACATTAAACAGACAAGATCAGTCATTACTGTATTTAGCATTTTCTACACTTGATGAGGAGGATCAACTAATCCTTTGCCACCCAATAATGTTTATGACGAAGCTGAAGATGTCAAATGCTCAAATTATGATAGTATTAAATTATTTAAATTAATTTCAAAGTCAGAGTATTTCTTATTCCTTCTTAAAGAGGCTGTATGTATTAATTTACCCATAAATGTTAATTAATGCATTAACTATCAAACATGTACTAACATGTAGTTAAGGCTGCCGTTATTCATGCATGACTCCAGTCGTAGTTAAGGATAGTTCTCGTGTTCATAATTAGTTAACGCCTTTAATAATCATTAGTATGTGATGAATTAAGTATTAATTTAGGCATTAGTACATGATTATTCATGTACCCTTATTGTAAAGTGTTACCATACCTTTAAATCTCGTCTTAAGACTTATCTTTTTTCCCAGCCTTTCTTATGATTTGCTCTTATTAATTGCTCTTATCATTGCCCTTGTAAGCCTTTATTGTATGATGTATGTATGCAGTTGTGCTGTTGAATTTTGTAATGCTGGCAGGACTTGTCTATTTATTGTTACTGTTTTTACTAGGGGTATAACAGTTCACAAAATTCACGGTTCGGTTTGATACGACACAGTGGTGTCACGGTTTGGTACGTTTTCGATACGGGGGGGCGGGGTAATTGGTTACGGTGCAATGTTGGAAATATTTCTGTTTTAAACCATGAAGGTAAGCCAATGGATATCACGCATGCAAACTTTGTGCAATATTTATGCTGATGAACATCTTAATCTCAGTCAATTCACTATGCAGAAAGTGAAAGTAGAAACAGAATGATGGAGTAATGACGGAGCTTTTGGCATCTGACATCACTTATTCTCTCAGAGACGATGAGAGATGAATCTACTTCAACATATGCTGATAACGATATAGGCTATAGCTGTTTTCATTTATTCCCTTAATATTTCTCTTGTGACCCGTGCACAGTGAAAAAAAATGAGAAGAAACGTATTTTGTGTTAAACATGTTGTTTTTGAAAGTCGGTGCTTGAAATAAAAGCTTTTTATTTCATTGATTTTTATCGATGACTGCAGTGTTAATATTTTAATTACACGACTATAATTTATTGTATAGCCTAATAGACCGGTTTTAAAAGACCTTTTAATTGAGGAGTAAATAGCCTAATCTCATCCTCGCAGCGTGTCAGTTATGTGGTAATTATTGCGGGGCAAATTAATTGTAATTTTAATTGAATAATAAAAGTAACTTCATAATAATAATAATAATAATAGGTCTAATAAAAATAAGAATGTAACAGGCCTACATTAATTGGAAATGCCAAATACTTTTAATATTGCCAATAATTTATGTTTTTGACAATATCTCTGGCTATCGACGATACAAGATCATCGTCTTTTGACGAACCCCAGCAAGGGGAGGTTATCACTGGGCAGACAGTACGTTGCCTGTTACGTTGTTTGGGCTGCCATGTTGAGCGCAGTGGCACTGAGAACATTATATTTCACACACTATAAACTATTTTATTTTCCAAACGTAATAGGATTAGTCCAACGAATCGTTTGGTTTGTAATGTGTACCGAAACGAAAGCCTCGTACCGAACGGTTCAATACGAATATGCGTATCGTTACACCCCTAGTTTTTACTAGTTTTGCTTGTTGTAAGGTGACCTTGGGTGTTTAGAAAGGCGCCGTTAAATAAAATGAATAATAATCATAATAATTATTATTATTATTATTATAATAATCCAATTAAAATGTTGTGGAAGGACCTAAGCAAGCAGTTCATAGGAGGAAACCCACCAACATCACAGAGTTTAAGTGGTTCTGCACTAAGGAATGAGCTAAAACTCCTACATGTTATTGTGCAGGACTGATCAGCATTTACAAGAAACTTCAGTTACTGCAGCAAAAGGGGGTCACACAAGATACTGAAAGCAAAGATTCACATAATTTTTCTCAATAAATAAATGAAAAAGAAAATATTTTTCTCTCACTTGTTTGATTCAGTTCTCTTTCTACTTTAAGGACATATATGAAAATCTGATGATGTTTTGGGTCATATTTATGCAGAAATACAGAAAAATCTAAAGGGTTCACAAACTTTCAAGCAGCACTGTATATCTGTATCTTTTTAGATAAAAAAATATAGAAAGCAGCCTGATTGCTTGATTTGTATTTGCAGATTTTGTTCCATTGATGGGCAATTATTGGTACCTAAAGACGCACAATTGTGAAGCCATTTAATAATAAAAAGTAACAAGTATTCACTCCCATTGTAATGACTTTCATGTCAGCTTTCATTTAACTGTAATTCATGTTTTTCATGCAAGATTTGAATGACAGCTGGTGAAATTTTACATTAACATTTAAAAAACAAAATAAATTATATGTTTTGAAAGGGTATGTATATAATATCTCGTGTTAGCATGAGATGCATCATCATCATATAGTGCTACTAACAAGCGACAACTGTCACGTGAAAACACCGATAAAGCCAATAACTGCATAAAATGTTCAGATTACCATCAGTACATATTAGTCAAACTGATAAAGAGTTAAGGTTTGTATAGCTTGTGGTGACAGCAGACAAACTGAAATTTAGGCAGCCTGCTAACCACTTAGCATGACATCTAAATGTAATTTGCGATATTGTTTATCTTACGCTTTATGGAGCTTCAGCAGCGCTTCTTCATCATCGCCATCATCCCAAAATGCAGGCCGATAAATAATCGATGGCAACCGTCATTAGTTGCATGGATATACGCGCTATGTAGTAGCTGGCATTTGCTTTTCTGACAATTGTTCACAGAGAGAGAGAGAGGGAGAGAGAGAGAGAGAGCGTGCGTGTGTGATTGTAGCGGCTTCTAGTGCTTCCAATGAGCATTACAAAAACACCAGCCTGCCATATAACGCAAATTAGTGAGTATTCATGTAAATCTACACGAATGTAAATGTATTAATATAAACTAAATAGAAAATGAAGTGTCAGTAGATTAAAAAAAAATAAAAATACCCATGATTTGTTTTGTAATTGTATGAAAAGTAAAATAAGAAATGTAATTTTCTATGTTTGAACATTTTGATATAGTGGGATAATAAATATATTGGAAAATATAATGTGATATATTAAATAATACCTTTCCATAGGAAACAAGTGCTTACATTTTTCAACATACTGCAAAATATGCATATAAATAATAATGCATATAAATAAATTTTTTGTCTGCATAGTTACACATTAACAGTATATGAAAATATATGTGATAGTATATAAGAAAAATTTTATTGCTGAAAATAAATGTTAAAATTAGAGAATTTTGTTTCAATTGTGTCTTCTTAAAGTCATGGCAGCATGCTGTGTGGAAAATGATATTTGACATTTATATCGCACATATCATCTTATATAATGGTGAAAATATATATATAGTACATATATGTTCAAATATATTTATTTACACACAGCGCCATATTTTATCACATGTACATCAATGTATTATTGAATTTTGTTACAATTAATCCAGGCTAGTGATGAACTCAAAAGTGGAGTGTTTATTAAAACAAAAGGTGAAAACAGGAACATGCTGAATAACAAACATTGAGCAAACTCAGGCAAGTAATAAACAAAGTACATGATGGTGGGCATGGTCTCTGCCTCTCGTTCCATGTTGGGCATGATGACGACTGAAGATGGACTAGGGAAGACTTCCAAGATGGGGGGCCCTGGGATGACAAATGATGGCAACAGAAGAATGGGAGTGGACTGGGAGAGCTGCAATTGAAAGCAGGCTGTAAATTCTACTGAGTTCATTGTTCAAGGTCTGGCCCTCTGTAACAATAAATCCAAGCTGGTGATGAACTCAAAAGTGGAGTGTTTATTAAAACAAAAGGTCCTCCTGCATTCATCATCACATTGTCCTGTAGAAAAAAAAGTGAGAAAAAAGAATTAAAAGTATTATAACATTTTAAATATAGAGATTTGTTTTACAAAAACACATCAGTTGACTACAGGAATAGCAGATCTTATGAATAGCAGTCAGAACAAAATCAACTCTCCAAATATGTACAGTATTGCACATTTGAGTGGTTTGTGTTTGAATGAGGAGATCCCTGTAGACTGACGCTGTATCGCATAATCAACAGAAGAGTGAAGCAATCTGTGTTTTATCTTGATGAATTTCCACACAGAGGTACGCAATAATGTAGAGAGGATGTTTTCTCTTGTCTTTGATATACCACTGTCCACTATTTAATTTGAAAAACATAAATTATATCTATCTAGCCAAGTTTCGTATGCAAGTTTCCTTTACAGTAAATGCGAACGTCGCAAAGCCGGAAGTAAGTATGCACACACTTGCGTCGCCAAAGCTCACTAGCGCCATCTTGTACACCGAGCCAATTGGATTCATCTGAAAGAAGAAAGTCATATACACCTAGGATGCTTTGAGGGTGAGTAAAACATGGGCTAATTTTCATTTTTGGGCGAACTAACCCTTTAATTAGGTCATCTGGAATCAGGAACACTTACCATAACGCCTGACGGTCTGTCTGTTTCTTTTTTATTCTGAGGTCACCGTATAGTCACTCAGATCCAGTCCATATCCAGACCAGATGGTCACTGTAGTCACCCAGATACAGTCTGTATCGAGACCAGATAGTCACTGTAGTCACCCACAGTCCGTATCCAGACCTGGGGCCAGTTGCACCAACTGTGCTCAAGTAACAACATAACCTAGTTGCGACGTAAAAAGACACAAAGTTAGAACTTACGCAGTACTAAATATTTTTGCGTTGCACCATTAAACTTAGTTTAAATGTAACTCTATGTTCCAACTAAATATTTACGGAACCCTCTGCCATTGAATAACGGTCAAAAAAAGAGATTGCAGCCAGATTAGATCACATTAGGCCCTTTCGCACCGCAGGAACCTTTTCATAGTACCCAAACTAATTGTGGAACTACCCTCTTTTTGGCGTGTTCGCACCGCGGGAACTAGGAACTGTTTTAGTTCCCGGAACTCCGTTTGGAGGAACTAATTAGCTCCTACTTCAGAGTAGGGTCTAAAACAGTTCCATAGGAACTATCGTAAGTGACGTAAGTGTACGCTGATTGGCTAAACGTGTACGAAAACGCCCTCACCCGCCATGATTTAAAACACTGTGTAAACACATACTGTGTAAACATTGCATCAACTTATATTTCGCAAGAATGGAGAACAGTGATAGATGGACGGACGCTGAAGTGCAGGCACTTTTGAACATTTTGAACTCCTTTCCGATCTTTCAATCGCTTGACGTATAAGTTACGTCGACATTCCATGTCCATTATTGTGAACCCCGCAAGACACAACAACAACACAACTCTGATCACAGCGTCCTCCATCCTCCTGTTGTTATCGTTGTTCTTCTTTGTTTTCGTTATTGAACGCCGCGCACAAATGACGTCGCTGTCGACCAGCTTACGTCACTTCTTAGGACCCACTGTCGGTGCGAATGCAACCCTTTAAATGGTACTGGGAAATAGTTCGCGCAAAATTGTCCCAGTACTTTAGTACTGTACTTTTAGTTCTGGAACTAAAGCGGTGCGAAAGGGGCTATTGATGAGCTTGTGATCGATAATGAAGAACCGCATGTTCGTAGATGAATTTTAAGAGAGACATCATCTTTTGGATATTTATGATGATGTTGACGTATATGCTCGTTTACGCTTCAAAAGAGAGGGAATACTGCGCATAATAGACTTGATAGCGTCTGATATTCAACACGAAACCAGCCTACAAGTGTGCGTCGCTTTATGCTATGCAACAGGATCAATGCAGAACTTCATAGGTGACAGAGTACAGATTCACAAATCAACAGTTTGAAGAGTGCCCTATGTCACCATATGAATAACTACATATGTATGCCAAGCATTAATGGAAAAAATAAAAAATAAAAATTCCATGTCATTGCCAGTTTCCCTGATGTTGCATTGAGGCTGCATTGATGGGACACAAATCAAGATAAAAATCAAGATAAAAGCAGCCACAGTGGATGAGAATGCTTTTGTTAATAGGAAGTCCTTTCATTCACTAAACACCTAAGTCATCTGTGACCCAAATTTATGTTTTTTAAACTGTCATTAGATGGCCTGGTTCAAAGCTCGACCACTTTATCCTGAGGAGATCAAACATCTATGACAAATTTGATTCTGGCGAGTCTAGTGGCATTCTGCTGGGAGACTCTGCATACCCACATACCCAAAAGTGGCCGATGACACCATTCGTCCACACAAGCAGAGGAAAAATACAATTCTGCACATACCAAGACACGAGTAACAGTTGAAAGAAGTATTGGTGTTTTGAAAAAGGAGGTGGTCATGTATTCACAGGGGTAGGCCTATGTGACCATATTTATATTTGTTTGATTATTTGTTTATCGGTTTAGACAGAATAATATTTCAAATCAAGTACAAGTTTTGAATCAATTGTCCTCATTAGGAATTGCAATAGAGCCAGAGAGAGCAGCAAAGGTGACAGGAGCATGCATTGTTTTGCATAATTTGGCTATGCTGTGAAAGATGCCAGTTGATGATCTGGGAGGTGAAGAGATTGAGGAGGTCCCACAGGATGAGCAATATAGACAGTTCCAAGATCCAGAAATGCAGGAGGGTGCAACTGTCAGGTGTTTCATTACAAAAGAACCATTTAACTTAAACTGCACAAAACACATAGGCTAATTGTCCTTTTTTATATAATATGTCAATATTTACAATAATTAATCTTTAAATTCCATTTATTGTATGTGTACTTTGTATTACTAATTTCACTTGTGAATATCTAAAATCTAATATCTCTTAGTTGTGCATTCAATTTCTTACATTTTTTATATTTATGAATTCTTGGGAAAAAAATCTGTTCTGCTGAAAGCAAAAACTGTCTTGTCTTTTCTTGTCAAATTTATTTTGTAGTGTCTGTACAACAAATAAATACAGTAAGCATACAATAAAACTATATTAAAGGGGTGGTTGATTACGATTTCACTTTTTTAACGTTAGTTGGTGTGTAATGTTGCTGTTTGAGCATAAACAATAAACCCCACCCCCGGGAACATGTAACGAAGGGGTTGAGGCCATGCTGTGCTGCTTTAGAGAAGAGGAAGAGAAAACTATGGGTGCATGTAAAAATCTATTCATATATGAATCGCTATTCTGTCGTCTAACGATTCTAATGTATTCGCAAGTTTCAAAATCAATGTTCTAAAGCAATGGTTCTTAATACTGTTCCTCGCGTTGCCCTGCTCTGCACATGCTCTGCATCTCTCTTTCTCTCTCTCTCTCTCTCTTTCTCTCTCATTCAGATCGTCAGATCAGCTCCAACAAACTGTTCCAATTATACATTTTCAGATAGCAATGAGAAGCGTTATACATGGACGCGTGTGCGGTTGCCGTACTGTATTAAAGCTTTAATCAGAATAAAACCGTATATTAAAAGCTAACAAGCAATAGCATAATAACAGCATATCTAAAAGTATGAGACAATCAGACAGTCTCAATCGGGCTCAAATTGATAAGCAATATAGACGACGCCATTGTTTACAATACAACCGGAGCCCATGCAGCTAAGCTGAGGGGCGGGACATTTAGACGCATGATAAAACAATAAAACAAACAAACACTTTCTTTGAAAAAAAAAACCCTAAAACCTGAATATTTATTTTAATGAGATCCTACTGATATGTTACTTGTATAATAATTTGGAACACGGTGTAATAATGAACAGTAAGTCTCAAAAATAACATACTTTAACAATACTTTAATACTGGCCTTTAAAGAAGAATCAGAAAATGAATCTGTTAATATTTCAAAAACGTTGAAGGTGTAGCCAAGAGGCTTTTACTCCTCTTTGTAGTGATCTCCAGGTTTAATTTCACATTTTCTAGGTAATTTTTTTTTGCGTTCACTTTTTATTTTCTTATCTTTTTATTATCTCCTCTTCTACTTTTGCACATTCAAGCTTGAGAAGCTTACAGCGGTTATAGTTTATGTCCTCATCCAGCTCATTTGCACGCCATCCATTGCATTTTCGACTGAAGGTGGCAGTTCTATGTCTTGTGTGCTCCCTGGATGGTCTGCATGAAGGACAGGAGGATCTCCTGTTGACACCGGCAGTACTATGTTTTCAGCGCAAGTTTCTGTTACTGGTGTTGGCTGACTTGATGCAATAACGCCTGCTGATGGATAAACGTACTCGGTTACTTACGTAACCTCGGTTCCCTGAGGTACGGGAACGAGTACTGTGTTGCTAGACGCTATGGGAAAAACTCCTTTTTCTCCGAGGACTGAAGACTTTTTCAATCACGTAGTGTAACTGCATGGCCATTGGTTCGTGCAGTAAATAAAAAATGAACCAATGGCTCGGCAGCGGTGCTGCACGAGCCTATGGCGGTAAAGCCCGCCAGAATGGGCGGGGCCATCTGGCTATATAAGCGGAATTCGGAAGCATAGGAATTCGAGTAAATTTGACTGAGTCATGCAGTGTCATGGCACAGCATGGAACGCAGTACTCGTTCCTGTATCTCAGGGAACCGAAGTTACGTAAGTAACCGAGTACGTTCCCTTTCAATATTTCACTCATACTGCGTTGCTCGACGTTATGGGAAACAAATACAATCCCGCCGTGCCATGAAGAGGAATGACTGATATGAACTTGCCTTGAGCAATTAAAGGCTCAGAGGGACCAATTATGTGCAGGGTGAGCCCTGCGGGAGGCAAGGGCTCACCCTCACCCCGCAACCTCTTTGAGTTCAGCCCAGCCCTAGATAATCGTGCCAATGGTCATAAGTACAGCTTCAGCACTAGTAGTAGGGTCAAGAGCGTTCCTGAAGAAGCAGGCCGTGCCTGAGAATTAGACCACCTTAGACAGGTGTATGCCACTTTAAGCAGGACAAACCTGCAAGGCCGGAACATCCAAGTTATAGAATCTGGCAAATGTGGACAGATGTCTGCTTTGGAGAGTGTCTAGTGAGACTACGCCCAGGAAGAGGCCACGCCTCGAGTGGAATGTGCCCTCACTCCAATGGGGCTCTGAAGGCCCAGGGAGGAGTATGCTAGTGCGATAGCGTCAACTAACCATCGAGATATCCTCTGCTTTGTGACCGGGGACCCTTTGGTGTGGCCGCCAAAGCATACAAAGAGTTGTTCCGATTGCCTAAAGGGTGCAGAACGCTCGATGTAAATTCTCAATGCCCTGACTGGGCAGAGAAGGTTAAACTCCTGGTCCTCCTCAGAAAGAGGAAGAGCAGAGAGAGTAATAACCTGGGCTCTAAACGGAGTGTAGAGCACCTTAGGGACATAACCATGACTTGGCTTTAGGATGACTTTGGAGTCGTTAGGCCCAAACTCAAGACAGGTAGGGCTTATCGAGAGAGCCTGCAAGTCACCTACTCGCTTAACCGATGCTAGACAGCAGCAGAGCGGTTTTGAGTGACAGTGTTTTTAAGCTTGCAGACTGTAGTAGCTCAAAGGGGGAGCCTTTGAGGGCTCTCAGGACCGTGGGCAGATCCCATGTAGGGACCGTGAGGGGTCGGGGCGGATGGAGCCTCCTGTAACCCCTCAGGAAATGGACAACTAGGTTGTTCCGGCCCACCAACTGTCAGGCTATAGGAGCGTGAGAAGCTGCTATAGCTGCCACATAGACTTTGAGCATGGAAGGGGAGTAGCCCTTGTCCAACAGCTCTTGTAAGTAGGACGATATCACCGATATGTCACATGTTATTGGGTCCTCGCCACGGGTTGCACACCAGGCAGAGAAAACCAACCACTTAAGGGCGTAGAGGTGTCTCGTAGACAGGGCTCTAACCTGTTAGATAGTATTTCAGGGCACTCTCGGGAAGATCTACTGATTCCCGTCGAGAGCCCAGAGGTGTAGGGCCCACAGCTCGGACTGGGGGTGCTAAATCGTTCTGTTAGCCTGAGAGAGGAGGTCCTGCCTCAGGGGAATGGGCCAGCTCTGAGATCCAGAGATGGTTCCTCCAGAGTGGGGCCACCAGAAGCACTCTGTGCCTGCACTCCCTGACTCACATGATTACCTGAGGGAACAGAGCGATCGGGGAAAAAAACATACAGGAGGAGGTTGGGCCATTCGCGGACCAACGCTTCCTCGTTCTTCGAAAAGTAAGTTTGGCAGGGAGAGTTGTCTTTTGAGGCGAGGAGGTCGACCTCTGCCTTGCCAAAGATCTTCCAGATTTTCTGAACCGTCTGTGGGTGGAGCATCCACTCCTCTGAGGGGACGTTGCTACGAGATAGCATGTCTGCTCCTTGGTTCAGTATGCCGGGCACATATGCTGCCCTCATTGAACGCAGGATGAGATGTGCCCACTCCAAGAGGTGCTTTACCATCTTGAAAAAAACGTTACAAGGTGAGCCTTGGCATGGTGTCCCTTCAGGATGGGTAAGAAGGTCTAAAGAGCTCGACATACAGCCGTCATTTCGAGGCAGCCTAGCTGGCCTTCCGCTTTCGTCCAGGAGCCGAAGGTCAGTCTGCCCTCGCACAAAGCTCCCCAATCTGTGTTGGATGCGTCTGTTGAGACAGCCTTCCTTCTGTAAACCAATCCCATAGTCACGCCCTGCTTGAACCACTGTAGGTCCTTCCGGAGGGCCAGGGCTGTCACACAGACCTTGTCCACCCTGATGCGGATGCGTCCATGATGCCACGGAGGGGGCAGAATTAGAGGTTTCAACCAGTACTGAAGGGGTCCAACTGAAGTACTGGTGATGCAGAGGCCATGAGGCCCAGCATCTTTTGAAACGTTTTGAGAGGGTAAGAGGCTCCAATTCTGAAGGAAGCCGCAAGCTGCTGTATAGCCAGTGCACGATCTGGCGCGACTAAAGCCCTCATGTGGACTGAGTCGAAAACTGCTACCAGGAACGAAGTTCGTCAGCTGGGGGACAAAGAGCTCATGACAAAATTGACCCTGAGTCCCAGGCATTCCAAGTGGCTGAGGAGGAAGGATCTGTGAGATAGTAGCTCGTCCTCCGACTAGGCCAAAATGAGCCAGTTGTCGAGGTGATTAGAATGCGGATTCCCATCTGTCTTAGCGGGGAAAGAGACGCATCCATGCACTTCGTAAAGTGCGAGGAGCTAGAGACAGTCCAAAGGGAAGGACCGTACATTGATAAGCCACTCCTTCGAAGGACATGAAAGTATGCATTTTTCAGATCCAGCGAAAAGAAGCAGTTCCCTGAGGATCCGTTTCAATGTAGTTATCCCTCAATGGCCGTTTCATGAGGGCGCGGTTCAGGTGTCTGAAATCGAGGCTGGGTCTCAGGCCACCATCCTTTTTGGGGATGAGGAAGTATCGGCTGTAGAAGCCTGACTCAGCCAGTGGAACCGTTTCTACGGCTCCTTTCACCAGAAAATTCATCACCTTGGCGGGAAGGACGTGTGCGTCCTTGCTCTGAACAGAATCGCGGGGGTCTCTGAGTGAATTAAAGTGTGTAACCTCGTTTTACTATCCCCAAAACCCAGTCTGACACTCCGGGGATGGCCTGCCAGGCCTCGGCCCATGTGGCGAGGGGTTGGATTGGTTCGAGTGACAGGCGACCTAGCGGGTACCTGATGCTCATAATAAGAGGAAGAGGAAATTTACTCTTTTAAAAATGTTTGGGTTTTATTTTTTCCTCGCTATAACAGCGATCGGTTGTGTGGGCGCTACTTGAACGGGTTCTGAACAGTGTTCAGAATCAGAATCAGAATTAGCTTTATTGCCAGGTATGTTTACACATACGAGGAATTTGTTTTGGTGACAGAAGCTCCACAGTGCGACAGAATGACAGCGACAGGACATAGATAATAAAAAAATAATGTACAAATATACAAAATATACAATGTGCAAAATAGCATAAAAACAATATACAAAATAGACAATTTAGTATGTACAGGTATGCTAGGTGCAAATTTGAAATGTAATAAGTATGTGTGTTAAATAAATAAATGTACGATAGTGTTGTGTGTTTCATTTTTATTGTTAAGTATTCAAATGTTCATGAGATGAAGAAACTGTTCCTGTGCCTGGCCGTTCTGGTGCTCAGAGCTCTGTAGCGTCGACCAGATGGCAACAGTTCAAAGAGGGAGTGTGCTGGATATGAAGGGTCCAGAGTGATTTTGTCAGCCCTTTTGCTCACTCTGGATAAGTACAGTTCTTGGAGAGTGGGGAGGGTTGTACCAATGATTCGCTCAGCAGTCAGGACTACCTTCTGTAGTCTTCTGAGGTCAGATTTGGTAGCTGAGCTGAACCAGACAGTTATTGAAGTGCAGAGCTTCAATTCAATGATGGCAGAGTAGAATTGTTTCAGCAGCTCTTGTGGCAGGTTGAACTTCCTCAGCTGCCGAAGGAAGTACAACCTCTGCTGGGCCTTTTTGACAATAGAGTCTATGTCAATGTCCCACTTCAGGTCCTGAGAGATGGTGCTGCCCAGGAATCTGAATGACTCTACTGTTGTTACAATGCTGTTCATGATGGTGAGCGGGGGGAGAGCAGGGGGGTTTCTCCTGAAGTCCACGATCATCTCCACTGTCTTGAGTGTGTTGAGCTCCAGGTTGTTAAGACTGCACCAGACAGCCAGCTGCTCAACCTCCTGTCTGTAGGCAGACTCGTCACCGTCCTGAATGAGGCTGATGACTGTGGTGTCATCTATAAACTTCAGGAGTTTGACAGAGGGGTCTTTAGATGTGCAGTCATTGGTGTACAGAGAGAAGAGCAGTGGGGAGAGAACGCAGCCCTGAGGAGCTCCAGTACTGATCGTACGGGTGTTGGATGTGTATTTGCCCAGCCTTTGGTCTGTTTATACAAGACTCTGTTCCCATTCCTGTAAGTCAAGTCAAGTCACCTTTATTTATATAGCGCTTTTAACAATACAGATTGTGTCAAAGCACTTAACAGTATCAAATTGGAGGATAGAGTGTCAGTAATGTATAATGATAAGATTAAACACTAAATTTTCAGTTAATGGCATTTCATTATTGAATTCAGAGATGTCATTGTTTAGCTCAGTTTAGTTTAAATAGTATCTGTGAAATCAAATTGACGATAATCGCTAGAAATTAAGTGTCCCCAACTGAGCAAGCCAGAGGCGACAGCGGCAAAGAACCAAAACTCCCTCTGTGACAGAATGGAGAAAAAACCTTGGGAGAAACTAGGCTCAGTTGGGGGGGCCATTTCTTCTCTGGCCAGATGAAACCCGCAGTTCAATTCCAACCCCAGCCATGCCAGATTGTGCAAACGGCTTATCTGATTCCGTGGTCTTGTCTTAATAATAGCCAAAAGAGGATCTGTTTAGTAGTTCAGATGGAATAGGGTCTAACATACATGTTGTTGGTTTAGATGATTTAACAAGTTTATACAATTCTTCCTCTCCTATAGTAGAGAATGAGTGGAATTGTGGAATTGTTCCTCAGGGGATCTATAGTGCACTATCTGATGCGATACTGTAGCTGACGGCTGCATGATTACAATTTTATCTCTGACAGTATCGATCTTGGAAGTAAAGTAGTTCATAAAGTCATTACTACTGTGCTCTTGGGAAATGCCAACACCTGTTTGTGACACTGTCACACAAAGACACATGTTTTATATATGTATTAAGATGGTTTTATACCTATATATTTGAATTGTTTTAATGGTTTTACATATTGCATTTTAATCCTCTTAATTATTTTATGTGTGTATGTCTTTAAATGTTCTTGGGTCTGTGACTGTCATGTGACTGATCACATGACAGGAATCAGGAAGTAGACCAGTATAAAGCAAGCATCATGTCAAATGGGCGGAGCCAAGATGGCGCCTGTGTAAGCCGTGTTGTTAGCAGCTCTTACAAATTTTATGTGCAGCTCTTGACCTAACTTATCCTCATGTGAGTATACAGTATTAATCGCTGTCGATTTGACATTTTCAAAAACCCTCACATCTGGACTTTGTTTTGAGGATGAATTTTTTGTCCTATACATACTTTTTTGGACATTAGCATGTTAGCTGCTAATTGAGAAGAGGCTGGGATCGCTCTTAATTATAACTATTTGATTTCGCCATAAAAGTCATCTCTTTTAAACATTTAGCGACAAATGGAAGACGCTTTGGCAGTGAAACGAGTACATGATTACGCAAAGAAACCTACAGAGAAGGACAAAATGCCTTAACATCAATACCTGATACACCCACGAAGAGTCCTCAATCGAAGATGCGACGTCACGCCACTGAGCCATCAAATGCAGTTCTCTTGGAAGCAATCGAGAAGCTGGGGAAAAAACAAGACGATTTCTTAGAGAAATTAATGACACTTGAAAAATCTGTGTCATGTAACTCAAGCCGCATCGCCGAACTTGGATCTAAAATGGACACGATTTCTGACAAAGCTGGCCTCGCCATCACAGAATCCAGTGCGATGAAGGACCAACTTACATCTTTAAAGACTGAAAACAAACAACTCTGGGAAAAACTGGACGACTTGGAGGCTTATAAAAGGCGCTGGAACCTTAGGATCGCTGATATCCCCGAAGAGGAAGGTGAAAATGTAAAATGGCGGTAATGGAAATATTGAGGGTTGTTTCACCAGGTCTGGCAGATGTTCTCCAGTCTTCCATCGATGTTGCTCACAGGCTCGGCAAGAAAGGATTTGCTCAACCTCGTCGCATCATCGTGCAGTTTACATCTCGCACATACCGTGATCGCATCTGGGCCGACACGAGGCGTTCTGAAATCCTCAAACAAAAAAATATTAGGATAACGGAGGACTTAACACAGCGTGCAAGGGAAGCTCGAAACAAACTGTGGCCACTCGTCAATCAAGCTAGACTGGAAGGTAAACGCGCAGGGTTTCAGGGTTCAATTGCTATCATTGATGGGAAGAAAATCACAGTGGACAATATTTAAGTGACTCTTTAGTGGTCATTGGGTTTTTCATCCTTTTGGATTTTGCTATTTGTTAGGGTTTCATTCTAGCCTGGAAAGATGGTTCATTTTACCGTGAGGAGGTCTGGACAAGTGTTGCACTCATACTCTTTTTCTTTTCAATTGGTAAAGGTTGTTCTAGTTTTACTACTAATTCAATTTTGGTTATATGTTCTCTTCGTTATTTCATGTCATTTAAGTTCTCATGTCTTTCACTCAATGTTAGGGAATTCGAGATTTAACCAAACGTAAAGCAGTGTTTCTTTTTGTAAATCAAAAACCGAGATGTCTATTTTTTGCAGGAATCACATTCAAACTCGAAAGATGAGTCTTTCTGGTCAAATCAGTGGGGGAGCAAAATTATGTATTGTCATGGTTCTAATAATTCTGCTGGGGTTATGACTTTATTTAATCCTCACTTTAATTGCACTGTAATTGAATCACATTGTTCGAATGAAGGCAGATGGTTAATAATTGTTATTCAGTTTGGGGAAAACATTATTATTCTTACAAATGTCTATGGCTTTAATAGATCCAGTCTTAATACTTATCTCTTTTCAGATTTAACTTCTAAATTAACATCTTTAAAGGTAAAATATCCATCATCATCATTTATTTTGGGTGGGGACTTTAATGAGGCTCCTGATTTATGTTATGATAGATTTCCTCCTAAATATGGTCGTACTACTTCTAATAAAATAATTAGCGAAATTTGTTCCAAATTATCATTGGTAGATATCTACAGATACTTGCATAATGACATTTCCTCTTTTACTTGGTTTAACTCTGACTTGTCGCAAAAATCACGTATAGATTTTTGGTTAATATCTGATCATTTGATTTCTTTTGTTAAATATTGTAATATTTCCACTGCACCACTAACTGATCATGCAGGTATTGAATTAGAATTTTCGAATGTTACTTGTAGTTCCCTAAGGAAGCCAGGGTATTGGAAATTAAATATCTCTTTGTTACAAAATTCTGATTATTGTTTGGGGATTAAAGGTATAATTGATTCTTTTAAAAATAATAATGCTAATTCTCATACCTTAAATTGGGAATTGTTTAAATATAAGTGTCGTAATTTTTCTATTAAATTTAGTAAAGAATTGTCAAAATCAAAGGGATTACAATATGAATCTTTATTAAAGGAAATTAACTACATTATGTGTATTTCCTCTCCAAGTGATGCAGAGAAAGAATATTTTTACTTATTAAGAGAAAAATTAAACACTTTTTATATGGATAAGGCTAAAGGGGCCTTTGTTAGGTCTAGAGCCAAATGGCTAGAAGCCGGGAAAAAAAACTCTGCGTACTTTTTTAATTTGGAAAAAAAACGAGGCGACTCTAAAAAAAAAATTTCCTCTTTGAACATTGATAACAATGTTGTAACGGATAAGAAAAGGATTTCAAAATTTGTTTCAGATTTCTATCAAAATTTATATACATCAAGTTTTAACCCTGACTCAAGTGATCTTTTTTTTAATAAGATACAGCCCTTTATTCCTTGTGTAAGTACAAATAATAAGAACCTTGGTGAAGAGGAAATGTCTTTGAGAGAATTGGATGATATCATTAAAAAAACTCCTTTTAACAAAAGCCCAGGACCTGATGGTTTGCCTTTCGAATTTTACAGAGTGTTTTGGGAAGATATAAGAGATTTCATTTTAAATGTGTTTAAGGAATGTGCTGTAAATGGAGAACTTACTGAATCAATGAAACAGGGAGTAATTACATTGCTTCCAAAACCTAATAAAGATATTTTGCACTTAGATAACTGGCGCCCAATCACGCTGCTTAACTCGGACTACAAATTATTAGCATCATTATATGCCAATAGATTAAAACCATGTTTGGAGGAAATCATATCTATAACCCAGTCTGGATTTATGAAGGGGAGAAATATCTCAAATAATATCAGACTGGTGTTAGACCTTTTAGATTATTCCGATTTAGTAAATGAGGAAGCTCTAATTTTGTTTTTAGACTTTTACAAGGCTTTTGACACCGTTGAGCACAAGTTCATGTATCAGACCCTTGATCATTTTGGTTTTGGCCCATCCTTTAAAAATATGATGCATACATTTTATAATAATATTTCAAGCAGTGTTTCTTTGTCTGGCGGTACATCATCTCGTTTTATTGTCCAAAGAGGGATTAGACAGGGGTGCCCTATTTCCCCGTTTTTATTTTTATTAGTTGCAGAAACTTTAAATCTTTATACTGTACATTGCTCCCAAATTAAAGGTATCGAGATGGAAGACGTTACTTTAACTATTAGTCAACTTGCCGATGACACTTGTTTATTTTTGAAGAATAAAGATCAGGTCCCTGTTATTTTGGAGGCTCTTAAATTGTTCTCTGATGCCTCAGGTTTATCAGTGAATCACTCTAAAAGTGAAATTATGGCAGTACATCAATTGAATGACTCCTATATATCTGGGATACTGGTTAAACAGGTAGTTAGATACTTGGGTATTGTAATTAGTAAACCAGCTTCAGAGAGAATTAAAGAGAATTTTTCACAAAGATTACAAAAGACAAGAAATATTTTCAATTGTTGGCTTCAAAGAAATTTATCTATTCAAGGTCGAGTGTTGATCTCCAAGGCTGAAGGAATTTCCAGACTTGTATACCCTGCATTATCCCTTTATTTGGATTCTAATATGTGTTCTGCAATTGACAAAATTTTATTTAAATTCATCTGGAGAGGCAAGACAGAGTACGTTAAAAGAAAAACTATAATTAGAAGTGTAACAGAAGGAGGAATAAATGCTTTGGACTTTAATACTATTAACAATGTCTTTAAAATTAACTGGATCAAGCATTGTCTTTGTGAGAATAATTTTCCATGGTTCGCTATACCCAATATGATTTTTAAAAAATGTGGTGGTCTTCATTTTCTACTCGCCTGTGACTTTAAATGCACTAAGCTCCCGATTAAGTTGTCTAACTTTCACAAACGAGCTTTGGATGCATGGAAATTAGTCTATAAACATAATTTCTCTCCCCATTCATGTGTTATTTGGAACAATCAATATATATTATTCAAAAACAAGTCCATTTTTTGGAGTGATTGGTTTAACAAAGGTTTAATTTTTGTTACAGATTTATTAAATCACTCAGGTAATCTATATAATTACACTGACTTTATTAATAATTATGGATTAAATGTATCTTCCAGTGAATATATAAAACTAATTCACTGTATTTCCCCAAACCTACTTCACCTTATTAAAAACGAAAAAATGTATAAGCCAGTTATTGGTTCTCTTCCAGATCTTACTGTTGGGGGCCTTTCTATTAGAAATAAAAAATTCAATAACTTTTATATTAGGAAAATTTTAACGAAAGAAAAAAGTATTTTTCCTAAGGCAATGGTGAAATGGAAACAGGATTATCCCTCGCTTTTATTTCAGAATCTGTGGTCAGATATGAATAAATATGTAATTCCTAATAAAGTCAAAGAAATTTATTTTAAAACACTGCACAGATATTATCCATGTAATGATTTCATCAGTAAGTTTAAAGAGGGGTTCTTGCCTTTATGCTGTTTTTGTAAAGAAGAGTCAGAAACCATTTTTCACTTATTTTTCAGTTGTGATTATACCAAACTATTTTGGTCCCAAGTTTCTTTGTTTCTTTTTGAAGTGTTTTACAAGTTTGTCACTATAACTGATATAACGGTCTTTTTTTTGGATTGTGATACAGGTCTATTGGAAATGGACAATATAATTAAAATTATTGTTTTATTGGGGAAATATCACATACACAAAGCAAAATGTATGTTAACTGTACCAAATGGTAGACTGTTTTCCATTGATTTAAAGGTTTTTTATGATTCTCTAACTTCAGTACAGAACAATCGTAAAGCTGTTAAGACATCTCAACTATTAAAGAGGATTATTGATGTATTAGATATATAGTTTTTGAAAAATGTATGGAAATTTCAAAAATTGTCTGTTTTTATAGACTTATATTTTTGTATGACTTTGTATTCCCCTATTGTTATTTCAAATTAAAAAAAAAAAAAAAAAAAAAAAAAAGCATCATGTCAAACAATCAAGGTGGTAATGAAACTGCAGTAACTAATATAGAAAAGGTAGAGATGTTGGCAAAAGCTTTTGTTAAAATAAATAGTTCTAATAATTTGTCGGAGGAGGGGAAAAGAGGTAGAGAAAGAACAAAGGAAGAGAATAGGGGTGTAGTGGGCAGGAAAAATAATGGAGATGGAGGACAAGATGTCCCTTTTAATATGGGAGAACTACAAAGGGCATTGAATAGGGCGGGGAAAACTGCGCCAGGGAAAGATCAGGTATGTTACAGTATGCTAAAACATTTAAGTCTGGAAAGCCAGGAGAAACTTTTGATGTTGTATAACAGAGTGTGGGAGGAGGGAAGGTTACCAATAAGTTGGAAAGAGGCAGTAATTATTCCAATAAGAAAGCCAGGCAAAGATCCAAGTAGGCCGGGAAATTACAGGCCAATTGCACTAACATCACATATTTGTAAATTAATGGAGCGCATGATAAATGAAAGACTTGTGTATTTTTTGGAGAGTAAAGATATAATTGATAGATGTCAAAGCGGATTTAGAAAAGGAAGAAATACTATGAATCCGGTAATAAATTTGGAGGATGAGATAAGAAAAGCTCAAGTAAATAAAGAGACAGTGGGTGTAGTGTTTTTTGATGTGGAGAAGGCATATGACATGATGTGGAGGGAGGGACTTTTAATTAAATTGCATTTAATGGGAGTTGGAGGGAAAATTTTTAATTGGATCATGGATTTTTTAGATGGAAGGAGTATACAGGTAAAGATAGGACAAGAAGTATCAAAACAATATAATGTAGAAAACGGGACTCCACAAGGAAGTGTAATTAACCCAATTTTATTTTCCATCATGATTAATGATATATACTTAGAGCTTCCAGTGGATATGGGGAGATCCCTATTTGCAGATGATGGAGCTATATGGAAGAGAGGAAGAAATGGTGAATTTATAAACAAGAAATTACAAAATGGAATTAATCTAGTTGCAGAGTGGGGGATAAAATGGGGATTTAAGTTTTCAGTGGAAAAAACAAAAGTAATGATTTTTACAAATAAAAGGAAGGCTAAGGAATGCAAGGTGGAAATGTATGGAACCACTTTAGAGAAAGTAGAGTGTTTTAGATTCTTGGGAGTATATTTTGACACAAAATTAACTTGGAGGGAACATATAAAGTACACGGTGTATAAATGTAAAAAAGTGCTTAATGTAATGAGGTGTCTTGCAGGATTGGAATGGGGAGCAAGTTTTTCAGCTCTGAAATATATTTATATAGCACTAATAAGGTCTAAATTAGATTATGGTTGTACTGTGTATGGATCAGCAGCAAAATCTGTGTTAACTGAATTGGATGTTGTGCAGGCACGAGCTTTAAGAATATGTTTAGGGGCAATTAGAACTTCCCCAGTGTGTGCACTTCAGGTTGAAGCAGGTGAAATGCCTCTATGGATACGAAGGAAACAATTGGTAGCCAACTATTGGATTAATTTAAGAGGGCATGGGGAAAATCATCCAACGAAAAAGGTGTTACAGAATTGTTGGGAGAAGGAGAGGAGGAAAAAGGAAAGTTTTGGCTGGACAGCAGATTTAATAGCAAAAGAAATGGACGTATATGACAAAGAATTTGCTAGTTCTGTGGTGTGGACTATCAAACCAATCTGGACAATGGAAAATACAAAGGTGGACACAGAGCTTCTAATAATAAAAGGCAGCAGTGGGATTACAGATATAGTCAGTGAGTATTATAGATATATGGATATTATGTACAAAGATAGTATTCAAATTTTTACAGATGGATCAAAGGATTTACAAACAGAGACAACGGGATCTGCTGTATATATCCCTAGATATCATTTGGGAGTAAATAAAAGAACATCTGATAGTTTAAGTGTGTATACAGTTGAGTTATATGCTATATTAATAGCATTAGAATGGATTGAACAATCTAGATGGGACAGAGTTGTAATATGTAGTGATTCTGTATCTGCCCTCATGAGTATAAAGTCTGGTGTAACTAGAAATCATCAGGAGTTACTGTATGAAATTTTATTTATAAACTCAAGAATGAGTAAACAAGGGAAAAATATTACATACATGTGGGTGCCAGCACATGTAGGCATCCAGGGAAATGAGAAAGTAGACAGACTGGCAAAAGAAGTTACAAAAAAAGAATATGTTGACATCAAAATTAAATTATCAAAAACAGAAGGGAAGAGTTTAGTGTGGAAAAGGATAAGGCAAAAATGGCAGCAGCAGTGGGATAATGAAATTAAAGGGAGACATCTGTACATGGTACAAAATATGATAGGTATGGAAAGTAAAAAGGGAAATAAAAGGAAGGAACAAGTTATAATAAATAGACTGAGGATCGGTCATTGCAAGCTAAACAAAACTCTTCATGTTATGGGAAAACATCCTACAGGACTATGTGATGAATGTCAGGAGGAGGAAACAATTAAGCATATTTTTATATCATGTAAGAAATATATTCAAGAAAGGCAAGAGTTCACGAATCAGCTACGGGAAATAGGTATAGTAGAGTATAATGTTAAAAATATAGTAATGTGTGGAAATAATGACCATGGACGGAGATGTTTGTTTAGTTTTCTAAGGAGCACTAGACTGGAAGGACGAATTTAATAAATTTAATTAAGATATAGTAAGTCAAAGGGAGTCAGTAGATGGCAGTAATGCAACATTATGGATGCAATCTGCCGTAAAACTCCAATGAAGAAGAAGAAGAAGAAGAAGAAACAATCAAGGTCACTGACCAAAGGATTGCACCAGCTGGATTGAGGAGTTGTTTTAAGGATTTACCATTTCAGCATCTCACTTGTTTTGGATCATCACTTTCTTTGGATTGTATTTACACCGGTGGACACTTTTACATTGGAATTTACAGCACTCTGGATTTTTTAAGGACTGTTTTAACGGTACGGAACTGAAAGACTCTGTGTTTTTATCTATGTAATCTATGTAATTCGGCCGACTGTTACATGTTGATGCTTTATTTTTCGTTAATTTAGCCACTGTATTGAATAAATACCGGGGGTTATGTTTGTTTTCTTCTAGAAGAGACAAAGTAATCAGATCTAGCAGTTTTTAATGCTTTTCTGTAGGATAGGGTACTTTCCCACCAAGCTATACGAAATACCTCTAGTTGCGCTCCATTTTCCGGGCTGGTCTCTTTAGGGTGCGAGTGTGCTCATTATACCACGGAGTCAGACTGTTTTCTTTGATGTTCCTTAAGCGTAAAGGAGCAACTGTATCTAAAGTATTGAGTTCGATTGCTTCAGTCTGTTGTGCTGCTGAGAGGTTTGTGTTTGTAGCTCCGTGTACCTTCGCTTTTTATTGAATCTCTACCTTACTTTCAGTCCCTTTTGTCTAAAGTGATAATATATAACTTAATTCTCACCATATTTCTGGTGTTATCTTTCAAACTAATCTGATCGTTCGCCTTTAAAAACCGCGAGTGCAGCTTGTTAGCCCGTTAGCTTGTCACTCGCGGTTCCATTTGCATTCTATTCGCGCCTATTATTATTTTATTTTTCCTCGCTCCGTTTTCACGAGCTCATCAAACAACAGTGGTAAGTGGTAAGTTAAGTTGGTATCATTCATCAATCATGGTGAGTAATGGCTTCTTCTCCTGCTATTGTTGTTTGCACTGTTTGCCACATGTATAGTTTATCTGTCTCTGTCAGCAGCGAGGATTCACATGTGATAAATGCAGGGAAATAGTTAGGCTGACAGAGAAGGTTTTAGAACTAGAGACACGCATCCAAACTTTAGTTGAGGATAGTAAGAATGTGAGGGCTGTAGATACTGCTTTGGATGCGACTAGCTCAAGGAGTCCTGTACATTGTTCGGTTTCGGTTGAGCCCGTGCAGCAGGGCAACTGGGTGACAGTGAGGCAGCATAGTCGCGGGTCAAAACACCACTCTTCCGTTCCGATCAGAACATCAAACAGGTTCTCCCCACTCAGTGAAGCACCCACTGAGAAACCTGATGAAAGTGCTCTAGTTATTGGCGATTCTATTGTACGGAACGTGAAAATAGAGACACCAGCCACCATAGTCCATTGTTTACCAGGAGCCAGAGCGCCTGACATCTTGGCAAATTTAAAAGTGCTGACTAATGCTAAACGTAAATTCAGTAAGATTGTTATCCACGTCGGGCGCTAATGATGTTCGACTTCGCCAGTCGGAGATCACCAAAAATAATGTTAAAGAGGTGTGTGAACTTGCAAGTACGATGTCAGACACTGTAATATGCTCTGGTCCCCTCCCTGCTTACCGGGGTGATGAGATTCATAGCAGACTGTCGTCACTTAATGGCTGGATGTCTAAGTGGTGCCCGCAAAATAACATAGGCTTTATAGACAATTGGAAGAATTTTTGGGGCAGACCTGACCTGTTGAAAAGAGATGGTGTTCATCCCTCCTGGGGTGGTGCCGCTCTTCTCTCTAGAAATATGGCACATAGTCTTAGAGTTTGTACTTGACTAACTGGAGCCCAGGTCAGGAAGCAGACAGACTGGCTAAACCGACCGTCTGCTAGCCGCCTCACGTCACCAAAGTCAGTTAACTCTCAGCACATAGAATCTTTTTCATCTAGATATCACGCTATAGAGACTGTGTCTGTTCCCCGAACTAGAAAATACAGAAAACATCCAAACCAAAGTAATAGTAACAATTTAATTGATGTTCAACAAATAAAAAAACGATATAATACAGATAAACACATGATAAAGCTTGGCTTATTGAATATTAGATCCCTTTCTTCAAAAGCACTTTTTGTAAATGATATGTTCACTGACCATAAACTAGATGTGCTTTGTTTGACAGAAACCTGGCTAAAACAAGATGATTACATTACTTTAAACGAGTCTACACCCCAAGATTACTGTTACAAACATGAACCGCATCCAAAAGTAAAGGGGAGGTGTTGCTACAATTTATAGAAATATTTTCAGTATCTCTCAGAGGTCAGGTTTCAAGTATAATTCGTTCAAGTAATGGTGCTTCATATAACGTTATCCAAAGAAACAAGTGTTAATGATAAATCCCCTGTGATGTTTGTACTGGCTACTGTATACAGGCCACCAGGGCACCATACAGACTTTATTAAAGAACTTTCTGATCTTCTATCGGAGTTAGTACTGACTGCAGATAAAGTCCTAATTGTTGGTGATTTTAATATCCATGTTGATAATGAAAGAGATTTGTTGGGATCAGCATTTATAGACATTCTAAACTCAATTGGTGTTAAACAACACGTGTCAGGACCTACTCCTTGTCGAAATCATACTCTAGATTTAATACTGTCACATGGAATTGATGTCAGTGGCGTTGAAATTTTACAGCAGAGCGATGATATCTCAAATCATTATCTAGTCTCCTGTATATTCCATATAGCTAAAGCTGTAAAGCCAACTTCTTGTTACAAATATGGTAGAACCATCACTTCTACCACAAAAGACTGCTTTATAAATAATCTTCCTGAATTATCTCAGTTCCTCAGTATATCCAATAGCTCAGAACAACTTGATGATGTAACCGGAACTATGGACTCTCTCTTTTCTAGCACTCTAGATGCGGTTGCTCCTTTACGCTTAAGGAAGATTAAGGATAAGAGTCCAACACCGTGGTATAATGAGCACACACACGCCCTAAAGAGAGCAGCCCGGAAAATGGAGCGCAGCTGGAGGAAAACTAAATTAGAGGTATTTCGTTTAGCTTGGCGGGAAAGTACCCTATCCTACAGAAAAGCATTAAAAACTGCTAGATCTGATTACTTTTCGTCTCTTCTAGAAGAAAACAAACATAACCCTCAGTATTTATTCAATACAGTAACTAAATTAACGAAAAATCAAGCATCAACAGGTGTTGGCATTTCCCAAGAGCATAGCAGTAATGACTTTATGAACTACTTCACTTCCAAGATCGATACTATCAGAGATAAAATTGTATCCTTGCAGCCGTCAGCTACAGTATCGCATCAGATAGCGCACTATAGATCCCCTGAGGAACAATTTCATTCATTCTCTACTGTGGGAGAGGAAGAATTGTATAAACTTGTTAAATCATCTAAACCAACAACATGTATGTTAGACCCGATTCCATCTAAACTACTAAAAGAGCTGCTTCCAGAAGTCATAGATCCTCTTTTGGCTATTATTAATTCATCATTGTCATTAGGATATGTCCCCAAAACCTTCAAATTGGCTGTTATTAAGCCTCTCATTAAAAACCACAACTTGACCCCAAAGATCTAGTTAATTACAGACCGATCTCAAATCTCCTTTTCTGTCAAAGATACTAGAAAGGTAGTATCCTCACAATTATATTCCTTCCTAGAGAAAAATGATATCTGTGAGGAATTCCAGTCAGGATTTAGATCGTATCATAGTGCTGAGACTGCTCTCATTAGAGTTACAAATGACCTGCTTCTATCATCTGATCGTGGTTGTATCTCTTTATTAGTTCTACTGGATCTTAGCGCCATGCTCGACACTATCGACCACAACATTCTTTTGAATAGACTAGAAAACTTTGTTGGCATTAGTGGAAGTGCCTTAGCATGGTTCAAATCGTACTTATCTGACCGCCATCAGTTCGTAGCAGTGAATGAAGAGGTATCATATCGATCACAAGTGCAGTATGGAGTACCTCAAGGCTCAGTACTAGGGCCGTTACTTTTCACGCTTTATATGTTACCCTTGGGAGATATTATTAGGAGACATGGTGTTAGCTTTCACTGTTATGCTGATGATACTCAGCTCTATATTTCTTCGCGGCCGGTGAAACACACCAAATTGAGAAACTAACGGAATGCATAGTCGATATAAAAACTGGATGACGAATAATTTTTACTGCTAAATTCTGAAAAACAGAGGTGTTAATTATCGGACCTAAAACCCCACATGTAATAACCTAGAATATTATCTAACACTTGACGGCTGCTCTGTCAATTCTTCTTCATCAGTCAGGAACCTAGGTGTGCTGTTCGATAGCAATCTGTCATTTGAAAGCCATGTTTCTAGCATCTGTAAAACTGCATTTTTTCATTTCAAAAGCATATCTAAATTGCGACCAATGCTCTCAACGTCAAATGCAGAAATGTTAATTCATGCGTTTATGACCTCAAGGTTAGACTATTGTAATGCTTTATTAGGTGGTTGTTCTGCACGCTTGATCAACAAACTACAGTTAGTCCAAAATGCAGCAGCTAGAGTCCTTACTAGAACCAGGAAATATGACCGGTTCTGTCAACACTGCACTGGCTCCCTATCAAGCATCGGATAGATTTTAAAATCTTGTTAATTACTTATAAAGCCCTGAATGGTTTAGCTCCTCAGTACTTGAGCGAGCTCTTATCGCATTATAGTCCTCCACGTCCGCTGCGTTCTCAAAACTCTGGCCGTTTGATAATACCTAGAATATCAAAATCGACTGCGGGCGGCAGATCCTATTCCTATTTAGCACCCAAACTCTGGAACAGTCTACCTAACACTGTTCGGGAGGCAGACACACTCTGTCAGTTTAAATCTAGATTAAAGACCCATCTCTTTAGCCTGGCTTACACATACGCATTAATACGCTTCTATTATTCAAATCCGTTAAAGGATTGTTAGGCTGCATTAATTAGATCAACCGGAACCGGGAACACTCCCCATAACACACAATGTACTCGTTATATCGTAAGTTGAATGGCATCTACGCTAATATTTGTCTGTTTCTTTCCTAGTCTGTCTCTCAGTTCGTATCCGATCAGATGGTGGATCAGCACCAAGAGATGATGTCTACAGCCCTGATCGTCAGCGGAGACCAGGACACCCAGATGACCCCCAGAGATATATCCCTAGATATATCAACCAAAAATAACAAAATAACAAAATATAATAAAATACCTAACTACATAATACTACTATTGTTAGAAATTGCAACAAAATTAAAATAGAAATATAAACTTTTGAACTGCGGGTTTCGTCTGGTCAGAGGAGAACTGGCCCCCGACTGAGCCTGGTTTCTCCCAAGGTTTTTTTTTTCTCCATTCTGTCACAGAGGGACTTTTGGTTCCTTGCCGCTGTCGCCTCTGGCTTGCTCAGTTGGGGACACTTAATTTCTAGCGATTATCGCCGATTTGATTGCACAGATACTATTTAAACTAAACTGAGCTAGACAATGACATCTCTGAATTCAATAATGAAATGCCTTTAACTGAAAATTGAGTGTTTAATCTTATCATTATACATTACTGACACTCTATCCTCCAATTTGATACTGTTAAGTGCTTTGACACAATCTGTATTGTAAAAGCGCTATATAAATAAAGGTGACTTGACTTGACTTGACTAGAAAAGAGAGAGTCCATAGTTTGTTACATCAAGTTTTTCTGCGCTGTTGGATATGCTGAGGAATTGAGAGAAATCAGGAAGATTACTTACAAAGCAGTCTTTTGTGGTAGAAGTGATGGTTCTACCATACTTGTAACAAGGAGTAGAATTTACAGTTTTAGCTTTATGGAGTTTACACATCTCGAGAGAAAGATCTGAGATCTCATCGCTTTGCTGCAGAGTTTCAACACCACTAACACTGATCCTAATGCATCTTTTTCATTATCGACATAGATATTAAAATCGCCAAAAATGAAGACTTTATCTGCAGCCAGCACTAACGCCGATAGAAAATCGGCAAATTCTTTAATAAAGTCTGTATGGTGCCCTGTATATAGTAGCCAGTACAAACATCACAGGGGATTTATCATTAACACTTGTTTCTCTAGCTAATGTTATACGCAGCACCATAACTTCAAACAAGTTATACTTAAAGCCTGCCCTCTGAGAAATACTGAGAATATTGCTATAAACTGTAGCAACACCTCCCCCTTTACCTTTTGGACGTGGCTCATTTCTATAGCAGTAATCTTGGGGGTTAGACTCATTCAAAGTAATGTATTCATCTGGCTTTAGCCATGTTTCTGTCAAACAGAGAAAATCTAGGTTAAGATCATTGATCAAATCGTTTACAAAAAGTGCTTTTGTAGAAAGGGACCTGATATTCAGTAAGCCAAGTTTTATCAATTGTTTCTCTGTATTGTAAACATTTTTTATTTGTTGAACATCAATTAAACTGTTACTCTTACTTTGGTTTGGACGTTTTCTGTATTTTCTAGTTCGGGGAACAGACACAGTCTCTATAGTGTGATATAGGTGAAGGAGTCCCTATGTGCTGATAATTAACTGACTTCTGTGACGTGAGGCGGCTAGCAGACGGTCTGTTTAGCCAGTCTGTCTGCTTCCTGACCTGGGCCCCAGTTAGTCAAGTACAAACTCTAAGACTATGTGTCATATTTCTAGAGAGAAGAGCAGGAGGGATGAAGACCATCTCTTTTTAACAGGTCAGGTCTGCCCCAAAAACTTGTCCAATTGTCTATGAAACCCATGTTATTCTGCAGGCACCACTTAGACATCCAGCCATTGAGTGACAGCAGTCTGCTATGAATCTCGTCACCCCGGTATGCAGGGAGCGGACCAGAGCATCTTCTTTGGCCTGACGGAGCTGTCTGAGTTTTGCAGTGAACCATGGTTTGTCGTTGTTATAAGTTAGATGAGTCCTGGTGTAAGTGCACATATCTTCGCAGAAACTGATATAAGATGATACAGTCTCTGTGAGCTCGTCCAGATTGTTTGCAGCAGCTTCAAAAACACTCCAATCAGTGCAGTCGAAACAGGCTTGTAAAACCAGCTCTATTTCATTAGTCCATCTCTTTACAGTCCTTAATACGGGTTTAGCTGATTTCAGTTTCTGCCTGTAGGTCGGTATAAGATGAACCAAACAGTGATCAGAGAATCCTAAAGCTGCCCGTGGGACAGAGTGATATGCCTCCTTTATTGCTGTGTAACGGTGATCCAATATATTACTGTCTCTGGTGGGACATGTAACATGCTCTCTGTATTTTGGCAGTTCACGGGAGAGATTTGCTTTTTTAAAGTCCCCGAGAATGATTAAAACCGAGTCCGGGTGTTGTTCCTCAGTCTCTGTGATCAGATCAGCGAGTTTCTGTAAAGCTGAGCTCACGTGCACTTGCGGTGGAATGTAAACACTCCCGCGGCGTGTAGTTCACAACAGTATTTACCACAAACACATTGCTGTCAGCACCCGGAGCTGAACAGGGTGCTCGGAGGCATGACAGAGGCCGTTTGGGGGCGCTAGACTCAATGCTTTCATAACAAGATCAGTCAGCCCCCCCCCGTGGGTGTGGCCCAGAAGCATCTAGGCTGTATCCGAAATCGCCCCCATACCCTCAAATAGGGCACTATTTGAGTGGACAGCCATTTTTAGTGGTGCCCGAAACCATAGTGGACGTTCTCGAGTGAACTCATTCAATCCCACAATGCACCGCAAAAACGAGTGCACAACCAATGTACACTCAACGGCTAGAGAGAACCCATAATGCACTGTGAGAGTCGCAAGCCAAGTGAATTCCCGCATCTCGCCAGAAGATGGCACACGCAGCTGAATCATCCATTCATTTTAAAAGCGCTCATCCACGGCGTAATACAACACGGGTACAAATTCATTGTAAATTGAATATTAAATTGTTGAACTATGGTTTATACATAATTTCCGTGACAGAGTTCAAGATAAATCCTTTAATCTTACTACTGGAGCTTACTCCTCTTCGTCCCCTATGTGACATAATGCTTCAATGAGCACTCTCCATTGCATTCGGTCCCTGGCAGCATGTTGGGCCTCTCCCCATGACAGGTTCATCTGTTCCAGCTCTTGTGTCACAGTTGCCAGGTGGTTTTGGGCCTCCCAGGTTTTCTTTTGCCAGGTGGTGTCCATCTTAAGGCGATTTTTGTGATGCGGTCCTGCTCCATCCTCAACACACGTCCTAGCCATCTCAGGCGTCTGTGCGTAATCTCCTTGGTGATACTCCAACTTCCCGTTTTCTTGTACAGTTCCTTGTTGGAGAGCTTATTAGGCCAACATATCTGGCATATTCTTCGGAGGCATCCATTATGGAACACTTCCATTCTCCTCATGTCTGTTTTGACAGCTCGCCAGCTCTCAAAACCGTACAGCAGAACGGACTTTACGTTGCTGTTATATAGGAGCATCAGCAAACTGCCTGTTTGCTATTACAAGTCGGGAGAAGCCGAATATTCACCAGAAGAGACGGACAGCAGCTCGTATGTGTTGTGATACTTGGTCATAGATCTGTTGTTTAAATTATTTACTTGCTGTTAGGAAGGAATACTTTCGTTTCCCTTCTATTTCTATTCTGCATTTTCGTTGAGGTTTCGATGTTTGATTGCACTTTCTGTTAATTATAATAATTTGCACCTCGGCTAAGAAGGAACCTGGATCATTTTATTTGCTCCTTGCAAGCAAAGTGTTAGTTTCGTCTTGAGTTATTTGCACTTGGCTATTGGCTGGGCCAATCAGAAGTCGGCCACAGCTGTTTTCACTGTAGTGTGTTAGGCTGTATTTATCAGAGGTCCGAGCGCTGACGCGGAAGCATCAGCGGAAGCGTTCAGCCTCCTCGTGTGAAGACCGACGAGGGTAAAGACCATCGACTTTTCCTGCGCGACTTTAACCGAGCAACGACACCGAGCGACACACAAAGAAAAGTATCTTTTCTTTTTTCCCCCTTCCCTTACACACTCTCCGTTTCCATCCTCTTTCCTGCCACCTCTATCATGTGTTTCCAAACCATTCCGGTTCTCTCTCAACCACGCTCTAACGTCCCACGCAGACGGCAACGTAACCCTGCTAACCTGCGCCTTATCTCTACCTCCTCCACTACACCTCTTTCCTTCTCTGTGGGTCTCTGGAATTGTCAGTCAGCTGTCAACAAAGCTGACTTCATTTCTGCTTTTTCTTTAAAATCCACGCTCAGCATCTTGGGCTTGACTGAGACCTGGATTCGTCCAGAAGACTCAGCAACCCCAGCTGCTCTCTCTACTAATCTCTCTTTCTCTCATACCCCGCGTCTAGTTGGCCGGGGTGGAGGCACTGGTCTGCTCATTTCTAACAATTGGAAATACTCAACCCGCCCTATGCAATTACAACTCATTTGAATCTCATGCCATTACTGTATCAGCTCCGATAAAACTCCAGATTGTGGTCATTTACCGTCCCCCTAGCCAAATTCTAGCCACCTTCCTAGAGCAGCTGGACGGGCTGCTGTCCTCTTTCGTGGAGGATGACACTCCACTCTTAGTCTTTGGTGATTTCAACATTCACCTAGACAAGCCTCATGCTACAGACTTCCATTCACTCCTAGCTTCATTTGATCTCAAACGCCTTACCACTACTAGCACGCACAAATCAGGCAACCAACTTGACTTAATTTACACACGCAATTGTACTGCAGATAACATTCTGGTACAACCGCTACATACTTCGGACCATTTCTTCATTACATTTACATTACACTTTGCTTCTCCTGTGCCACCAACCCCCCTACCAGTTACTTTTAGACCAAACCTGCGCTCCCTTTCTCCTTCCCATCTCTCCTCTGTAGTATCCTCCTCTCTTCCTTCACCCACCCATTTCTCATCTCTGGATGTAAACGCAGCTACTGAGACTTTATGCTCTACCTTAACCTCTTGTCTAGACGACATTTGTCCTCTCTCCTCTAGGCCAGCACGGGCTGCTCCTTCCAACCACTGGTTATCCGAGGTTCTTCGTGAACATCGAACTACACTCAGAGCGGCAGAGAGAAAATGGCGCAAATCAAATGATCTGGACCTCAGTAGGTACCAGTCTATGCTCACATCCTTCTCTGCTAAAGTCCACACTGCCAAATCCTCACATTTCCGCAACAAGATCGACAGCGCTCCAGACATGCATAATCTCTTCAGAACATTTAATTCTCTCCTCTGTCCCCCTCCACCACCTCCCACCACCTCTATTACAGCTGATGACTTTGCCACTTTCTTTACAGACAAAACTAGATCAATCAGTGGTCAGTTTTCACCTCCACGCACACAGGACCCTCACCCTACCACATCCACTGCTAAAACTCCCATCTTCTCTTTCTGTCCCCTCACTGAAGCTGAAGTATCCAAGCTTCTCCTCTCCAACCATCCTACAACATGTCCTCTTGACCCAATCCCCTCACACCTTCTCCAAGCAATCTCACCCACACTCTTACCTGCACTCACACACATCATCAACATATCCCTCCTCACAGGCAACTTCCCCATTGCGTTCAAACAGGCTCGGGTAACCCCACTGCTCAAAAAACCTACGTTAAACACTTCTCTTATAGAAAACTACAGACCTGTCTCTCTCCTTCCGTTCATAGCGAAAACACTTGAACGAGTTGTCTTCAACTTCAGTTGTCTCACTGTTTCTTTCACAGAACGACAAACTGGATGCTAAACAGTCAGGTTTCAGGAGGGGCCATTCAACTGAGACTGCACTTCTCTCGGTCACTGAAGCCCTGCGAATTGCAAAAGCCCATTCCAAATCATCAGTCCTCATTCTGCTGGATCTATCTGCCGCTTTTGACACTGTCATCAGATACTCCTGTCCACCCTCTCATCACTGGGCATCACTGGCATTCCACTTCGCTGGTTTGAATCCTATCTCACTGGTAGGTGTTTCAGGGTGGCCTGGGGAGGGGAGGTATCCAAAGCACATACACTGGTCACTGGGGTTCCTCAGGGATCAGTTCTTGGACCCCTCCTCTTCTCCACATACACTACATCACTGGGTCCCATCATACAGGCACATGGATTCTCATACCACTGCTACGCTGATGACACACAGCTCTACCTCTCTTTTCAACCAGATGATCCAACGGTAGCTGCAAGGATCTCAGGTTGCCTGGCGGACATCTCGGCATGGATGAAAGAACATCACCTGCAGCTCAACCTGGCAAAGACTGAGCTTCTTGTCCTCCCTGCCACTCCGACTCTACAGCATGACTTCACGATCCAGTTAGGTTCATCAACAATAACCCCATCAACTTCGGTCAGAAATCTTGGTGTAATCTTTGATGATCAGCTGACCTTCAAAGACCACATTGCAAAGACTGCTCGATCTTGCAGGTTTGCACTATATAACATCAGAAAGATCAGGCCCTTTCTGACAGAGCATGCTGCACAACTTCTTGTCCAGGCCCTTGTCATTTCTAGGTTGGACTATTGCAATGCTCTTCTGGCTGGACTTCCGTCTAACACGGTCAAACCTCTACAAATGATTCAGAATGCAGCGGCACGACTGGTCTTCAACGAGCCCAAAAGAGCCCATGTTACACCTCTCTTTATCTCCCTGCACTGGCTACCAGTCGCGGCTCGCATCAAGTTCAAGACACTGATGCTTGCATATAGAACAACCACTGGCTCAGCATCCGTTTACTTGCACTCTCTATTAACAAACTACATCCCCTCCAGAAATCTGAGATCTGCTAGTGAGCGACGCCTCGTGGTACCATCACAGAGAGGCTCAAAATCACTCTCCAGAACATTCTCGTTCACCATTCCTGGCTGGTGGAACGATCTTCCCACCCCTATCTGGAATGCTGGATCCCTGTCAATCTTCAAGCAACAACTGAAAACTCATCTCTTTCGACAGCACTTGACTTCATCTTAAACTTAAAAAAAAAAAATTATCTTTACTTATTCCTTCCTTTGGTAATTTGTATTTATTTGAACAATGCCTGAGACTTTGTGTTGCAAGCACTTCGTCTGTCTGATTGCCTCTTCAAGATGAATCGCTTTATGTATTCCCCAATTGTAAGTCGCTTTGGATAAAAGCGTCTGCAAAATGACTAAATCTAAATCTTCGTTTTAAGGCTGCATTGTTTTGATCTCCAGATAGGCCAGAGTTTGGAGAAGGCACCCTGGGCCTTTCCCAGCCTAGCTTTAATATCTTTAGATGCCCCGCTGTCCTTACTGATGAGACTGCCCAGATAGGTGAAATCTTCCACGAACTCAAGTGGTTCATCATTAACAAGTATGGGTGCTGTAGGGATGGAGTTGACACACATCACTTGTGTTTTGGAGGTGTTGATACAGAGCCCAGCTTGTCTGGCACGGTTGTTCAGCCTATCAGTCTTAGCCTGCATGTTGTACTGGTTGGTTGATAGGAGAGCAAGATCATCAGCGAAGTCAATCAAGATGTTGATTTCCAGGATATCGTCTGTTGTTGTGATTTGTTGTTTGAAATGGGCAGCTCCAGTAGTAGTAGCTGTTCTGGCTCAGGGAGGTTGAGCACTTCATGGCTGCTTGTTCACTCTCTGATGTACAGATGTTGCCATTCTTGTCCATAACATGGGTAGTTTGGTTTATTTGCCACTTTGTCACTTTGTGATATTTGTACACTATGCACAGGCTGCAGCTTTCTCGGCTTCACTTGCCAGATGTTCAACAAAGACCCTTTTGTCTCTCCTAGTACTCCTCTTCACCTCTCTGTCCTTGTTTTTATAGGACATTTTGGTTTTCTCGAGGAGTAGTTGGAACTTGGTGTTCAGCTACTACTACTGGAGCTGCCCATTTCAAATGATTATTAAACAGCAAGCAAAGCGGCAGTCCTTCCGGTGCACTCAGTGTCCGAATTCACTCACTCGTTTTCATTCACTCCTTCAAGTGAACTGTATGAGTGGACTAATGTAGGGAATAGTGAATGACGGTATAGGGGGAGATTTCAAATACAGCCCTAGAGTCTGAAGCTGTCAGTTATAATCATAATGCCCTAAAAAGGTCAAACTGCTCATTAGAAGAGGGGTACTGATGATCCTTATGTGTAAACGTACCGGCAGATCAAAAGTGCTGCGCACATTATCTCAGATCCTCTCGTAGTGGACGAGGGGAGGGGCCGCCTTCATAAAAGAAGGCGAGCCACGAGTGAAGCAGGACGAGACACAGACTCTCACGCTGACAGATCAAAGAGCTGCGTGGAGAGTGAAAGGCGGGGGCTGTGCCGGCGTAAATTCACTCAGGCTTGAATGCTCAAACCTGCGAGTCTGCTGTTTCTTCTCCGAGGTAACTGGGAGAGGAGAAACGCGAGAGCAGGGGAGGCGGGCCACCTTCATTGAAGAAGGGGAACCACGAGCGCAACAAGGACAGACTGACACTTTCATATTGAAAGCAGTGCTGGCAAATCAAAGAGCTGCCAGAGGTGCTAATCCTTAGTGTAAACACACTAAACCTTTTTTTTTATATTATATTTGAGGTATTTTTGGATTTTCAGGTACACACAAAACAATCACAAATCAAGACAAAACACACACCTACACAGGTATGAGATGAAAGGGGGGAAAAAACAAAACAAACAACAGCAAAAACAAACATCTCCTTCAGATTCAATTTAACACTTACCCACAACAGAAGCAAGGGAGGTCAAAACAGACTTTTGCTCAATGTGACATTTATAGATAAGTTCAAATAATAATAACAATGGAATAAAAATAAATAAATAAATAAATAAATAATAATAATATAATAAATAATCACCGGTATTTTAGCTTTAAAGCAAGGGTGATGGGGTAAGTGACAAAAATAGAGAACAGATAGATTTGCAAGTATCAACATTGTCGCTAGCTTTGACAAGTAATTGAGAGAGAGGATAAATGACTGAATTTATATGCTTGAGTGAAATAACCCTTTAAAGCCCCAAATAGAAATTGTATGAAATATATGTAAGCATTTATATTATAGTAGTACCTTGAAGAAATACATTTTAAGAAATAAGCAGCTTTATTGAGCGTTTGTGCCCAAGGCACAAAAAAGCATTTAACATTTACATTTTAATTTATATATTATTAATTTTATTTTTTTACATTTAATTTTTTTTACATTTACAATTATGCATTTTGCAGACAATTTTATACGAAGCGACTTACAGTGCTGTTATTACAGGCACCCCAATCCTCCTGCAGTAACCTGGAGTAGAGACACTGGTGGTGACGACTGCGGAGATCGAACCAGTTCACTACACCACAAAAGTAATGAAGCTATATCAAAAATTAGCATGTAATTGTAAACATGTGAAATGAAATTTGGCAAGAAATGGAATGCTGACAACATGAGATGTAAATTTTTTTTTTACTCTGTGTAAATGTTTTACAGGTAGTTGCTCTCATGGAGAGCAGCACATTAATGTTTGGAGCAGACACTGCAGGAGCTAGATTGTCCCACACGTGTTCTCCTGCTCTTGTCCAAGATTGTGTGGACCTCATCCTCTCTGTGCACTGCAATGATAGCCTCGATGTCCCTTTCTCATCCATGATCAGATTCAGTCTGACTGCAGCAGTGAGGGTAGTGATGGACTGCAGAGACAGGTGAAGGTGGACACGGTGGTCCGCTGCTTCATCAGAATAAAGCTGCAGAACTGGCTCAGCTGTGTTGAGATGGCAGTAGGATGTGGGTTCACCGCTTGTAAATACATGATTGTTAGAACAATATGTTTGAATAAAGCTTTGTGGTTACACTTTATATTAGGTGGCCTTAACTACTATGTACTTACATCAAAAAATAAGTACAATGTACTTATTGTGTTCATATTGTATTGCAAAACACTATTGCTGCTATTGAGGTGGGATACGGGTTAGGTTAGGGACAGGTTTGGTGGTCTGGGTAGGTTTAAGGGTGGGTTTAGGTGTAAGGGATGGGTCAACAGTGTAATTATAAATGTAATTACAGAAATTAATTACAGATGTAATTACAAATAGGTATTTTTAAAAATATAAGTACAATGTAAAAACATGTATGTACGCAATAAGTGCATTGTATCAAATGATTAATTTAAGTGTAAGTACATAGTAGTTAAGGCCACCTAATATAAAGTGTGACCAGCTTTGTTTCATGTGTTGTTGACTTGTTTATTTATTGTCATGGTCACTTTTATTTACCTTTTACTCATGTTTTCTGTTGTCAGTAAATAAAATATAATTGTTTCATTAACATATGCATTAATTCATTACTTGACTGAAAATTGAGATGTATTCACCTTGGCTGCATTTGTGAAGTCATGCATAGCTTATGGCATATGAAAATGCAAATTACATTTTGCTTGTTTTACTAAAACATAATTATTGGTCAGCATTTATCATTATTATTGTTCATAACCCAGGTGAAAAAGAAATATATTTAAATTGTACTTTCTCAGACACACTTAATATATTTAAACTATACTAATTGCATATTAAATGTATTATTTTGAAACATCTTTAAGTATATTAAGTGTATTTCAAAATATGTTTAAGTTCAATTTTAATCTATTTGTAATATATTTAATATATTGAAATTGTGTTAAATTGGAACCACTTTAAATATATTTAGTGCAATTTAAATGTATTTTTAAAATACATTTAAAATGTACTTTTAATACTTCATGAACTACAGTTAGAGTATATTTGAAGCATCGTTTTAATGTACCTCAAGTACATTTCAATTGTATTTCAGCTCATTAGAAATGCATTAGCATTACACTACTAGTATATTATATTTATTAGTATTATATTTTCAGTATATACACACACGTACACTTTGATATCTAGAAAACTTTAATGTATTATATATTTTGTATATTACAAATATTCATAAAGTACATTAAAAAAAGTACAGCAGCATATATACTTTGGTGAAAAACAAAAAACATACTATTAAATGTATTAAAAATGCACTTGAAATACAAGTATGTTTATAGTATATTTGTATTACTACAAATACATTGTACATACATACAAGTACACTTGTACATACATACAAGTACATTTTAAAACATACAAAAAACATAAATGAAAAAAGACTGAAATGCTATGCAAGAGCCATCTTATCAATTTGTAGAACATTTCAGTTATACCTGTATTACTGAAAAGTAAAGAATTTTACATCAGTGAATAAATAAAAATTACAATGCAATTTTCTGAAGAAAAAAAACTAAAATTTACTGAAAAACAAAGTGCAGAAGTGAATAGATGTGTGTGCAAAGACTGAAGATGATAAAGTTCAAGCAACAGAATAGGGAGGGATGGAGGGGGTTTTGGAGGTGGATGAAGAGATGGCGAAGGGATGGTGATGACGATGAAATTAGCCACCTGGAATGGACACATTGCTAACATTTTTCTTCCAAGATTGACCGAATCACCCTCCATTAGGCCTGATTCAAAAATCTCTATAACAGAGGTGATACGATATTAAAATATACTTACTATTCCTTTGCTTGTCTCTGCACTCAGATTTCAGTTTGTCTTTTATAGCAGCTGATCTGAAAAACAACAAATGTTAATATTTCTCACACGCACACACACAAAAAAGGCAAATGATGATTGATGATTTGTTTTCTATTTAAGAATGACAGAACAATGTACCTGGCCGGAAATATAGTCAAAAACCTTACCAGCCTCAGCAGTTTCAGATGTACTGTATGCTCTTATAAGCAACGCTTCTTACAATTTAATCTTTGTTCTTATCTGTAATGAGAAATATATATTAGAAAATAAAGTCATAATGTTGTCAAGCTTGAACAAATATAAACACCAATCAACCAACATTACCACAGTTTGCTGATCAGCTCAAGACAAAGTAATCGTATGTTCATAATCATGGTTTTTCAAAGATCATTAACTTTATTACAATGAAGCCAAATTGTTCAGAAAATCAGAAATAAATATACTTCATGTTGCAAACAAAAGAATGTTAATGTTAACTAATTTTATTTTATTTTAAATTTTTTCTGCCAATGCATGAGTCAAAAACACGACTGGTACAGACAAATAACTTTAATTAAATTTCAAATCTTACCTGAAGTCAGTCACAGTGAGGTTCCAAAAGCCAGACGCCATACACGCTTGCAGAAGCTGGTAAAAATACAGCTATATTTTCTAAATAATTTCATAGTTCCCCCAAAACAATTTGAATTATGTCATCACTCACCCTTAAGATGCTCCAAACCATCTAAGACTTTCGTTCATCTTCGAAAGAAAAGCGGAGATATTTTAATGAAATCTTTATGTCCCTCCGATGAAAGACGATTCATCAAAGATGTTCACGTTTCAAAAAGTTAATCACAAAAAAATAAAATCGGCAAAGTAATCCATATGAATTGCGTGGTTTCCTCGAAGTGCTCTAAAGATACATGATCACTCTATATAATATAACTCATTAAATTTAGACATATTCACATTCAAGGGACATTTGCAAGCACATCATATTTGATTTACAAAGCTTGCGAGCTCATTATCATACGAACCAATCAGAGCCGTTCAATGGCTCTGGAACCAATCAGGTTTAGTCAGTGTGTTGTTTGAATTAATGCTGCCTTCACGTGCTATCGGAATTATCGTAAATACGAGTTTCTTAATCGGAAATCGGACGTGAACGGCCTCTTAAGTCGTATTTACGACTGGGAAATTCTGAAATAATTTTGATACCAGAGTTTCCGAGTTGGGCGGGTCATAAACATGGTGGAGGGAACAATCGTTGCTGCTATCAATGCTGTTCTCACAACAACTATCCCTTTGTCTTGTCGCTAAAGTAGTGTATTTATAGGCTAGATATGAACGATCATGCGAAGCATATTGTTTGTTTTATAAGCAGTGAAATAAGCATGTATTTGACCGAAATTCCAGAATTGTCAGCAAACTGCATGTATAGCGCAGTGAATGTTTATGATTGTCAACCAATGGGATGATTCATTTTATTCTTTCCGACATTAAAGCACTTGAATACGACAAGCTCGTAATCACGACTCCATAAGTGGGAAATAGGACATTTCCGATAGCACGTGAAGGCAGCATTAAACATAAGTAAACACAAGATTAAAAAAAATAAAATAATTGGTTTAAAGCATTTCAGATATGATGTTGAAATCCTTGTGGGAATTTCAGTAGTAGCTTATTACAATTAATGTATCATGTAATGGACAACAGCCTAATCAACCAAAGTATAATGTTTTAAGTAAAACTAAACAACAGTTTAAGTACTGCAATGCTTAATAATAGTTGACAAACGTTTGTACACTGTAAATTATAAATGCATATATATTTAAAATATATTGCAGTAGGCCTACACATGGTTATAAAGTACATTAAAAACCCACTAAAAGTGTAATCATTTTGTTATGTTCTAACACAAAATAGACAAAATAAATTTTAAGTAAGAGTAAGTGTCACAGTGCACACAACAGGGATGAACGAGGAACACGGAGAAGAGGATAACTTAAAAATAATAGTCTTTAATCATGACATCAGGACAGGGTAAGACAAGGCAAGGTCGACACAGACAGGAACACTGGGGGATAACGAGTAGACCAGACGAAAACTAACTAAACAGGCAGGAATTAAATACACATGACAATCACAGATAATGACTAAACACAGCTGGACAAGACTTAACTAATAATCACACTTAACAAGGACAGGAACATGACCAAATATGGACACAAGAGGCGGGAACACATGACACAGGACAGAGGACTGACAGTAAGTGTGTTTTCTGTAAATATACTAAAATGTCACTAAAAGTATGCTTAAGTTTAGTATATTCCTTAAAAGTGAAACTAAGAATATATTTATTACCAAAGTATTTCTAGTATACTTTTTGGAAGTACATTATAAGTATGATTGTGTTTAGCATATTTCTTAGAAGTATAACTAAGCATATATTTAATACAAAAGTACTTCAAGTATACTTTTTAGAAATATATTAAAATGCAATTCAGTATATTTTTAATGCACTTCAAATAAGCATGTTGGGAATACAAATGTATTATAAACATACTACTTGAATTCCAAGAATATTTTTAATATATTTAATACTATGTCTTTTCCACCTGGGAAGTGTTGGGCTACCAGTGCTTTCTGAGGTAATCTTAATTTCTAAGTAGTAATACTTAAATTTTTCGAGTGTAAAATCAAGTCTTCTCCAAAGATGAGATCTTCGAGCAGCTGATCAACGTCTCCTTTGTGCAGATATTACAAATATGGAGGAAAACTGTGTAGGGTTGTGGATTTATTGATGCTATGGGGTATTTGTGCGCCTGTCACTTATATTTTCTATTTATTATTATAACATACAAGCTCAGGGAAAGATGGTAGTATCTTTAACGATGAACAATCATAATGACCAAAAAAAAAAAAACATAACTCTAATGGGTTTGTGTACATCATAGTATGAGATTATATACACAGGGAAAAAAAGATTAAATATCTTTGAATAATCATAAAATTCATATAATCATAATGCACTAAAATTGCATTTGTTTTTGTTATTTATAAGCCTCAGGGATGCAACGAGAGAAACATTCAACAAGAAAGAGAGGAAAACAAGGAGATTTAAGCCAGTTTTGCATACTAATTTTAAACATAAAATTAAGAAATTAATAACATATTAAAGAGACAACGATTTTAGTTTTTCGTAATAAAAAATAATATCTTTAAACTGTGGGTTATATTTGTTATGGATCAACCAGGCTCTGTCACCAGCCAGTCACAACGCACTCTCTCACCCGAGTTCTAATCACACACACCTGCACATCATTTGGACACCAATCACCTCTGAAATAAAAGCACACACCTCACAGCACTCATTGAGTGCGTTTACATGCACCCTCTTAATGCGATTATAATGAGATTTTGACAATATTGCGATAAATCTTTACCTCATGTAAATGCAATACTTCGATCTAAATAATGCGATTAAACTCATAATCGCAGCAAGCATAATCGTATTAACATACAGGTGCTGGTCATATAATTAGAATATCATCAAAAAGTTGATTTATTTCACTAATTCCATTCAAAAAGTGAAACTTGTATATTATATTCATTCATTACACACAGACTGATATATTTCAAATGTTTATTTTTTTTAATTTTGATGATTAGAGCTTACAGCTCATGAAAGTCAAAAATCAGTATCTCAAAATATTAGAATATTTACATTTGAGTTTGAATAAATGACCATCCCTACAGTATAAATTCTGGGTATCTCTTGTTCTTTGAAACCACAATAATGGGGAAGACTGCTGACTTGGCAATGATCCAGAAGACGAACATTGACACCCTCCACAAAGAGGGTAAGTCACAGAAGGTCATTACTGAAAGGTGTGGCTGTTTACAGAGTGCTGTATCAAAGCATATTAAATGCAAAGTTGACTGGAAGGAAGAATTTGGGTAGGAAAAGGTGCACAAGCAACAGGGATGACCGCAAGCTTGAGAATACAGTCAAGCAAAGCCGATTCAAACACTTGGGAGAGCTTCACAAGGAGAGAACTGAAGCTGGAGTCAGTGCATCAAGAGTCACCACACTCAGACGTCTTCAGGAAAAGGGCTACCAAGCCACTTCTGAACCAGAGACGTCAGAAGCATCTTAACTGGGCTGTGGAGAAAAAGAACTGGACTGTTGCTCAGTGGTCCAAAGTCCTCTTTTCAGATGAAAGTAAATTTTACATTTCATTTGGAAATCAAGGTCCCAGAGTCTGGAGAAAGAGTGGAGAGGCACAGAATCCATGTTGCTTGAAGTCCAGTGTGAAGTTTCCACAGTCAGTGATGATTTGGGCTGCCATCTCATCTGCTGGTGTTGGTCCACTGTGTTTTCTGATGTCCACAGTCAACGCAGCCATCTACCAGGAAATTTTAGAGCACTTCATGCTTCCTTCTGTTGACAAGCTTTATGGAGATGCTGATTTCATTTTCCAGCAGGACTTGGCACCTGCCCACACTGCCAAAGGTACCAAAAGCTGGTTCAATGACCATAGTGTTACTGTGTTTGATTGGCCAGCAAACTCGCCTGACCTGAACCCCATAGAGAATCTATGGGGTATTGTCAAGAGGAAGATGAGAGACACCAGACCCAACAATGCAGATGAGCTGAAGGCCACTATCAGAGCAACCTGGGCTCTCATAACACCTGAGCAGTGCCACAGACTGATCGACTCCATGCCACGCCGCATTGCTGCAGTAATTCAGGCAAAAGGAGCCCCGACTAAGTATTGAGTGCTGTACATGCTCATACTTTTCATTTTCATACTTTTCAGTTGGCCAAGATTTCTAAAAATTCTTTCTTTGTATTGGTCTTAAGTAATATTCTAATATTTTGAGATACTGATTTTTGACTTTTGTAGGAAACTTTTTTTCCTCGTCGAAGCAGAGACCAGGAGACGTTGGGATATCTTTCATACAGAAGTTACTCTTTATTGAGAACTCGCTGAGCGTCGCTGTAGTCATCCAAATCTAACTAAAGCAGTGATACATTGTAGTTTATATACATTTAGGGGGCAGTGCTTAGGAATGGAAACAAAGCACCTGGGTAACGACCTTAAACAAAGCATGCAAATGAAGTATTCAGGTATAGCAACCTGCCCCATTTAACCACTCCAAACCCAATCAGCCTAACTGCTCAAAGATTGAGGCAGGGGCACCAAGAGCCATTACAAACAAGAGGTGAGTCTCGGTCATCTGGCTCATTTGACTTACAATACGAGAACAAGAACTGGCAGGAACCTCTTGCTACAAACTTTGTTTAACAGAATCATTCATCTGATGTCATCATCTTCACCATAAATGCTAAATACAATGTATATAACTTCTTCACTTTGTATACTATTACATTGGAACCTAGATATAACATTTTATAAATTTGTAATCCAACACTTTCATGAGCTGTAAGCTCTAATCATCAAAATTAAAAGAAATAAACATTTGAAATATATCAGTCTGTGTGTAATGAATGAATATAATATACAAGTTTCACTTTTTGAATGGAATTTGTGAAATAAATCAACTTTTTGTTGATATTCTAATTATATGACCAGCACCTGTAGGTGGTGTACGCCGATTTTAATCGAAATATACAGGCATATAAACACCTTAATTGCAGTATTGCCTCTCTGACCAAAGTGCGCATGCGCTTGTGACATATGAATAACGTGACACGCACCTGTAATAATACGGAGATTACAAACGATGGCGGGGAAGAAAGCATCGCATTCTGGGGAAAACACAACTCGCTGCCACCAGTCTCTGTTCTTTACCCTCATCCAGAAACGGCGAGTAGAACGTGACGGAATATGTTTGCCTACGCTGCCATCACATTTCTATGGCGCCGAAAAAGTGTGGAATACAGCCATACAAAATCATTATGCATTAGACGTAAATAAATTAAAACAGCGGCCAGTAACACTGCTCTTTCTGAGTCCATCAGTTGTGCTGTGCAGTGGGGTATGTGAATAATGGCAGTAAAAAAAATTAACCACAAATCTTAGCAAATAATAAGAATAATGGAAATTGCATGTAAACGGGAGTAAGAGCTTTGCTCTTGACATGTAAACATCATAATGCGATTAAGTCCTTACTCTGATTATTGGAAATAATCGCATTATTGTGCGCATGTAAACGTAGTCATTGTCTGGTCTTGTTTATACGAAGTGGACTCCTTATGCTATCACTGCGACTTACCTGCTACTTATCTCCTTGTGTACTTACCTCCAGTGTTCTCTCCAGCGTTGTGTCTCCTGTGTACCCTAATCTGTCTGCTCCAGTGATCTGTTCCCGAAGTCTGCTACTCCGCCTGTGTGAGGTGTGTGCTCTGACCCAAATTCCTAGTATTCCTGTCAAGACAAAGATCTCCAATCAACTTCTTATCGAACGTCAACTGGCCAACTGGATATTATACTCACCATTTTCAGTCACCATTGCTCTGCTGATCCTAAATAAACATATGCTGTCAATCCGATTCCCTGTCTAAGTCTGCTTCTGTAACAATATTAGTAGAGTTAAAAATATAAAAGCTTAAATCAACTCAAAATTGATTGGTTATCATAAGGGCAGCTGTTCCTTCAACAAGACCAAAAATGAGCAAATTTCATCAACATCAAAATATTTACAGATAGATGGATTAAGCCTGTCGCTCATATCTTTTAAGTTTGTTTTTGCGCTTGTTATGACATCATAGATCACATGATTACGTAAACATGGCGGATCGCATTCATACTCAATGAGATTTGGCTGTAGAGTATGTACTCTTTTAGCGCTCTAAGTAAGTACTTCTTGAAATTGAGTAGGCAGTTTCGGACGCAGCCTGGGTCTAGAAATGAGGGCTTAAAGGCAAGGTTATGACAGACAGGAGCAAAAAAGGAGGTATTTGGCAGTTTGAATGTCTTACTGATTACTGATACGCCATATCCTGAGGGAGTTATTGATTATAAAGTGAGATCTTACTGTAGCTTCAGATTTCTCTGGGGCAGCAAATAGCAATGAGGAGAGAGATGAGTTTGAAGCACTCCACTCAATCATAAGCCATGAAGGGAAATCAGCTGAAAGACTATCGGGGCGTGGGTCCTGCCAAAGAGTTAAGGCTTTACAATTGGCAGCCCAGTAGTAGTGTAGAAAATTTGGCACTTTTTTGCACTTTTACTGAAAGTAAATGCACTTTTTTGCCACTGAATAACCTAAGAATTCACCGAATGTTTCCAAAAGATTTAGCAAGGGTGGTATAGACTGATCTGGGTTGCGAAGATATAAAATAATGTCGTCTGCATCCCCCATATCAAATTCTCTAATCACAGCTAGAATATAGTCCCATTCAATTTGATCAAACACTCAGAGGTCGGGTTTCTGCGTCAAAGGCAAGAACTGCAATACTAGTTTGAGACTCAAACCTGGTATATAAAATATTAATTTGTCGCCTAACATTAAAAAAGGAGAAATGGCCAGGAATGAAACCAGACTGGTCATGATGAACAATTTTCCCAATACAATTATGTAGTCTGTTAGCAAGGATCTAAGTGAAGATTTTAAGATCGGAGTTCAAAAGAGATATGGGTCGATATGATGATGGATTTGTTTCTTCTTTACCTTTTTTTTTAGAATTAGAGAGATATTTGCCTTATACAAGGACTGGGGGAACTGGTGTTGACATAATGAGTGATTAAGCAATCACAACAGCAAGGGAGAAAGGGTCTGTGCAATTTTTTTGTAAAATTCTATTCCAAAGCCATCTGGGCCAGGCACCTTTCCACCAGGGAAAGATTTAATAGCATCTAGTATTTCTGCTATTGTTATGTCTGGATTCAAAGCTGCCTGCTCTGTGCACCCCAACTTTGGAAGGTGTAATGAATGAAGAAAATTAGCTAATGCTGAGGGGTCCGAGCAGCCCTTTGACTTGTATAATTCTTCATGAAATTCTTTAAATGTATCGTTGATTTCAGTGGGATTTGTTAAAACGTTAACCTTGTTTTTGATTTTATGAATTGCTCTACTGGCTTGCAGCCCCCTTAGCTGGCGAGAGAGCAGTTTGTCTGGTTTATTGCCAAGTTCATATTGTTTTTGCTTAATGTTGTCCTAACCATTTGATTGTGTCCGTTTGGATCATAACCATAACCTGTGTTAACTCTTCTTCATTCAGAGTGTAGGAAAAACTGCACCAATCCTCCAGACCAGCAATAAACATGCAAGTGGGCCATAAATGGAGTATTATGGTATTGACCATCCCATCCAAAGTGTGGGTGTGACAAGGAACTATGAAAAGTCCGAAACTCACTAATCATTGCTCAAAACCTTCGTCTTGAGACGGACACTCTCCAAGACTCTTCAAAACTCTCCTCTTGAGTTTGATATTCCGGCAGTTTTATCTTGTTGTTTTGCTGTGGACTCTCTGATCTTCCAGGCAATAACCAAGCAAAGGCCTTGAGCTCACATATAATGAACTCATCAAGAACCTCCATCTTCTACCGCATCCAGACTGTTGTTGCAGCAACAAAGCCAATGAGTAACCATTCCAACTATTTAGATGCGTGTCTAAGTTTTGGCCCCTTTTTAAGGTGATTTTTGATTCTCTGACGATTCTCATTAGGTTGGGGTTAATTCATGTTAAATAATGCCATACTTTTGCTCTTCTCTCTCTCTTTCCTTACTTCCCTTCATTCTGTGTATATGTGTTTTGCTTAGTTTAGTTGTATGTATAGTTTCATTTATTCATAAATTCCTTATATTCACAATTGATTGTCACTGTGTGCCGTTCACAATTCAGAATCACTGAACGTTGATCCTTGCTACATGAAAAACTACTGCTAGTACTGCACAAAGTAGGGAAGCTATTCTTCCTTGGCCAGGAAAATAATCTTTCCTAGAATTGATAAATGATTATATTGTCTGCTCGGTGGACAGACAGATCAAATAATTGTAATATCGATTCTGCTACAGTTAATTCTAAGATCTAATCTAAATATTTATTATTAAATATAACCAATTATAATTAATTATTAATATTTCCCTTTTGAGCTAATTTGCTACATATTAATGGTGGAGAACGGTTGCGACATTCAAGCTTTGTTTTGTGAGCAAACTCAGTATAAATTTATTTGTGTTCTTATATTATGCACGCTTAGAGTGAGACAAGTCGCAACGCAAATCTTTTGACTGGATGGTTCAAAGCTACCTCCAGTTCTGTATTTTATCAGCCTCTATTTGTCTAATATTTTGTCACTGTTAATTGTTAAAGTAAACAGCAGTTCAGAATATTAACACGCAATGACTTCAATCTAGCGATACCATCAGATAACCACCTCGGGTACTCGGACCACATCTCTGTTATGCTAATCCCAGCATACAGACCACTTCTCAAACTTGCCAAACCGGTTCTTAAGCAGATCACGGTATGGCCAGAAAATGCTACCTCAGCACTGCAGGACTGCTTCCAGGACACAGACTGGAACATGTTTAAAGAGGCGGCCACCTACAACAACCACACAGACCTGCAGGCGTACACTGAAACTGTGACTGCTTACATCAAAAAGTGCACTGATAATGTGACAGTGACCAAGACCATCACCACACGCGCCAACCAGAAGCCATGGATGACAGCAGAGGTTCGTGGGCTGCTAAAGACCAGAGATGAAGCTTTCAGATCAAAACAGCAAGAGCCAATCTGTCCCGCAGCATCAAAAATGCAAAACGGTCATATGCTCAAAAAAATCAACAATCACTTCACAGACAGCAGAGACACACGGAGTCTGTGGCAAGCCATTCAGACCATCACAGACTACAAGCCCCCGCCACAGGCCTGTGATAATGACACATCCCTCCCAGATACACTCAACCACTTTTATTAACGGTTTGAAATGCAGAATGACACACCTGCACAAAAACTGCCCACACCTCCCAACGACCAGGCGCTCTGTCTGTCTCCAGCTGACGTAAGGAAGACCCTATCTAGGATCAACCCACGCAAGGCTGCGGGTCCCGACAACATACCTGGCCGTGTACTGAAAGACTGTGCTGAACAGCTGACAGATGTCCTAACAGATATCTTCAACACCTCGCTGAGCCAGGCAGTCGTCCCCACATGCCGGTACCAAAGAAATCATACCGGTACCAAAGAAATCACCTGTGTCCTGTCTAAATGACTACCGTCCCATGGCACTGACTCCAATCATGATGAAGTGCTTTGAGAGGTTAATCATGCACAACATCAAAACCAGCCTCCCCAACACACTCGATCCGCTCCAGTTTGCATACCGTCCAAACCGCTCTACAGACGATGCAATTTCCTCCACCCTCCACCTGGCTCTTACCCACCTAGAAAACAAAGACCCTTATGTTAGAATGCTGTTCATTGACTTCAGCTCAGCATTCAACACAATAATCCCACAACAGCTCATCAACAAACTAAACCTGCTGGGCCTTAACAATTCCCTCTGTAATTGGATTCTGGACTTTCTAACCGGAAGACCTCAGTCAGTCCGTGTCGGCCACAACACCTCGAGCACTACCACACTGAGCACAGGTGTCCCACAAGGCTGTGTGCTCAGCTCGCTGCTCTTCACGCTGCTGACCCACGACTGCACTGCCAAGTCCAGCTCCAACCACATCATCAAGTTCGCTGATGACACAACAGTGGTAGATCTCATCAGCAACAACGATGAAACGCACTACAGAGTGGTAGTGGCACAGCTGGCGAAATGGTGTGGCACTAACCACCTGTCCCTCAATGTGAGTAAGACAAAGGAGGTTGTGATGGACTTCAGAAGAAACTCCGGTGATCAACCCCCACTGACCATCGACAGCTCGCCTGTGGAGAGAGTCAGCAGCACTAAATTCCTGGGGGTGCACATCACAGAGGATCTCACCTGGACCACCAACACCATGTCACTCTCCAAGAAGGCACAACAGCGCCTACACTTTCTCCGCCGGCTGAAAAGAGCAAGTCTCCCTCCACCCATCCTCACCACTTTCTACAGGGGCACCATTGAGAGTGTGCTGACCAGCTGCATCACTGTGTGGTACGGGAACTGTACAGCAGCAGACCGCAAGACCCTCCAGCGGACAGTGAACACAGCTGCAAAGATCATCGGTGCCCCTCTCCCCTCCATCCTGGACATTTTCCTTACACGATGCTCCAGCATAGCCAACAGTATCAGGACTCCACACACCCCTCCCACAGTTTCTTCCAGCTTCTACCATCAGGAAGACGGTACCGGAGCATCAGAGCCCGCTCTGCCAGACTGCTCAACAGCTTTTTCCCCCAGGCTGTGAGAGCCCTGAACTCAAATCACCCCACCCCTCTCTGAACCCCCATACAAACCCCCTACCTCCTGAAACATGGACCATCTGAAACTTATGGAACTTTTTTTTTGTGCAATCGAAGTGTGCTACACACAGGTGAGTGGGCCTGTACAAACCACCTGTAGTAGCACACTCTCCTCCTAAGCGCACTAGTCACTTTCCACACACACTGCTGTGTGTATACAAATCTCACAAAAAGACTCACTTTGCACTTTGTTGTTTCTGATGAGAGAATTCGCCAGAAAGAGGTATTCAGTCAGCGAGCGAGTGAAGAAAACACAGACATTTCAGCGATGACTCATCTGAACACCTCTGATTGGTCATTGCATTCATAAACTCAACAGTATCGTGTGTGATTGGATATAATGTGGAGTGCTGTACAAACACAACTGTCTCCGGCTCAGCGCCAGCCAGCTAACACAGATTTGAATTTAGCAGCTGATGATATGACGCACTGAACGATCTAATCATACTGGTGTGATTGTATCAAATATATACATTTTTATTCGGCTATTTTTTTATCTTTTGGAAGCTGCATTTGATAATACATAGAATATCAAAATCGACTGCGGGTGGCAGATCATTTTCCTATTTAGCACCGAAACTCTGGAACAATCTACCTAACACTGTTCGGGAGGCAGACACACGCTATCAGTTTAAATCTAGATTGAAGACACATCTCTTTAACCAGGTTTACACATAACACACTAATCCGCTTCTATTATTCAAATCCGTTAAAGGATTGTTAGGCTGCATTAATTAGATCAACCGGAACCGGGAACACTCCCCATAACACACGATGTACTCGTTACATCGTAAGAAGAATGGCATCTACGCTAATATTTGTCTGTTTCTTTCTTATTCTTTTTCTCAGTCCGTATCCGATCAGATGGTGGATCAGCGGAGGTAAACTACCTAACTACATAATACTATTATTGTTAGAAATTGCAACAATATAAAAATAGAAATATAATACATTTATACATTTTAAATTTTAATTAAAACATAATAATATACAAATATGAAAAATGAATAAATACATTCTAAAATAATAAATATAAAACATAATAATAATATATGTATATATATACAGTATATATATATATATACACAAAACAGAAATATATTAAACTATAAATTTAAATTATAATAAACAAACAAATATATCTTATGCAAATAGACCGAGAAACAATAAATGCATTAAACTATACATTACAATTATAGCAAATGAATAAATCATGTAAATGAAAAACTTCAAATAATGAAAAAAACACAAATATAACAAATACATTACATTATAAATTAAAATGCTCCATTGGGACAAGACCACGGGAATCAGATAAGCCCTTTACACAATCTGACATGGCTGCGGTTGGACTTGAACTGCGGGTTTCGTCTGGCCAGAGGAGAACTGGCCCCCCGACTGAGCCTGGTTTCTCCCAAGGTTTAATTTTTTTCTCCATTCTGTCACAGAGGGAGTTTTGGTTCCTTGCTGCTGTCGCCTCTGGCTTGTTCAGTGGGGGACACTTAATTTCTAGCGATTATCGCCGATTTGAATGCACAGATACTATTTAAACAAAAAAATGTTGTGTTTAATCTTATCATTATAGATTACTGACACTCTATCCTCCAATTTGATACTGTTAAGTGCTTTGACAATCTGTACTGTTAAAAGCGCTATATAAATAAAGGTGACTTGACTTGACATTCAAAATCCACTTGGCTCAAAAATCTGAGGGGCCACGTGCTGAGTGACATGACTGGTGACATAATTAATGCAGCCTAAGCCCTCGAGGACACTGGAGCTGATCTCACTTCAATGTCAAGCCAACTTTTTGACAGACTTCATATTGAAGGTAAGAGACAGAATTGGACTTTTAAATATCAGAGGTGTGTGCTGAATGTGCAATCCTACAGCCAAAGTGAGGTCCAACTTGAACAGGTAGCTCCCATTCACCTGACCATCGGCCCTACGAGCTTAGTAGCCCTATGACTTAGCCTGTCAACCATGGTGACTGCCAAGGGCATCTGTGCCCTGAACTTAAAGTGGAATGACAGATGCTTAAACCATTACTTCCTGGTCCTTCCAGACGTACAGCATGATGTTTACATCGGAGCAGACATTTTGATTCGCCTCAGGGCTCATGTGGACATGATCAATAAAGTGATCAATAAAGTGATATGGGCTCCAATGACCTCACAGTCCCCCACTGTTCCTGTCAACCTCGAGAACCTCCTGTCAGGCCAAACCATCCTTGAGTCCTGCACACTAATCAATGAACAAGAGACTGTAGTATCAGTTTATACCAAAGGGGTCGCTGTTCGACTCAACCTGCAATGCTGTCAAACCCTCAGCCACTCATTGGGCTTCTTCCAGCCTTCACCCGAGTGTGGGGAACTGGGCCTCACTTTGGAAGCCACACCCCTCGTTGAAGTGACATCTTGGGCAGTTTACATCCTGTTCAACAACTCCACAGAAATGGATGTCAGAGTGCCTAAGGCCTACTGTCTGGGTTGGCTAATGAGTTATGACTTCCATGATTTTGAACTGATTTTACCAATAATTGGGCCCATCCCAGATTCAATGATTCCAGAAGGAAGCTCAGGCCACACAGTGTAAACAGCAGCCTTCAAGATCATCACTATATCTTCAGTCATGCCAGTAGTCAAGGAGTAGGTGTGTAGAATAGAGCTAACAGAAGACCAGCATCTTGCCATGTAAGACATATAAAACAGGTGTCGTTATCACGGTGGCCCATGACACAGCTTGAGCAGGAGATACCAAGAATCAGAGGTGCCACAATTTTCTCCACACTTGATGTGGCCTCAGGATTTTGAACTATACCAGTGCATCCAGAGGACAAACACAAGCTGGCTTTCACCTTCTGTAGTCGACAGTACACCTTTACAAGGTGCCAATTCGGCTATGCCAACTCACCCAACAAATTTAACATCTTCCTCAACAAAGCATGCCCAGATGCCAGAGTACAAGGGAACCTTGTCAAGGTGGATGACATTCTCCTGAAACACATGACGGTGGCTGATCACCTGAAGGAAATTGTCCACGTCCTGCTGGGGGGGGTCTGTAGCGTCTGCTTAGGATGATTGTCATTGATTGTTTAGGCTTTATGTCTTAGAGACCCTTTTAGCCTTTTTACATTTGCATATAAATTACAGACATGGCCCCACATTCTACATTTATATGGGTGCTAAATTGCCAATGGTTCTCCCCACTATCAAGAAGATACTAAACAGATCAACTCTCTGCTCTCCACATCAGACTTCAAAGGCATTCCAATGAGAAGCCAGTCACACTCGATACCAGGCACCAAATGCCTGGTGGCCAGCGAACTACCCCCATGCTCACAATACAAATAATGCACATATATAAAGACATTTTCTTTATTTAGACTATAATTAATCAGTTACAAATGTATCTGGTATATGCATGTGTTGTTTGTATGTTTCCCTATTATATTAGCCTAGTTACCACTTGTTATTTGTATTAGCTAAACTCTAAATGGCTATCTGGCTATCCTTTACCAGCCCGCATGAGGTAATTCATGAATTAAACGTCAATCGCAAATAGGTGTAATTAAGTGCACGCAATACAACTGTTACATGTCTGCCTGTCTTAGTCATCGTTTTCCTTATTTGGTTTGGTTCCTGCTCTCATTAATCTTTTGTTCCGGTCCCTTTAAAAGTCCTGAGTTCTCCCTCTTTGGTTGTCCATGATTAATGTTTGATAACGTTATGTAGAGGTACTAATGTTATGTTTATGTTATATTGTTCCTGTATCTACTAAATCTTCATTAAAAGAACATATTTTGCTATCATCGCCTCCTCACCCTCCTTGAAGGACCTACACCGTAACAACAACCACACTGCTTTTATTTTCAAGGCAACAGCAATTATTATTAGGCTCTATTATTATTATTATTATTATTATTGTTGTTGTTGTTGTTGTTATTGCTATTATTTAATTTATATAGCCTAGGTCCATTCGTGTGACAGTATCTCAAATGTGTTCGCATCCATGTAAGACAACTTTCAAGAAATGTGAGTTTGCTGTTAGCCTTTATGTTAGCTAACGTAAAAAAAAAGAATTTCTTATTTTTGTCTAAATATTTTTCTTCATTACACATCTTGTTTGGTCTTATTTCGTATTTTTGCATGTTGAAAATAACCTAATTTACTTTGCCATGAAGATGCAAAGTGTGAAACTGCAGTCTAAGCTAGCATTTTTATAAATATTTGTAAGATATATATATTCAGCATATTTTACTTAACCTGTTTTGTATCTTAATTATTTAATCCATAAATTAGTCATTAAAACAAGTTTTTATAAGAGCGACATCCGTTTATTTTTGATCAACAATAATGATCAACGAATTGGAGCAGGTCTGTTAGATCATTTTAAAACGTCAAATAGCCTTCAATTTATAGGTTACTGCATCTGTCTCGGATGTAGACTAGTGAAGATTTATTTTAATAAACCTGTTTGTGCGGAGTATGGAATGCACTTGCATGCAGTGAGTTGCATTTTTTCCTGACAATGAAACAACTTAAAATCAGTTCGAAACTGATTTTATTTCTGTAAACTCACAACAACAACAAAACATTGCTTTTGAAAAACAATTAAAAACAAACTGGACGCACTTTCTGCCATCTCTGAATCTGGAGCGCGTAACAAACCCCCCTGAAACTCAGTGTATGGCTGCCTCACAGACATGTGAAATATATCTATAGAACGTTTAAAATGTCTACTTTTAAACGAACCAATTCAAAAACAAATATTCCCTGATTACTGCAATCTGTATGTAGGTTGCATTTCTCTCTAAAGTCGTGTCCAGTATGGAGATGAGTGTCATTATTGTGTATTTCATCTTTGCAGCCGACAAAGACTCAAAGACTAGTTTATAAATAAATAATTAAAATATCTCCTTTTTTCCCCGACACATTCATAATCATTGGGCGACTTTTGCCTGTGCTTGGTGGCAAACTTTATGTGTGTGCTTGAGCGTGGAATATATTGAAGCTCATTGGATTTGGCCTATTAGCTTTAGCGGAGCAGCTCTATAAAGTTTTTAAAGCATTTTATAGCTACGTGTTTCCATAGTCGGTTTAATTCCGCTTTCAGAACTGTCATGTCTGTAACGGAGAGATGTCCGTGCGTAACATTGATTTTTCCTCTGAAACACAAAAACTAATATATTGAAATATGTATATTTTACGTTTTGTGAATAGTCAACCCTTTCCATTCGGCAACAATTGTTGCCTCTGGGCTGTGCATTGTAAATCACAGAAAGTCTACAAAATACGTTGTCTCCCAAAAACTTGGGTCTTTTTTTTTGTCACGTCCATAACGCATGAGCATTTTCCTCATCTAATAAAATATGTTTATAGACTGATATTTTACTGATGTCTGGACTCTACTTTCAGGGATTTAGAAAAATATAAAGAGATGGTTCAATATATTGGTAATGAATACATTCTATGAGAATTTATGTTTCAGGTTTTGACTGTGAATGTCATGTCCATAATCTTTGAAATACTTGATTTTTTGTACAAAGTTGTGATGGTAGTTTTTGAAACACTGCAAAAAAAAATGCACATTTTCAAAACTGTTTTTGTGAATGTTCATTAAATAGTGATATAATTGTGTGCTCACCATTTTCATTGTATGATTGTAATGTTTCATATACTGTTTTTTAAGTGTATTGGTCCGGCCCTCTGCAATCGTCCAAGTTTGTCATGTGGCCCCTTGGGAAAATTAATTGCCCACCCCTGGTCTTTGGTATAATGCATATTAAAGTTCATAGGTGCAGAGCTGCTTTGTTTACAGCAAAAACCAAGGAAACTCTTAAAGCGCCACCTGCTGGCAGAGAGTGAATGTCCGCTTCTCATTCAGCTTGTCTGCTGTTTCTATTGCATGCAGATATTTTTTATGTATAGTTTCACAAAACTGAAGTCAAACCATTCTGTTTTTGCTTCAAATTTAGAAATTATACAATCTAATTTAGATTAAAAATTGCTCATGTTGCATGTATGCAGCATCTTTGTTTGGATCGTGATTAAAATGCAGTGGTTGCCTCTAATTTTAAATGGAAAGAGTACAGACAAAGCCTTATTTTGATTATATGAAGAGATTTATTTTATTTGTGTTACTTATTTATTTGATTTGGGGCTTGTTTTAAAATTTCAATTTAGTTTTGTTATTTAGTAGACACTTTTATCCAAAGAGAATTAGAAATAAGGACAATAGAATCAATCAAAACCAACAAAAGAGCAATAATATGCAAGTACTATATTAGTATATTATTATAGTGTTATATTTCAATTTCACAAAGCAATGTGCAGCATTTTGTCCAAGCAATAATAAAAGGACACATTTAATTTACAACTTGTCTTAAATCTGATTTTGTAAAAAATAATAATAATTGTGAATCGAATCGAATCGAATCGTGATATCAAAACCATGAATCGAATCAAATCGAATCGTGAGTTGAGTGAATCGTTACATCCCTAACTCAGACTCCAAGTTCGGGAGGAAGACACACTCTGTCAGTTTAAATCTAGATTAAAGACCCATCTTTTTAACCTGGTTTACACATAATACAGTAATACACTTCTAATATTCAAATCCGTTAAAGGATTGTTAGGCTGCATTAATTAGGTCAACCAGAACCGGGAGCACTTCCCATAACACCCGATGTACTTGTTATCGTAAGAAGAATGGCATCTACACTAATATTAGTCTGTTTCTTTCTTATTCCGAGATCACCGTAGCCACCCGATCCAGTCTGTACCCAGATCAGACGGTCACTGCAATCACCCGGATCCAGTCCGTACCCAGATCAGATGGTGGATCAGCACCTAGAGAAGACCTCTACAGCCCTGAACATCAGCAGAGATCAGGACACCTAGATGAGCCCCAGAGACAGATCCCCAGTGAGGACCTCGTCACCTAGACAGCCATCGGGACAAGACCACGGGAACCAAATGAGTCTTTTACCCAATCTGACTTTGCTGCAGTTGGAATTGAACTGCTGGTTCGTCTGGCCAGAGGAGAACTGGCCCCGACTGAGCCTGGTTTCTCCCAAGGTTTTTTCTCCATTCTGTCACCGATGGAGTTTTGGTTTCTTGCCGCCGTTGCCTCTGGCTTGCTTAGTTGGGGACACTTAATTTCCAGCGATATCGTCAACTTGATTGCACAGATACTATTTAAACTGAACTGAGCTGGATGATGACATCACTGAATTCAATAATGAAATGCCCTTAACTGAAAATTGAGTGTTTAATCTTGTCATTTTACATTATTGACACTATTTTCCTATTTTGATATTGGGAAGTTGCTTTGACACAATCCGTGTTGTTAAAAGCACTATATAAATAAAGGTGACTTGACTTGACTTGACATACGGTCATGAAAAACCTGGAAAAGTCATGTAATTTTAAAACAGCAATTTCCAGGCCTGGAAAGTTTTGGAAAAATAATTCCAGGAAGTTTTGGAAGAGTCATGTTTCACAATTCTCTGTACAATATAATAATGTTTAATCAGTTCCTGAATTTCGGTGCGGGATTGCGCATATATCGCATTACTCATTCCCGCAGCTTTTGACTTTAAAATGAGGGAAATTCCTGCAAAACATTTATTCAATATAGCATGTAGGTTAGATGAGTAAATAAATTCAAACAAACCATCATATCAAAGCAGTCATTTGAAAACAGCATGAGTGATTCAGCTGTAACGAGTCCTCTCTCTTTTACTTTGTTTTCACATCGGCGCATCTAGTGCTGCTGCACGCTGTGATACAAGATTTTAGCTCGCTTTTCAGTACAGTTGACAGAATTGTCAATTGCCTTTGCATGGTTGCATCGTCACAAAAATGTATTATTCGCACGTTATTTTATGCCTTTCGGTACTCACGCGCTCACAGTCACATCCAAAGAGTACGCTGGGACTTGAGTTTGGTACCAAGCAAAGCTTGTTGCATTTAAGTGGCCAAATACACACAAAATGACGTCAAAATGTTCGTCCTGGCGAGTATCCTCATAAGAACTGTTGGTTTTGTCTTAAGTTAATGTAAACAGTTGCGATTGGATCCGTGAAATAGGTCTTGGGGACAGCAGGACAGCAGCCTAATAAATTTGTGCCGTCTGTCATTAATGTTAATCAAACAACAAAAGACAGAGAAAATCCCTCACTGCTCTTTACTAGATGTTTTGTTGCATAACTTTAATATGTTAATTTAAAGTTTATTCAATTTCTGTAGCTTGTTTAAAACACTTTCATATTTTAGAAAATGTAGTTAATATTTGCATCATTAATGATTTATCTTATCCACCCGCAACCCATCCGAAAACAATCAGAATGCAATTTTTTATTACCCGACCCACCCGACACGCAGATTATCCGCAGCGCCCATGGACATAACCACCATCCGCGCATCAATAATAGCTACTCAAAATGACATACACAATGAGTGATTAGAACATGATAGTCAAATGGGTAACACTTTATTTTAAGGTGTCCTTGTTACACATTTTACACAAACTTACTATTATAATAACAATTAATTATACATAATTACATACAAGTAACCTAAGCCGAACCCTAATCTTAACCCCCATATAGTAAATACATGTAGTTAATAAATATTACTCTGTACTTAAATGTATAATTACACTGTAACAAGAACACCTTAAAATAAAGTGTAACCATCAAATGTGTTGGTTACATACATGATATGGAATTATGCAATGGAATAATATTTGTTCATAAGTCCTTTTAGCATCATTTTGGTGCATTTATATGTTTAAACAACCTGGTCTCACAGAATTCCGTGTAATGACCACGGACCCTTAACTCCGAATCTGTGGTTTTAAAATTACAACGAAGGATTGTTCGAATGGTGGATAAAGAACCCCGATTAACTTCCAAACAAATTCAAGCTGATCTGCAGACACAGGGTACAACAGTGTCAGCTCGCACTATCCGTCGCCATCTGAATGAAAAGGGTAGGTAGGAGACCCAGGAGGACACCACTGCTGACACAAAGGCATAAAAAAGCAAGACTGGAGTTTGCCAAAACTTATGTGACAAAACCACAATCCTTCTGGGAGAACGTACTGTGGACAGATGAGACAAAAGTAGAGCTTTTTGGTAAAGGACATCATGGCTAGGGGTGTGCAGCGAAGCGAGTATTTCGGTATTTGTACCTGTAACAATCACAAAATTATTCGTGTCTGTATCTGTATTCAGATAAAACTGGAAGTAGATGGAGCTTTAACCAAAACTTCGTACAGTTGCATACTTGATAAGACCGTTATGTCTGTTTTATGCATTGAATAAATAAAGCATTTAAAAAAAAAGTCTATGGTTTTATTGCCTTTCTTTTTTTTTTCGTAGTTATCACTGAACAAATATGCCATGTTTAACTAAAATATATATTTTTTTATGATTATAACGTTTATTTAAATCTCTTCTTACAGTCTGAGCCGATACCCTTGTATAGGCAGTGCTTCAAGACTGTTGTGAACTTTTATCTTCTACGAAGCAGAGACCAGGAGACGTTGGGATATCTTTCATACAGAAGTTACTGTTTATTGAGAACTCGCTGTGCGTCGCTGTAGTCATCCAAGTCTAACTAAAGCAGTGATACATTGTAGTTTTAAATACATTTTAGGGGGCAGTGCTTAGGAATGGAGACCAAGCACCTGGGTGACAACTTTAAACAAAGCATGCAAATGAGAAAGACAGACCCAATCAACAACACTCGATTGCATTGATAATCCAATCAGTCTAACGATTCATGTCTGGGCCAGGGGGCTCCGAAAGCCATTTGCAGAACAAAAGATTCGAGTCTGGCTCATTTCACTTACAATAGGAGAACAGGAACTGGCAGGGACCTCTTGCATCTGATGTAGTGATCTGACTCATGTCACCATTTTTCACCTTAAATGTTAAATACAAGGTATATAACTTCTTCAGTTTGTACACTATTACATTGGAATCTAAATTAAACATTTAAATAAATTTGTAATCCCACAATTCCCCCTTTGAGAGTTCTAATAACTCTCACAAAATACAAATTTAGACACTTAAAAAGTTTATTCTTGTAACTTGTGATCGTTACAGGCTCATAGCACTTGTTCTGTGTTGATTGTCTGTAATTGCATGCTGACACAGAAATTATGCAATTATGCAATTAAACACATGCAATTATGGTCCGTGAAGTTCTTACGGGTAATAATCTTTTCTGGTTGGAACTGTCATTTCCTCGTGAGAGGCGGAAGTCATTTGCTGAACGAAACACTTGATACTGTGGATGCATAGATAGTACACCAGTAGGAGAAACAACAGCAGAATTGCTATGTCCTTGAGCCACAGCCAGGGTTTACCTAACAAGTCTCCGAACCATGAAGAATTATCTTCAGTCATCTGGTGTAATTTTACTGAAAAATCAAGGATGTCTTGTTGGATATTGTTCAAGTTCTTGGTTGGATCCATTAAACCGTGCAGCATTCAGGGCCGATAATGGTACAGGCTCCCCCTTGTGTTGCAAGAATGTAATCCAAGGCCACTCTGTTCTGTAAGATCATCATCTTGTGTGAAGCGAGAGTGTCCGTGATATTGCCCAGGGCCAAAACCGTATCATTGGCTAATTTCTGTACAGAATCCGACAGGCTTCTGACTTGATCGAGAGCCTGCATGACGCCATACGCTGGGATTAATGCTCCAAGAGTTCTTGACCACCACGTTTGTACACAAGTGAGTCCTGGAATGCAGCCATCTTTGTTGGTAGAAGCTGAATTTTGTAGATGTGGAGAATTTGAGGTGGAGTGTGTATTTTCTCTGATAGCTGGTAGAACATAAACCAGGGTGCACCTGCCGTTGAATTGGCTGGGTAGGATGCTGTAGACAGAAGTTCCACATAACCATAAAGTGCCAGTCGGTGGAGGAATCATGCACAACTGATTTATGGCAAAAAGTTTCGGTAGGGATGGGTTCCCGTAGAGACAGTCTTTTAAGTCATTCTCCTCTTTCGTAACTGATGTAGTAACGTACACATTGAATTCGGTTCTTCTTTTAATCACAAAGCTGCAACGTTCACGAGGAATTTCACCCAGTGTAGTCGATGCTGGAGCATAATTTTCCATGCACCAATAGAACATCCTTGGCATGAGTAGATCTGTCATGATGGGAGTAGCTGAAGTTAGGTTGCAGGATGGTAGTCCAGGAATGCAACACGTAGAAGGTGGAGGAATTGTTACGTTGTGACATGTATCCTTGTTGTATAATCCACTGGTATGATGATCGAATAAGGTACACGTATCACATTTGGAGATAGGGTGTGCCACCCATGGGATTCCTGCTCCTACTGAAGGTGCGTGTGGCATGCAAACGTTCTTTCCAGCAAACAAGGCATTTCTTGACATATTCATTAGCTCTAAGAATATGTTGTTTCTGGGGTCTACACTTAGCGTGATATCCATGATGGTTAATAATACGACAATCTTGTTCATGTTGATGATGACTGAAGTTCCCGTATGTGATTCTCTGCGTTGTGTATTTTTTTATTTTTCTTTGTTCTGTCTTCTGTGACAGTTGGCTCGGCAGTGGGTCTTGTTGTCTTTTAGAGGTTGTGGCTTCATACGCAGGTGAGGGGTCGGCACGTATGGGTCTCAGGACAGCCATCATGTGGTATCTGCACAGAGGAAGAAAGAAAACAAAAGACAGAGCAGTATTTGTTCTAAAGACTGCAAACATTAGGGTTGTATCCTCTGTTCAATCTGAGTCTGCTATTGTTGTTCCTTCTTTCCCTATTTCTTAATTCACGAGACACCTAAAGAACAGTGAGGTGAGGGTGGACTAGTGGATGGGGAAAGGCCTATGAGGTGTGTTCACCACAGGGTTGGCCCCAAGCCTGTTGCATCCGGTTCTTCCCTGGGTTCCTCACTGGTCCATGTGTCCTATCCTATCCCTGTAGGTGGTGTGCAAACTTTAGTGTGTGACATCTCCATCCTCTAATGGAACATCAGTCATAACAAACATCATAACCCAAAGAGGATAGGTGAGTGACTGTGGTGTGCTGTAGTATAGCTTTGAAGGCTGTGAGTGTACTTAACTAGCATTCTCTCAGTGGAAGGAAGTGACAGTAACCTTCCTGTAGTTTTATTTACAAAGAATCTTTCAGCTTTGTTGTACATTACTGGGGAATTAAGCACTCACAGCCCTAACAGTTAACACCTGAGCAAACTGCTCCAACAGTTCGGTGAAGCGGGAGGGCTGCTTCAGAGTACCAAGTAGACTGAGTAGAAGCTGAATAAAGCTGTTAATTTCTCCTAATATCTTTTTGCTTTTCCTACACTCTTTCATCCAGTGTCCAGGTTTACCACAGTAATAACAACTGCCCTCCTTCTTAGGACACTTACGTTTCTGTCGGTTCTCTGTGTTGACCTTAAAGGACGCTGCTGCAATCTTTACTCTGGCTTTAACATCAGAGTCTCTTTCCCAAGTAGCTAACCTGTCCAAGCTGTTTTGCAAGCTTCCAGTGGACCATGTTAGATCTAAGAACGGCAAAGCTGATCTGTACTCTGATAAAAGGCCATCAAACCATGTTCGAACTAGTGGTCCTTTGTCTTCAAGCACACTTTCAGAATCATCCACTATTCCACTGTAAGTTACAGCTGACTGACAAAACCTTTCAGTGTATTCACTCACAGTTTCTTCTTTCCTTTGCACACAGTTAGTGATTCTGGACCAGTCTATCTTGGGTCCTATGATATTCTTTAGAATTTTCAAAACACCTTCTCTCAAATCGTCTCTACTGGCATGTTGTAGTTCAGAAGTAACATCAGACTCAAAACTGTTGAATTCAGATTCAGTTAGAATTTGTGACATCAGCTGTGTGACTTCTGCTAACGACATGTCGTAGAGACGCATTTTGCGGATCAATGCTCTTCTAAATTCAGAAAAATCTGTGCGTGCTGAGGGTAAGCTCTGGGACAGTCTCTCTATATCTTTAGGTCCTAGTGTTTTGGCAACAGTGTGTACTTGCACAACAGAAGAATTGAGAGGAACACTTTCAGTTTCCTCAATTCCCTGAGATCTAGCGCCACATACCATCACTGAATCTACAGGCACATCAGTTACTGATTGGATGGTTACATCTGTTTCAAAAAAAGCTTGTAAGTCAGGATAATTGTTCTCCTGACTAACTTCCACATCAGTTTTTCTGAAGCTTTGTTGTGGTTCAATTTCTTAGTAAAATAGGATACTCTAGCACGGAGCTCTTTGTTCTGTTTCTCTAGCTCTGAGTTACGCTGAGATTGTTGTGTAGCTAGCGCTAAACCAAATTCTCTGTGGCAGCAGATAATACCTTTCACATTGTTCTTGCGAATACATGCTCCTAATACCTTTTTACACTCATCTACAGACCAAGTCTTGTCTGGATGGATCTCATATTTCTGCGTTAGTTCTTGTCTAACTTTCTCAGTGATTATTAGGTTCATTTGTTCCCCTAACAGTGTTTTGAATTCACTATCTGACCACAATGGAGTCGCAAGACCATCCTTTTCTGTTGTTTGAATCAGCCTAGCATTCCTTCTAACCATTTTGTACGTTTCTTCTGTACCACACAAACAAAAACACTAAAACTTCTCTGATCAACAGAGGGTACATTTGTTAACACAGCTTAACTATTGTTAACTTTGTTACCACACAATCAAAAACACTAAAAACTTCTCTGATCAACAGAGGGTACATTTGTTAACACAGCTTAACTATTGTTAACTTTCCAAATTACCAACACGTCACACTTAACTTCCCTGTCTACAAGGACAGAGGATAAACCAAAATTATTAGCCTGAAATGCTAACCTTCTCTGTGAAAAGAGGATAAACCAAAATAACTAGCACGTAAATGCCAATCTTCCCTGCCTACACAGAACAGAGGATGAAACAATATTAGCACTTGATGCTAAACTTCCCTGCCTGGACAGAGGGTAACTTCATCTCTAAAAGTTCATTTTTTTAGAGGAAAACTTAGTTAACCAAACCCTACAGCTGTCTGTTAACTCTTCTCTGTCGGCGCAGAGGATAAACAAATTTGTACTGGTCTTAAAGGTTCTTTTGGATTAGAGACAGCACTCACCATAACCTTGGTTGAGAGAAAAATTCAGTCTGGAAATCTTTTGTTCAGCTTGAAGTTTTCGTTGGATTCCAAAAGATGCAGTCTGGAAGCAGATCTTTGTTTGAGCTTGAAGTTTTCAAACTGGATTCAGGTGAGGAAGCTGGAACTCCATCCGGGTCACGGCACCATCTGTTGTGAACTTTTATCTTCTACGAAGCAGAGACCAGGAGACGTTGGGATATCTTTCATACAGAAGTTACTGTTTATTGAGAACTCGCTGTGCGTCGCTGTAGTCATCCAAGTCTAACTAAAGCAGTGATACATTGTAGTTTTAAATACATTTTAGGGGGCAGTGCTTAGGAATGGAGACCAAGCACCTGGGTGACAACTTTAAACAAAGCATGCAAATGAGAAAGACAGACCCAATCAACAACACTCGATTGCATTGATAATCCAATCAGTCTAACGATTCATGTCTGGGCCAGGGGGCTCCGAAAGCCATTTGCAGAACAAAAGATTCGAGTCTGGCTCATTTCACTTACAATAGGAGAACAGGAACTGGCAGGGACCTCTTGCATCTGATGTAGTGATCTGACTCATGTCACCATTTTTCACCTTAAATGTTAAATACAAGGTATATAACTTCTTCAGTTTGTACACTATTACATTGGAATCTAAATTAAACATTTAAATAAATTTGTAATCCCACAAGACGTAGTATGGTTATGCTTCAGGGAATGCGAGTTCCAGTCCCATTTTTTCCCATTTTCACACACTTACTGCGTTGTAATTTTAGAGGTGATTTCCTTTGACTCACCGGTTCCTGTGCAGTTTAAAAAGTAGGTATTTCACTTAAGTAATTTGCAGGTCTGGAAAAGTATGGGGGGGGGGTGCTTGGTGAGTTCCCATTGGATGGGGCTGACAATGAGGGCTGGAGGGAGAATGGGTTCAGGGTCTGAGGGCTGATCGGGAGCATGTAACCGGGAGAGAGCATCTGCTTTGGGGTTCTGGTTTCCGGGACGGTAAGTGATGGAAAACTGGAAACAGGTGAAGAATAGGGCCCAGCGGGCTTGGCAGGGGTTAAGGCGTTTAGCATCTCGAAGGTACTGCAGGTTCTTGTGGTCGGTAATGACAGTGAATGGAGATGAAGCTCCCTCCAGCCAGTGACGCCACTCCTCCAGAGCTAACTTGATGGCTAGCAGTTTTCGATTTCCAATGTCGTAGCTGCTCCACAGGGGTCAGCTTCCGGGAGAAGTATGCGCGGAGAAGGAGGCGGGGAGGCTCACCGTGGTACTGAGACAGCACGGCCCTGACGCCGGTGGTCGAGGCGTCTACCTCGACTACAAAGGGGACTTGAGGATCCGGGTGATGAAGGATGGGGGCCGTGCTGAACGCTTCTTTAAGCTGCTGGAAGGCTTCGTGAGCATCGGGGCTCCAGGACAGAGACTTGGGCTTGCCACGCAGCATGGAGGTGAGAGGCGCTGGGAGCCGACTGAACAGGTGGATGAAGCGTCTATAGAAGTTGGCAAATCCTAGGAATCGCTGCAGTTCCTTCACTGACTGTGGAAGTGGCCACTCCTGAATGGTTTTAACCTTCCCCTGGTCCATCTGGATACCTTCGGGGGTGATGTTGTAACCGAGGAACTGTACAGTGGAGCGATGGAACTTACATTTCTCCAACTTCAGATAGAGATGGTGAACTCTGAGACGCTGAAGGACCTGCGTCACGTGGTGGCGATGTTCGGCCAGGTTCCGGGAGTATATAAGGATGTCGTCGATGTAGACAATCACGAACTTATGGAGGAACTCTCGGAACACCTTGTTCATGAAGCACTGGAAGACGGACGGTGAGTTGGAAAGGCCATACGGCATGACCCGATATTCGTAGTGACCAGAGGGGGTGATGAATGCCGTCTTCCACTCGTCGCCCACCCGGATGCAAACGAGGTTATACGCGCTCCGCAGGTCCAGCTTGGAGAAAATGTGGGCTCCACGGAGTTCCTCGAGGGAGGCTGGGACCAGGGGAAGTGGATACGGCAACTTCACAGTCTGTGAGTTCAGGGCTCGGTAGTCAATGCATGGCCTCAAGCCTCCGTCCTTTTTGCCCACGAAGAAGAAGCTTGAGGCGGCAGGTGATGTAGATGGCCGGATGAATCCTTGTTGGAGAGCCTCCTTGATGTAATCTTCCATTGCCTTGCGCTCCGGGATGGACAACGGGTAAACTCTACCCTTGGGGAGTTTTGCTTCAGGCAGCAGGTCAATGGCACAATCCCATGGCCGATGCACATCCTGGAACGCCTAGTATTCAGATGGGATCGTACACTTCACCTGAGGCTCCGGGCTTTCGATGAGGGTGGAACACACTTGGATTTGCGAGGATTTCCTGAGCGGTTTAGGAACTGAGGACAGACAGGTCTGGAAACAGGTCTCGCTCCAGCGAGTGATTTCACAAGGATCCCATCTGACTTCTGGAGAATGTTGGTTGAGCCAGGGGCGTCCCAGGATGATATCCACCGTGGATCCCTCCAGTACCAGAAACGAGATGGTTTCCCCGTGCAAACATCCGACTCGTAGCTTCAGAGGTGGAGCTCGATAATTAACCCTTCCACGCCCAAGCGGTTTTCCTTGAATGGTCTCGACTCGGAGCTCCAGGGGCTGCCGCTTACGGGGTAGGTTGAGCCTGGTTAGGAGGGCTTGAGATATAAAGTTCCCTGAGGAGCCCGAGTCGACAAGGGCGGAGACTGAAACAGAGGATTCTGGGGTGAGGAGTTGCACTGGCAGTAAGGATAATGTGGACACATTGGGTTCTAGTTGAAGTGTACTCACCGCTGGGCGTGGAGGTCTCACGGGGCAGTTTCTGATGAAATGATCCGGGGATGCACAGTACAGACATAATCTAGCCACGAGGCGGCACGCACGCTCCTTGCGAGAAAGTCAAGCGGGGTCCATTTGCATGGGTTCTGGTACTGGAAGCACTGAGGCTAGCTGGTGGGCGGCTTCGTCCTCGTAACAGGCAGTAAGGCATTGCGAAATGCAGGAGGCACGCTGCATGAAGTTTTCCAGTCCCACGTTGTCGTTGTAGATTGCCATCTGGACGCGAATATGGGGATTCAGCCCCAGACGACAGGCACTCAGCAGCGCAATCTCATTCCATCCGCTGATGGCAGCAAGCGTGCGGAACTCTAGCGTGAAGTCGTCAATGGAGGACTCCCCTTGACGTAGTCACTGGAGTTTATCTTGCATGGACAGCCGTACAGCGGCGACACCAAAGACCTCCTTGAAATGGTTGGAGAAAGCTTCATAGACACTCTTGGCGTCCCATAATCGCCTTCGCCCACAGCAACACCTTACCACTTAACAGGGAGATGAGAAAAGCTACCTTCGATCGCTCTGTGGTGAACTTCTGTGGTTACATCTCAAGGAAGAGAGAAACATGGCCAGGGATGGCCATGGGACATACAGAGTCAGGTGCGGGAGCTGGAGCCGGCAGGAGAGAGGCTCGGAGGGTAGTGACCATTTCCTCCAGCATGTCAGCCCCCGCGGATGGCTGGGACTCCATGACACGTGTACGGTCCAGGTCCGGTCTTCTGTCACAAAACAGGCTAGGAGACACAGAGGTAAGTGGTCAAACAAGGGTATTTATTGATTAAGAGACTGAGGAGCAACCAGGAGGTGACGAGAGGTGAGTGAAGCACAACGTGACAAGGTCCAGATAGCTTTGCTTGCAGTGACTGTGATCTCTTGCAGGAATCTGGGGAGCGGTGGAGAACAGGAACGGTAGAGAAACTGGAACATCTGAGGTAGGTAAGCATACAGGTAAGTCAATCAAGGTCTGGCTAGGTTCTGGGATGTGAACAGTAGACCGGACGAGGAGGGAGTGTGGAGAGTGCGCTGATATAGTGGGGCTTGATTAGCTGCAGCAGGTGCGGGGAATCAGAAGGCAGGTGATTGTGATCTTGTGAATGTGGGTGCTGATGACTGTGGTGACTGAGACTCTCTGACACACGTGCTATCGGAAATTTCCTATTTCCCACTTATGAAGTTGTGATTACGAGCTTGTCGTATTCAAGTGCTTTAATGTCGGAAATAATAAAATGTAGCATCCCACTGGTTGACAATCATAAACATTCACCGCGCTATACGTGCAGTTTGCTAACAATTCCGGAATTTCGGTCAAATACATGCTTATTTCACTGCTTACAATATGCTTCGCATGATCGTTCATATCTAGCCTAAAGGTGCACTACTTTAGCAACAAGACAAAGGGATGTAGTTGTTGTGAGAACAACATTGACAGCAGCAATTGTTGTTCCCTCCGCCATGTTTAAAGTTTATGACCCGCCCAATTCGGAAACTCGGGTATCAAATTGTCTCCATGGTTCTTGTTCCTCCCCACTGTGTGCACTGTGACATTCACACACTCATTATTGTGTGACTTTAGAGGGTTGTGTAAAATATCGCTCTGATCCCCTGGCTCACCTGTTATCTAGAATACACCAGACTGTGCTGCAGCCTCAGCCGAATATTCAGGCAGAATTATTATTATCAAGTCAAGTCAAGTCACCTTTATTTATATAGCGCTTTTACAATACAGATTGTGTCAAAGCACTTAACAGTATCAAATTGGAGGATAGAGTGTCAGTAATGTATAATGATAAGATTAAACACTCAATTTTCAGTTAAAGGCATTTCATTATTGAATTCAGAGATGTCATTGTCTAGCTCAGTTTAGTTTAAATAGTATCTGTGCAATCAAATCGGCGATAATCGCTAGAAATTAAGCGTCCCCAACTGAGCAAGCCAGAGGCGACAGCGGCAAGGAACCAAAACTCCCTCTGTGACAGAATGGAGAAAAAAAAACTTGTGAGAAACCAGGCTCAGTTGGGGGGCCAGTTCTCCTCTGACCAGACAAAACCCCGCAGTTCAAAAGTTTATATTTCTATTTTAATTTTGTTGCAATTTCTAACAATAGTAGTATTATGTAGTTAGGTATTTTATTATATTTTAGTTATTTTGTTATTTTTGGTTGATATATCTGGGGATATATCTCTGGGGGTCATCTGGGTGTCCTGGTCTCCGCTGACGATCAGGGCTGTAGACATCATCTCTTGGTGCTGATCCACCATCTGATCGGATACGGACTGAGAAACAGACTAGGAAAGAAACAGACAAATATTAGCGTAGATGCCATTCAATTTACGATGTAACGAGTACATCGTGTGTTATGGGGAGTGTTCCCGGTTCCGGTTGATCTAATTAATGCAGCCTAACAATCCTTTAACGGATTTGAATAATAGAAGCGTATTAATGTGTTATGTGTAAGCCAGGCTAAAGAGATGGGTCTTTAATCTAGATTTAAACTGACAGAGTGTGTCTGCCTCCCGAACAGTGTTAGGTAGACTGTTTCAGAGTTGGGTGCAAAATAGGAATAGGATCTGCCGCCCGCAGTCGATTTTGATATTCTAGGTATTATCAAACGGCCGGAGTTTTGAGAACGCAGCGGACGTGGAGGACTATAGCGTGATAAGAGCTCGCTCAAGTACTGAGGAGCTAAACCATTCAGGGCTTTATAAGTAATTAACAAGATTTTAAAATCTATCCGATGCTTGATAGGGAGCCAGTGCAGTGTTGACAGAACCGGGCTAATATGGTCATATTTCCTGGTTCTAGTAAGGACTCCAGCTGCTGCATTTTGGACTAACTGTAGTTTGTTGATCAAGCGTGCAGAACAACCACCTAATAAAGCATTACAATAGTCTAACCTTGAGGTCATAAACGCATGAATTAACATTTCTGCATTTGACGTTGAGAGCATTGGTCGCAATTTAGATATGCTTTTGAGATGAAAAATATTGCTATAAATTGTAGCAACACCTCCCCCTTTACCTTTTGGACGCGGTTCATGTTATCATTATCCGTTCCTTTCCGAATAAGGTATTCGGCTTTGGGCACACCCCTAATCATAATAACATAGGCTTTATAGACAATTGGAAGAATTTTTGGGGCAGACCTGACCTGTTGAAAAGAGATGGTGTTCATCCCTCCTGGGGTGGTGCCGCTCTTCTCTCTAGAAATATGGCACATAGTCTTAGAGTTCGTATTTGACTAACTGGGGCCCAGGTCAGGAAGCAGACAGACTGGCTAAACTGACCGTCTGCTAGCCGCCTCACGTCACAGAAGTCAGTTAATTCTCAGCACTTTTTTTTTTTACACCTAGATATCACACTATAGAGACTGTGTCTGTTCCCCGAACTAGAAAATACAGAAAACATCCAAACCAAAGTAATAGTAACAATTTAATTGATGTTAAACAAATAAAAAAACAATATAATACAGATAAACACGTGATAAAGCTTGGCTTATTGAATATTAGATCCCTTTCTTCAAAAGCAATTTTTGTAAATGATATGTTCACTGACCATAAACTAGATGTGCTTTGTTTGACAGAAACCTGGCTAAAACCAGATGATTACATTACTTTAAACGAGTCTACACCCTAAGATTACTGTTACAAACATGAACCGCGTCCAAAAGGTAAAGGGGGAGGTGTTGCTACAATTTATAGCAATATTTTCAGTATCTCTCAGAGGTCGAGTTTCAAGTATAATTCGTTCGAAGTAATGGTGCTTCATATAACGTTATCCAAAGAAACAAGTATTAATGATAAATCCCCTGTGATGTTTGTATTGGCTACTGTATACAGGCCACCAGGGCACCATACAGACTTTATTAAAGAATTTGCTGATTTTCTATCAGAGTTAGTGCTGACTGCAGATAAAGTCCTAATTGTTGGTGAATTTAATATCCATGTTGATAATGAAAAAGATTCGTTGGGATCAGCATTTATAGACATTCTAAACTCTATTGGTGTTAAACAACACGTGTCAGGACCTACTCATTGTCGAAATCATACTCTAGATTTAATACTGTCACATGGAATTGATGTCAGTGGCATTGAAATTTGGCAGCAGAGCGATGATATCTCAGATCATTATCTAGTCTCCTGTATATTCCATATAACTAAAGCTGTAAAGCCAACTCCTTGTTACAAATATGGTAGAACCATTACCTCTACCACAAAAGACTGCTTTATAAATAATCTTCCTGACTTCCAATAGCTCAGAACAACTTGATGATGTAACAGGAACTATGGACTCTCTCTTTTCTAGTACTTTAGATACGGTTGCTCCTTTACGCTTAAGGAAGATTAAGGATAAGAGTCCAACACCGTGGTATAATGAGCACACTCGCGCCCTAAAGAGAGCAGCCCGGAAAATGGAGCGCAGCTGGAGGAAAACTAAACTAGAGGTATTTCGTTTAGCTTGGCAGGAAAGTACCCTATCCTACAGAAAAGCATTAAAAACTGCTAGATCTGATTACTTTTCGTCTCTTCTAGAAGAAAACAAACACAACCCTCGGTATTTATTCAATACAGTGACTAAATTAACGAAAAATAAAGCATCAACAGGTGTTGGCATTTCCCAAGAGCATAGCAGTAATGACTTTATGAACTACTTTACTTCCAAGATCGATACTATCAGAGATAAAATTGTATCCTTGCAGCCATCAGCTACAGTATCGCATCAGATAGCGCACTATAGATCCCCTGAGGAACAATTCCATTCATTCTCTACTGTAGGAGAGGAAGATTGTATAAACTTGTTAAATCATCTAAACCAACAACATGTATGTTAGACCCGATTCCATCTAAACTACTAAAAGAGCTGCTTCCAGAAGTCATAGATCCTCTTTTGGCTATTACTAATTCATCATTGTCATTCGGATATGTCCCCAAAACCTTCAAATTGGCTGTTATTAAGCCTCTCATTAAAAAAACACAACTTGACCCCAAAGATCTAGTTAATTACAGACCGATCTCAAATCTCCCTTTTCTGTCAAAGATACTAGAGAAGGTAGTATCCTCACAATTATATTCCTTCTTTGAGAAAAATGATATCTGTGAGGAATTCCAGTCAGGATTTAGACCGTATCATAGTACTGAGACTGCTCTCATTAGAGTTACAAATGACCTGCTTCTATCATCTGATCGTGGTTGTATCTCTTTTTTAGTTCTACTGGATCTTAGTACTGCGTTTGACACTATCGACCACAACATTCTTTTGAATAGACTAGAAAACTTTGTTGGCATTAGTGGAAGCGCCTTAACATGGTTCAAATCGTATTTATCTCACCGCCATCAGTTCGTAGCAGTGAATGAAGAGGTATCATATCGATCACAAGTGCAGTATGGAGTACCTCAAGGCTCAGTATTAGGGCCGTTACTTTTCACGCTTTACATGTTACCCTTGGGAGATATTATCAGGAGACATGGTGTTAGCTTTCACTGTTATGCTGATGATACTCAGCTCTATATGTCTTCGCGGCCCGGTGAAACACACCAAATTGAGAAACTAACGGAATGCATAGTCAATATAAAAAACTGGATGACGAGTAATTAAAAAAAAAAAAAAACAGAGGTGTTAATTATCGGATCTAAAAACGCCACATGTAATAACCTAGAACATTATCTAACACTTGATGGCTGCTCTGTCAATTCTTCTTCATCAGTCAGGAACCTAGGTGTGCTGTTTGATAGCAATCTTTCATTTGAAAGCCATGTTTCTAGCATCTGTAAAATTGCATTTTTTCATCTCAAAAACATATCTAAATTGCGACCTATGCTCTCAACGTCAAATGCAGAAATGTTAATTCATGCATTTATGACCTCAAGGTTAGACTATTGTAATGCTTTATTGGGTGGTTGTTCTGCACGCTTGATCAACAAACTACAGTTGGTCCAAGATGCAGCAGCTAGAGTCCTTACTAGAACCAGGAAATATGACCATATTAGCCCGGTTCTGTCAACACCGCACTGGCTCCCTATCAAACATCGGATACATTTTAAAATCTTGTTGATTACTTATAAAGCCCTGAATGGCTTAGCTCCTCAGTACTTGAGCGAACTCTTATCACACTATAGTCCTCCATGTCCACTGCGTTCTCAAAACTCTGGCCGTTTGATAATACCTAGAATATCCAAATCGACTGCGGGCGGCCGATCCTTTTCCTATTTAGCACCCAAACTCTGGAACAATCTACCTAACACTGTTCGGGAGGCAGACACACTCTGTCAGTTTAAATCTAGACTAAAGACCCTTGCTCCTTTACGCTTAAGGAAGATTAAGGATAAGAGTCCAACACCGTGGTATAATGAGCACACTCGCGCCCTAAAGAGAGCAGCCCGGAAAATGGAGCGCAGCTGGAGGAAAACTAAACTAGAGGTATTTCGTTTAGCTTGGCAGGAAAGTACCCTATCCTACAGAAAAGCATTAAAAACTGCTAGATCTGATTACTTTTCGTCTCTTCTAGAAGAAAACAAACACAACCCTCGGTATTTATTCAATACAGTGACTAAATTAACGAAAAATAAAGCATCAACAGGTGTTGGCATTTCCCAAGAGCATAGCAGTAATGACTTTATGAACTACTTTACTTCCAAGATCGATACTATCAGAGATAAAATTGTATCCTTGCAGCCATCAGCTACAGTATCGCATCAGATAGCGCACTATAGATCCCCTGAGGAACAATTCCATTCATTCTCTACTGTAGGAGAGGAAGATTGTATAAACTTGTTAAATCATCTAAACCAACAACATGTATGTTAGACCCGATTCCATCTAAACTACTAAAAGAGCTACTTCCAGAAGTCATAGATCCTCTTTTGGCTATTACTAATTCATCATTGTCATTCGGATATGTCCCCAAAACCTTCAAATTGGCTGTTATTAAGCCTCTCATTAAAAAACACAACTTGACCCCAAAGATCTAGTTAATTACAGACCGATCTCAAATCTCCTTTTCTGTCAAAGATACTAGAGAAGGTAGTATCCTCACAATTATATTCCTTCTTTGAGAAAAATGATATCTGTGAGGAATTCCAGTCAGGATTTAGACCGTATCATAGTACTGAGACTGCTCTCATTAGAGTTACAAATGACCTGCTTCTATCATCTGATCGTGGTTGTATCTCTTTTTAGTTCTACTGGATCTTAGTACTGCGTTTGACACTATCGACCACAACATTCTTTTGAATAGACTAGAAAACTTTGTTGGCATTAGTGGAAGCGCCTTAACATGGTTCAAATCGTATTTATCTCACCGCCATCAGTTCGTAGCAGTGAATGAAGAGGTATCATATCGATCACAAGTGCAGTATGGAGTACCTCAAGGCTCAGTATTAGGGCCGTTACTTTTCACGCTTTACATGTTACCCTTGGGAGATATTATCAGGAGACATGGTGTTAGCTTTCACTGTTATGCTGATGATACTCAGCTCTATATGTCTTCGCGGCCCGGTGAAACACACCAAATTGAGAAACTAACGGAATGCATAGTCAATATAAAAACTGGATGACGAGTAATTAAAAAAAAAAAAACAGAGGTGTTAATTATCGGATCTAAAACGCCACATGTAATAACCTAGAACATTATCTAACACTTGATGGCTGCTCTGTCAATTCTTCTTCATCAGTCAGGAACCTAGGTGTGCTGTTTGATAGCAATCTTTCATTTGAAAGCCATGTTTCTAGCATCTGTAAAATTGCATTTTCATCTCAAAAACATATCTAAATTGCGACCTATGCTCTCAACGTCAAATGCAGAAATGTTAATTCATGCATTTATGACCTCAAGGTTAGACTATTGTAATGCTTTATTGGGTGGTTGTTCTGCACGCTTGATCAACAAACTACAGTTGGTCCAAGATGCAGCAGCTAGAGTCCTTACTAGAACCAGGAAATATGACCATATTAGCCCGGTTCTGTCAACACCGCACTGGCTCCCTATCAAACATCGGATACATTTTAAAATCTTGTTGATTACTTATAAAGCCCTGAATGGCTTAGCTCCTCAGTACTTGAGCGAACTCTTATCACACTATAGTCCTCCATGTCCACTGCGTTCTCAAAACTCTGGCCGTTTGATAATACCTAGAATATCCAAATCGACTGCGGGCGGCCGATCCTTTTCCTATTTAGCACCCAAACTCTGGAACAATCTACCTAACACTGTTCGGGAGGCAGACACACTCTGTCAGTTTAAATCTAGACTAAAGACCCTTCTCTTTAGCCTGGCTTACACATAACACACTAATACACTTCTATTATTGAAATCCGTTAAAGGATTGTTAGGCTGCATTAATTAGATCAACTGGAACCGGGAACACTCCCCATAACACACGATGTACTCGTTACATCTTAAGTAGAATGGCATCTACGCTAATATTTGTCTCTTTCTTTCCCATTCTGTTTCTCAGTCCATATCCGATCAGATGGTGGATCAGCACCAAGAGATGATGTCTACAGCCCTGATCGTCAGCGAAGACCAGGACACCCAGATGACCCCCAGGTACATATCCCCAGCAAAACCTCGATTAAAATACAATAAAACAAAAAAATATATAACAAAATAACTAAAGATATAATAAAATACCTAACTACATAATGCTACTTGTGACGGCCCGAGTGGTGGCTGCACAAGAGTGGTAATGTGGATGTATCATCTTATATAGAGCACACTCATCCACACGTATCCATAAACATGCGCTTTCATACATATATCTATATGAAGGATATATTTAGTCATTTAAGGTTAATCTTTATTTAAATTTGTCATTTGTATTTATTTTGGCTTTAGTTTATAATAACCACATGAAACACAATATTCATTAGTTCTTTATTGTTAGGTTTTCATATGTTTACATTTACAATCCATCTTTATATACATCGTTGCTGATTTGGAGTGCACACGAATTAGTTGCGTAGTATCTGTTACTTACATTTGTTTCTATTTTGAGTTTAAGTTCACTGGTGACGTGTGGCGATCTTCAGGTGTTGTCTGCTGCAGCCGCATCCTGGTGTGACGAAAACTAGAGTCCGGGCAGGAACAGAATTTAAGCATTAGTGGTTCTGCCCGGACATACCATTCATTGAGGTAGTCCGGGGGAGGAGGAAAAGTTGATTTCTTTATTAATTGATTTATGTAGTTGTATATTTATGAGATGTAATTACATTTTGTTTTCTTTATCTTGATTTAATATGTTTCTCTGTTTGACTTAAGTTTGACTTGGAGAGGAAGAATTGTATAAACTTGTTAAATCATCTAAACCAACATCATGTATGTTAGACCCGATTCCATCTAAACTACTAAAAGAGCTACTTCCAGAAGTCATAGATCCTCTTTTGGCTATTATTAATTCATCATTGTCATTAGGATATGTCCCCAAAACCTTCAAATTGGCTGTTATTAAGCCTCTCATTAAAAAACCACAACTTGACCCCAAAGATCTAGTTAATTACAGACCGATCTCAAATCTCCCTTTTCTGTCAAAGATACTAGAAAAGGTAGTATCCTCACAATTATATTCCTTCCTAGAGAAAAATGATATCTGTGAGGAATTCCAGTCAGGATTTAGATCGTATCATAGTACTGAGACTGCTCTCATTAGAGTTACAAATGACCTGCTTCTATCATCTGATTGTGGTCGTATCTCTTTATTAGTTCTACTGGATCTTAGCGCCATGCTCGACACTATCGACCACGACATTCTTTTGAATAGACTACAAAACTTTGTTGGCATTAGTGGAAGTGCCTTAGCATGGTTCAAATCGTGCTAATCTGACCGCCATCAGTTCGTAGCAGTGAATGAAGAGGTATCATATCGATCACAAGTGCAGTATGGAGTACCTCAAGGCTCAGTACTAGGGCCGTTACTTTTCACGCTCTATATGTTACCCTTGGGAGATATTATCAGGAGACATGGTGTTAGCTTTCACTGTTATGCTGATGATACTCAGCTCTATATTTCTTCGCGGCCGGTGAAACACACCAAATTGAGAAACTAACGGAATGCATAGTCGATATAAAAACTGGATGACGAGTAATTTTTACTGCTAAATTCTGAAAAAACAGAGGTGTTAATTATCGGACCTAAAACCCCACATGTAACCTAGAACATTATCTAACACTTGACGGCTGCTCTGTCAATTCTTCTTCATCAGTCAGGAACCTAGGTGTGCTGTTCGATAGCAATCTGTCATTTGAAAGCCATGTTTCTAGCATCTGTAAAACTGCATTTTTCATCTCAAAAGCATATCTAAATTGCGACCAATGCTCTCAACGTCAAATGCAGAAATGTTAATTCATGCGCTTATGACCTCAAGGTTAGACTATTGTAATGCTTTATTGGGTGGTTGTTCTGCACGCTTGATCAACAAACTACAGTTGGTCCAAAATGCAGCAGCTAGAGTCCTTACTAGAACCAGGAAATATGACCATATTAGCCCGGTTCTGTCAACACTGCACTGGCTCCCTATCAAGCATCGGATAGATTTTAAAATCTTGTTAATTACTTATAAAGCCCTGAATGGTTTAGCTCCTCAGTACTTGAGCGAGCTCTTATCGCATTATAGTCCTCCACGTCCGCTGCGTTCTCAAAACTCTGGCCGTTTGATAATACCTAGAATATCAAAATCGACTGCGGGCGGCAGATCCTTTTCCTATTTAGCACCCAAACTCTGGAACAGTCTACCTAACACTGTTCGGGAGGCAGACACACTCTGTCAGTTTAAATCTAGATTAAAGACCCATCTCTTTAGCCTGGCTTACACATAACACATTAATACGCTTCTATTATTCAAATCCGTTAAAGGATTGTTAGGCTGCATTAATTAGATCAACCGAACCGAACACTCCCCATAACACACGATGTACTCGTTACATCGTAAGTTGAATGGCATCTGCGCTAATGTTTGTCTGTTTTTTCCTAGTCTGTTTCTCGGTCCGTGTCCGATCAGATGGTGGGTCGGCGCCGGCAGGTGACGTCTGCGGCCCTGATCGTCGGCGGAGACCAGGACGCCCGGATGACCCCAGAGATATATCCCCAGATATATCAACCAAAAATAACAAAATAACTAAAATATAATAAAATACCTAACTACATAATACTACTATTGTTAGAAATTGCAACAAAATTAAAATAGAAATAGAAACTTTTGAACTGCGGGTTTCGTCTGGTCAGAGGAGAACTGGCCCCCCGACTGAGCCTGGTTTCTCCCAAGGTTTTTTTCTCCATTATGTCTCAGAGGAGTTTTGGTTCCTTGCCGCTGTCGCCTCTGGCTTGCTCAGTTGGGGACACTTAATTTCTAGCGATTATCGCCGATTTGATTGCACAGATACTATTTAAACTAAACTGAGCTAGACAATGACATCTCTGAATTCAATAATGAAATGCCTTTAACTGAAAATTGAGTGTTTAATCTTATCATTATACATTACTGACACTCTATCCTCCAATTTGATACTGTTAAGTGCTTTGACACAATCTGTATTGTAAAAGCGCTATATAAATAAAGGTGACTTGACTTGACTTGACTTGTGTAATGTTACCTGTTGAATGTAAAAGTTGTGTTGCTTTCCCTCTTAATTTGTAATGGGCCCATCTTTTGCTTTATAAGCTGTTGCTTTGGTCGTATGTGAAGTCAGTTTTTAGTTGTTGGTTTTGTGTCTGTTTGGATAGTTTGATTTCATTTCTTTTTGGTTTATTTGTTGTATGATTATGAGTTTGTAGAATTATTGGTTTGAGGGTAAATAAAAACCCAATTTTTCTAGTGAATGCTGGTGTTCCTTGTTCCTGACTTCTCGGTCCCTCACACTACTATTGTTAGAAATTGCAACAAAATTAAAATAGAAATATAAACTTTTGAACTGCGGGGTTTCGTCTGGTCAGAGGAGAACTGGCCCCCCAACTGAGCCTGGTTTCTCACAAGTTTTTTTTTCTCCATTCTGTCACAGAGGGAGTTTTGGTTCCTTGCCGCTGTCGCCTCTGGCTTGCTCAGTTGGGGACGCTTAATTTCTAGCGATTATCGCCGATTTGATTGCACAGATACTATTTAAACTAAACTGAGCTAGACAATGACATCTCTGAATTCAATAATGAAATGCCTTTAACTGAAAATTGAGTGTTTAATCTTATCATTATACAGTACTGACAATCCATCCTTCAATTTGATACTGTTAAGTGCTTTGACACAATCTGTATTGTTAAAAGCGTTATATAAATAAAGGTGACTTGACTTGACTTGACTTCTGAAATGGCCAGCAATGAGTACAGATCTGAATCCCATAGAACACCTGTGTAGAGATCTCAAAACAGCAGTTGGGAGAAGGCATCCTTCAAATCTGAATGACCTGGAGCAGTTTGCAAAAGAAGAGTGGTCCAAAATTCCAGTAGAGAGGTGTAAGAAACTCATTCATGGTTACAGGTAGCGAATGATTTCAGTTATTTTTTCTAAAGGGAGTGCTACCAAATATTAAGTTAAGGGTGCCAATAATTTTGTCCAGTGCATTTTTTGGGTTCTGTGTGGAATTGTATCAGATTTGACTTTTCTTCTCAGTTTTTTTTGTGTTGTTCCAATGCAAACAAAAAATAAAAAAATACAAAAAATTTAAATAAACATGTGAGTACCAAAACATTTGCTACTGCAACTATTTTTCTGAGAGAAGGGTTGCATTTTCTGACAGAATTGCAAGGGTGCCGATATTTTTGGCCATGACTGTATATGTTAAAGATGTTTTTTATTGGTATGATCTCCAAATGTTTGGTACTGGGTGTGTTTGGTTATATCATAATACATCTGATGTGAGGATTGGCTATGCTGTATTTTAAATTTGTTAATTTTGCATTTGTTTAAGTGTAAAATGCCTGATGAAGATCATGGGACTGAAATGTTGAATAAATTTTGCCCATTTTTGCAAGCTGGAATAATGTGCAAAATTTATTTTTACTAAAAATTAATTCTCACATGTACACTGATTGTGACTTCAACTGTGTTTTCTCCTAATGTACAATTTAATTTACATTTTTCACACTATGATGAAGCAAGTTGTCACTGCCATGGTCAGAGCACCAAATGTTTAATACAAACACCATCAACATGGCATTATATTAAATATATGTCAGTTTGCTTACAAATTTGTGAAAGACCATGGCAAAAAATTTGGTTCATTAATTGAACTAAAAATGTTTATGTTCATGCATGTTTATGTTTATTGTTAATTTGAGTTAAATATAATTAAACTGGGTCAAAACAATTTCATGGAAACAGTGAAACAGGTAATTTTACCCAAACATGTGCATTTTATATATTCATTTTTAGCATTACAAATAAATGTATGTAAAAGTGTTACATATTTCTACATCACAGTATACTAACATTTGTGTACATGAATTTCCTAAATGCACTAAAATTATAAAAGTATTTTTTTTTTCTCTACATGATAGGTAAAATTCAAACAGTGTTTTGTTTACCCATACTGCAGAGTAGTGACATCATAAACTGGATTTGACTAAATATCTGTGCCAGAAACAAATTAGTTTTCAGTTTTTTTAAGGATCAAGCACTTTTTTTTTTTTTTTTTTTTCTTTTCAGTTTCAATAAATAATTCTTTGAAGAAAAAAAAAGGAAAATGATTTTATAAAGTTGCAAATTTAAGGTTGTCTGACTGGGTAGATCCTTCAATTGCATTTGTAAGAGTTCATCTAAGAAAAAGAGAGAAAACTGGCTTAGCTAAATCTAATTGTACCCCCACCCCTCGGTATGCAGTACAAAGCCAAAAATGTGTTTAATGTACATCCTTGAGCTAATTAAGCACTTTCATTAAAGCATTCCATAGCCAATGGAGTCATATGACTCTGATCAGACAGTTTATCACTGGATAAGTCAGCTGAATAAGCTACAGACTTTATAGGCTAAGAAGATGTTTAGCCAACTATGGACCATTGAACTGTTAACTTATTTAATATTAGCAAATAAAGTTGTACTTGTAAATACTAAAATTTAAAGGTGTGTGTAATGAGTGCTTAAAGCAGAGTAAATGAAGCATAGTTCAGCTGAAGAAGGTGAAAATATCCATAATGTTGGAAAAATCTACAACAAAGAAAACTGCCAACGCAATAGCTATAACTTTACTCTTAGTGAAGACAAGAACTGACTATTAACAAAGGAAAATTTAGACTATAGGCACACACAAGATAATAATGAACTAAACTAGAAACAGGTGAGCATAATCAAAAACCGTAGAAACCAAGAGAAACTGGAAATAAATAGGAAATGTGAAAATGAATACAACACAATTTCAAAATATACAGTACATATATAGTAAATATACTAAATTCTAATAGATACTAGTCTACTAACTCCATACGGGTTAACTCCTGACAACCACTACCATCAGGTGAGCAGCACTCACAGAGTGCACCAAAAACCACCATAGCAAAGCTGGTAGAGGAGAGTATGGTGGAGCTGGTGGAGGATGAGACCATGGTGAAGCCAGAAGCCAAAGTGGATCCAGAGGTAGTACCAGGGTGAGCAGAGCCCGAGAATAGGAGGACAAAGACTGAGCCGGTGGGCCTGAGGACAGTAGAAGAGCTGGAGGGATGGAGGACCCAGTTGGAAACAGGAAGCATGAGAAAATCCAGATGATTGACCATGGTGAATTCAAGGCATTGAAGACCGATCCACAAATGCAAAAGCTTAACATAACTTAGTCAAGACAAGAACTGACCATGAATAAAAGGAAGAATATATACACACAAGATAATGATACATTTTTAAAAAAAGGTTTTAATAATTTAGCAATTTTTTAAATTGTTGAAGGATTTTTTTGTTGTTCGTTTTTACATACATTTAACATGAACATCTCGAAAGCAACACATAGCTGGTGTTCTACAATAGGACCATGTTTTTACAGGCTAAATAATGGAATTTCATGCATGACCAATAAAAAGAACACTTTGTGACCGGACTGAGAAGGCTATTTTTATAGCACACTAAGCTGTTTTGAATCTGTGATTTCAAAAGCCCTGGCTGGATAAATAAAGTCCCCTTTGTTTCTTTGTTTAGTAGGTTTGGTCTGAGAAGTTGTGATTTTATTTTTGGTCTTGATAGAACAGGGCTTGTTTTATTCTGCTTCACAGTCCTGCAACTTCCTAAGTGTTTCCTTGTGTATCTTGCATGTCTCTCAAATATAATATTGTTCTAGCTTATGTCAAAATTGTTCTTTATTTGTTTTGATATCCCACATAGTAGTTCAAATTTCTCCAAATAGTTAGGGAATCTCATGAATATAATTCAAAATACATTTTATAAACTTTTACAAAACTTTTAGGGAGAGAAAGACTACATGCCCTGTTAACAAAGCAAAACTTTGTACATAACAGTCTAAATCAGGGTCAGTAATCACCACTGGAATGCAAGCAACAGTCAAAAACAATCCTCAAAACAACTGCATTTCTTTCACATTTCCCTTGTCTTAAACACTTTCTGACAAAGCAACAACACAGTACTTGAGTACTGCCACACAGAAAACCGCTTAATGTGGTTAGCTTAAAATGTACTGTGGCTTTGAGCGGCTTTGAAAAACAACTTAATGATAAACTAAACTAGAAAAAGGTTAGTAAAAAAAATAGTTAAAAAAAAATCTTGCTTTTTAAACATTTGTATTTTTATTGTTTTAATTCATTTTTTTTTTTTTAAGAAAATAGCTTTTGGATTCTGTGTAAGTATGTTAAAGAAGAGAACCATGTGTTTTCCATGAGAGAAAGAATATTTAATGGCTTAATTAAATGTCATGCGGCCCTGATAGCTGCCATCATTCAAATCAATTATCTTGCCCACAGCCACAACTCAAACATGTGGAAAAGCTTGTGATAAGCTTCAATTACACCAATCAGGAAAAAGTCAAGAGAGAAGTTAATGAATTAAAAAAGTTAGAAAAAAAAGAAAGAAAGAAAAAGCGGAAGATTTAATTTTTTGTTATAAATTAAAAGAGTTGCTTTGATTTAAAAAATTTAAACTGATATAAAATAAGAAGTTAATTTCTGATTCATATTTAAATAATAATAATAATAATCAGTTCTTGTCTAGCTTTCACCACATAGTTCAAAAGAATCACATTACAATTTGGTTAATTTCTTTGTGGGAAAAAAAAAAAAAAAACTCTATTCTATCTCTATAGTTTTTATTACTATTGAAAAACTGTATCTCATCGAAAAAACATTGTTTGCTGAAACTGAAACTGTAATTAGCACTGCTTTGCAAACTATGATGATGTATTTACTACAGGCTTTATATATACAACCCGAATTCCGTAAATGATTCCGTAAATTCCGTTTTTTTAATTTGAATAAAATGAAAACCAAAAGACTTTCAAATCACATGAGCCAATATTTTATCCACAATAGAACATAGATAACATTACAAATGTTTAAACTGAGAAATGTTTACAATTTTATGCACAAAATGAGCTCATTTCAAATTTGATGCCTTCTACAGGTCTCAAAATAGTTGGGACGGGGGCATGTTTACCATGGTGTAGCATCTACCACGAAGTCATGCTGTTGTAATAGCTGCAGTATGTGGTTTTGCATTGTCCTGCTGAAATACACAAGGCGTTCCCTGAAATAGACGTTGTCTGGAGGGGAGCATATGTTGCTCTAAAACCTTTATATACTTTTCAGCATTCATAGTGCCTTCCAAAACATGCAAGCTGCCCATACCGTATGCACTTATGCACCCCAGAGATGGTGATGAGATGGTGGCTTTAGAACTGAACGCTGATAACACGCGTTATAGCCCGTTTTGCCCGGAGGACACGGCGTCCGTAATTTCCAACAAGAATGTCAAATTTTGAATCATCTGACCATAGAACACTTTTCCACTTTGAAACATTCCATTTTAAATGAGCCTTGGCCCACAGGAGACAATGACGCTTCTGGACTATGTTCACATATGGCTTCCTTTTTGCATGATAGAGCTTTAGTTGGCATCTGCAGATGGCACAGCGGATTGTGTTTACCGACAGTGGTTTCTGGAAGTATTGCAGAAAACACATACTTTTTACACACTCTTTCAGATTGGAGAGCCTCTGCCCAGCTTTACTTCTGAGAGACTCTGCCTCTCTAAGACATCCCTTTTATAGCTAATCATGTTACAGACCTGATGTCAGTTAACTTAATTAATTGCAAGATGTTCTCCCAGCGGAATCTTTTCAAAATGTCTTGCTTTTTCAGCCCTTTGTTGCCCCCGTGCCAACTTTTTTGAGACCTGTAGCAGGCATCAAATTTGAAATGAGCTCATTTAGTGGATAAAAGTGTAAAATTTCTCAGTTTAAACATCTGTTATGTTCACTATGTTCTATTGTGAATAAAAAATTGTCTCATGTGTATATATATATATATATATATATATATATATATATATATATATTTATATAATTGGAGCATTAGGAACATTATAAAATATTTAAATAACTAAAATTAAATCCAAATTAAAAAATAAAAATAAAAAATAGAGAGAGAGAGAGAGAGACAACAACAACAAAACCCCTGAAGAAGGCATGCATTACTGAATGAACAATATTTCCTCTAACAAATCTTGGTCAGAACTTCATTCACATTCATTTGAATTTTCCGAATCATTTCTAATATTTTTTGTGTTTGGGACAAGCATTTTGGAGAATTAACAAGCCCCTGTCCTTTTCCCCAAATAAACCAAAAGTTCCCATGACTGCCATGACTAACTGAGGTTATCTGTGATCTCCGCTCAACTTAATTTTTTTTTTAACATTGACGTATTAATGTGAGTGTTTTTGCCTCCAAAGATTTAAATCTTAAACAAAACAAATTGCTCAAATCAGTCAAATAGAGTTGTTAACCCAAAATTGTTACAGAACCCCCATTTGTGAATGACATGTTTCATTATGAGAAGTTCTATTTTTATTCCTTTTTTTAAATGCAAACTTTTTTTAAATGCTTCAAATGAAACTTTTTTTTTATTAGTGATTTTTTTTCTCTCTTAGTTTTAATCCACAGGGACTTATACATGTCATCTGTTGAGCCATATTATTTATCCCATAAAGCATAATTTATGTAAATCAAAAATCAAATGGTTCAAATGGTTATTTATTTCATAGAAAAATCAGTCAAAGAGTTTTGCGTCTAAAGTTAATAAAATCTAGTTCTCTCAGTCAGCAGTATCTGAGTGTATTTTCTGTAAAGTTGAAGAGAGAGTCATTAAGGACGCTATTTGCTAAGAATGAGACTGAATAATATTGGACATTAACAGTACCGTTTCTAGGCATAGGCGAACTAGGCGGTCGCCTAGGGCGCCACCAGCTGAAGGGGCGCCAATGAGAGCACGTACTGGTACTACATTTTAGCAGGGTTGTGATAAAGAGCGGCACGGTCACCCTGAAATGTGACTGCCGCCCCCACTGGATCCCCAACATCATTGGGCTAGAGTACTGTCAATCTGACGATGCCTGTATGCCATTGGATCAGAGCGCTGTCAATTGTTGCCTGATCGTTGCATGCTTGCATTTGGAGCGCTCATCAACGCCAGTAGATCAATGGGCTCTGTCAGTGCTTTGGCAAGGTAACGCTTTTTTTTTTTTTTTTTACCATGCAGTAGTTCAAATTACAATTTAAAATATTGGTACAGTAAATAAAGTGCACAAAATCAGTATTTTATTTAGGCAGTATTTGTGGCAGTTGATAAATCGTGTAGCGAGATTTGTCCAAAAGGTGTGCGTTTTTGCACCAATGCATTGTTAAAAGATCAGCGTGTCATGTAATATTCCCATATAAACTTTAACAGCCAATTAAAAAATATTGGTGTAGTAAAATTTGCTAATTCACGAGATCAATACATCCTTTATTAAACTGCTTTGTCGAGTTTAATTCATCCTTATGGAGGTGTCGATTGCTGATCGATTCATTCACTTCTAACACAGCACTTAATGGGAGAAGCGTCATACACATAGAGGGCAGAGCGTCACGTTATTTAAAGGGGAAGTTCACGGGTAAATGAGTAGCAAAGGATTAAGTAGCTGTATTGATTACTTTTATGCCACTGATCAGGCTTTTATTTGTAGTTTGGGGCAACAAAGGGTTTTATAGGTTTGACTGAAATAATAATGCAATAACTGACACTTTAAATCAATGTTTCAAGCAACAACAACAAAACAATTGAACAAAAAACAACAAACAAAACAGATAAAGACAAAAAATAGCCATTGATAGTATATAAACATGTATCCAAATCCATATGTAATCAAATTAATTTATGTGTGATTTATGTGTAAATTATGTGCAATGTCTTAGCTACTAGGGATTGTTACACAGGGCTATACAGGCATCTAGTGGCAACACAATGATATTACAGATGATAAATTGTGCAAAATTTTTCTCTTAAAGGGATAGTTCACCCAAAAATGAAAATTATGTCATCATTTACTCACCCTCAAGTAGTTCCAAACCTGTATGAATTTCTTTTTTCTGCCGAACACAAAGGAAGATATTTTGAATAAAGTTTGTAATCAGGCTGTTTTGGGGCACCATTGACTTTCACAGTAGGAAAAAAAAAAATACTATGGAAGTAAATTGTGCCCCACACTGTAAAAAAAAAAGTTGAGCCAACTTAAAATTTTAAGGCAACAAACTTCAGCAGATTTTTGAGTTTTCTCAACTTGTTGTTTTAAGTTTATACAACAAAAATTTGAGAATCTCCCACAAAAACTAGTTGAGCAAACTCAAAAATCTGCTGAAGCTGGTAAAAAATGTTTTTTTAAGTTCGCTCAACTTTTTTTTTTGTTACAGTGCAGAACTGCTCTGTTTCCCACATTCTTCAGAATATCTTCCTTTGTGTTCAGCAGAACAAAGACACTCATACAGGTTTGGAACTACTTGAGAGTAAGTAAATGATGACAGAATTTTAATTTTTGGGTGAACTATCCCTTTAAGTCAATTTACAAATAATGCATTCAGTCTCCACAAATTAGTATCGTTACTATGACAAACAATTTGAATGTAACAAGAAACTGGTGTCTGAAAAGAATATATATATTGGGGTGGTGGGGTATTTCGCCTAGGGCGTCAAATTGGCTAGAAACGGCCCTGGACATTAACGTTAACATCAACGCAGATGCTCCTCCACGTGTTTCCTACAAACATCTAGAAGGAATTACTCACATTGCAAAGAACCACGAGCAAAGAATCATTTCTTTCAGCGTCTTGCGCAGCTCCTGACTGCGATATGCGTAAATGAGAGGGTCTATAAGCGAGTTGCATATGATAAGAATTAGAAACAGGTTGAAATGACTGAAATAACACTTGCAGTAAGGATTTGTGGGACAGGTGAGGATGAGGATGAGGTGGAGAAAAAACGGACCCCAGCAGATGACGAAAACCCCGAGCAGGATGGTCAGAGTAATGGCTCCCTTCATGCTAGTGGCTTGCCGGCGACTCTTATGGAGAGCCATGATGCGTCTGGAGTGTACGTGCGCCAGGATGAACATGTGCAGGTACAGAACCGCCGTGAACACTAACGTCAAGCCAAAAAACGTGACGAGACAGGCGATGACCGCGTTGTCAGTGTGATAAACGATAAATAAAGAGCTCGAGGTGATGCTGGTGAGCCACACCACCGCGATGATGGCGACGGCGCGTTGCGTGGTCATGATGCTATGGTACCGAAGCGCGTAAAAGATGGTGATATAGCGGTCCGCCGCAATAGTGCACAGGAACGACAAAGAGGAAACGACAGAACTGCATATCATAATGTCGATCACATTGTCTAAGTGCTGTAACATCTTTGCCGTGACAAGCAGCAGCCCATGCTCCGTCAATAACATGAAGAGCGTCTCCACCACATTGCTGACGCTCACCAGCATGTCCGACACCGCCAGACAGCAGATGAAATAATACATTGGCGAGTGGAGATTCCTGTTCTTGATGATGGCCACCACCACTAAGATGTTTTCCACCAAACTGATCAAGCCGAGCATTAGAAACAACTCCTGAGGGATCATGATTTGGGCGATCCCTGTGGCATTCATGTCGCCGAGCGTTGCATTCAAAGTTATGTTATTGTCAATATTATATATGTAGTCCATGTGTTTCATGCTGAAGTAATGGCGCGACGAGTCGTTCATGCTCCTTCAGATAGTGTCCGTTCGCATTAAGTTCTTTTGAGTCTGTCGGATGTTCTTTTCCTTCAGCACACCTTTGATATTAAAACAGAGACAGTTCCAGTCATCACGATCAATTCTAGCAAGTCCAAAATGTTATATTTTAATATCAGAGACTGACGAAACGAATACAGCTATAAGAAACGAACACAAGCAGATTTACCTTTCAATATTACTGCTGCATACAGCACAGAATAAGTCCGCAAACTTGCGCTCTTTACAGGGCACCGCCTCAGACTTGGCATTTGATGGCTTCCTTGTCAAAATCAAATTATTGTTCCGACCATTAAGAGAAATAAAGTTTTGTGCTTTACATTTTCTAATCATTTAGATTCTATCGCAATTGCTTTTTCGAGATTTAAAACTCACCAATGTAGTAGCCTAATATTAAAGGTATGCGAGGGGTGGGGTGGGGGGTGGGGGCGCAAGGTGGTCCTCAGGGAAGGCAGCGGTGACAAATGAACAATAATAATCATAAAACAGGAGCGCCTTTTAATGATTCCCTGTCGTCTCCTCTGAGCGTAATGATGGGGATGATCATCTCTTTTCCCACTGTCTCTCCCTCTTCCCTGTCATCTAAATCGACCACATGACACGTACAAACCCACATATATAAATTGCTCAGTGTGCTCTAAGGCTTTATGCACATCACACATCACGTGGTTGTCGGTTAGTATGTAGCTTACCAAGAAACTTTTTAATATGCTGTTAGTATACCTTTAATCGCAACTCTTAGTAATTTATGAAATTAGTTAGCTGACTATCAATATGAAAACAGAAAAATAAATAGGCCTAAATAAAAATATTTATCAAACAAATTAGTTTATTTGTGTTTCTTCAACAGTTGTCAGGCCACGCAATTTAAATGAAACCCTGCTAAACAAAAAAACAATAGAAGCACAAGAGAAACCATCAAAGAAATTCCAGTGGTTTCCATTAAAATACCATTATGAACCATTAGCTTTTTCCAGTAAAACCATCACAAAATTCCTTTTTGTAGTGTGTTTTGGGCATTTTTCCAATAGGATTTAACATCCCACCAATAGAATCCATCACATACCAGTAGACACCATTATAGTTTCCATTAAAACCAATACAATTCCCATTATAACCATTAAATCCATTACATTTTCTATTGTGTTTTGGGCAGGGTTCTATTGGTTTTTTTTTTCAGCAGGGAAGTGTCTGAACCATTATTTATAATGTCTTATACCAGTGTTTCCCAACCCTGGTCCTGGAGGCACCCCAACACTGCACGTTTTCAGGGCCGCGCACAGACATTTTGAGGGGCAGTGGCCCAAACCAAAAAAAGGGGCACTAAGGGGGTGGGTGCTTGTTATACAAATACAAATTACCCAGTTGTTACAAATATACACTACCAGTCAAATGTTTTTGATGATTTTTAATGTTTTTTAAAGAAGCCTCTTCTGCTCACCAAGCCTGCATTTATTTGGTCCAAAGTACAGCAAAACAGTACAATTTAGAAATATTTTTACTATTTCAAATAACTAATTTTTATTTGTATAGATTTTAAAATGTATTTTATTCCGGTGATCAAAGCTGAATTTTCAGCATCATTACTCTTCAGTGTCACATGATCATTCATGAAATCATTCTAATATTCTGATTTCCTGCTCAAGAAACATTTATTATTATTATTATTATTATTATTATCATCAATATTTGAAACAGTTGAGTAGATTTTTTCAGGATTCTTTGATGAATATAAATATCCAAAGATCAGCATTTATACACTATAACCATTCAGTATGAATCTATTGGAAATAAATTATAGAAATGAATCCTATTAAGCAAGGATGCTTGCTAAATCAAAAGTGATGATAAAGACTTTATAATGAAAAAAAAAATGATAATGTTACAAAAGATTTCTATTTCAGATAAATGCTGTTCTTCTGAACTTTCTATTAATCAAAGAAACCTGAAAACAATTTTACTCAGCTGTTTTCAACATAATAATAATAAAATAATAATAAATGTTTTTTGAGCAGCAAATAAGAATATTAGAATGATTTTCTGAAGGATCATGTGACTAATATATATATATATTAAAATATATTCAAATAGAATATTAAATAAAATTAAATAGTAAAAAATATTTCAGAATGTTACTGTTTTTGCTCTACTTTGGATCAAATAAATGCAGGCTTGGTGAGCAAAAGAGACTTATTTAAAAAAAACAAAAAAAAAACATGAAAAACCTTACTGTTCGAAAACTTTTGACTGGTAGTGTACAATTAAAAGAGAAGACAGCACTGTAATAATTTCAGACTGTATTGTAGATATTTTAATAGAATAGGCTCTCCCTCACTCTCTGAGTCTCCTTCTGCCTCATCTTCAATGGAAGTATAAGTATTAGACATTTAATTTAATATTATGCAGCATAAATTTATATTATATACTAATAAACAGCTCATTTAGAAAATGTATATTACCTTTTTAACTATTATAGGCCTATTAATATGGTTTTAATAAAATTTAAATATGTTAGATTAGTAACTAAGTGATTATAATGGGAAATATACTTAATTACAAGAGTTAAAGTGTGAGAAACTGTTAAAAATTCTATATGACGATTTACCTGCTGGCTTACTGGAGCTTTGAATTAATGTTTGCAATATTGAACTGCTTTTAGCTTGTCTCCCTCTGCTCTTTCTCTCTCTGTCTCTTTCTCCTTTTTTGTGAACGTGAAGGCATTGTTTTTTTGTTTTTTTTTTTACAAAGTGTGCCAACAACAGCAAATTTGGTGTTATTTATATTATATCTGATCGGGTACAATCATTTGATTAGACATTCTAAGAACATGGATATTCTGTACAAGTTGTTACAACTTTTAGAAGAGAGAGAGCAAATCATTACCGATAGAAATAGGCCTATAAAAACAAACTACCAAATTACTAATTCAGCAGATCAACCACTGACTGTAATGTGGATTGCAATGCATCTACCTGTTAATGCATCGACCTTTGGGAAGAACTGTTGTCTCCAGAGAGCGGGCACAGAGATTGTGAGAGATGCCGCAGAGCGGCGGGAAAACACGGAGTGGATTGGCGGAATCAGTGGATATTTAGCAGAGTGGTAGGCTAACTGAACTCTTTAACCCTTAAATGCATTCTCTACCCTCTCCCTTCTTCATTTTTTGAAGTTAGACATCAACTTTCTTAGTATTCCTCAATCTATTCATTATAAACAATATAACAAGAAAAAAAAAAGTAAAATATAAAAGTTTTCTGATAAATGTTTTGTAAAGTATGTAGGGTCGCTAGAGACCCGAGGTATGTAAATGTGTATGTATTTTTTTTATGCATAACTATATTTAGATATCTGATGACTCAATATGTGCAATGCATCTTTATTCCTCAAGGTGGCACTGTTTGACACAAATGATGACGTGATGTTTCACGCATAATTACCGCAGGCATTAAACAAACGAATATCATCAGCAAAAATTGAACTGGTTTGAATGGCTTTACTGCAGGGCAATTACTATACGCAGTGAAATATAAATGTCAGTGCCATTCGATGCTGGAAGTGGCGAATAAGCTGCTAGTGATCAAAGTATTGAATATGAAGTCATTGAAAACGATCGTTTTGAGAATATGGTTGAGAACATGAATATGAGCCAGATGCTGAACGCATTGGGGAAGTGCGCTCTGATGATGACAGCGATGGTAAAATCATCTGCTCAAATTGAACCCTTTTAAGTTTCAAAAGGTAACGAAATATGCTTTATTTTATTCTTCTGTAATTGTTTTTAAAATATCAAGAGAGTTTTTTGATATTGCAGCAGTTAGAGATCCATCCTTGCTGGATATATAAGTCCGGGTCGCTAAAGACCCGAATATGTAATAATGATTGGTGAAACACTCATGCATTTAAGGGTTAAGCTGGGGAGATAGCGTTGGAGGGTTTGGTGAGAGGGTCACCTCAGCCGATGAGGGCAGAGGGGCAATGGGCAACCCCCCTGTGCACAGCCCTGCACGTTTTGGATGTCTCCTTAATCAAACACATCTGATTCAGGTCATTGGCTCATTAGTAGAGACTCAAAAGCAGTGTTGCCAGTTTAGCAATTTTGTAGCTAGATTTAGCAACTTCCCCACCCCTTTTGAGACTTTTTTCAAAAGTTTAGGGACAAATATAGCAACTTCTTGGACAAACCTTATCCAAGTTCTCATCTTGCCCACTGATCTATATTCATCTTTATAAAGATCAGTGAATTTGCCATTTTGATGTCATCTAGTGACATTTAGCTACCAGTTTTAGCTACTTTTAATTGAAAGCAGTTGGCAACACTACGCCAAAGCCGTTTCTCAATATGCGTTCTTGTCTGTACTTGTGTTCTTGTGGACTTGTGAAACGTCATCAGTCGTCACCTAAGTACTGTTCCAATGCCTTGTCCAAATATCCACACTTGCAGTCTTTGCACTTGACCACTTATATGACGTATTTCCTGTATTTGGCCCAAGTGTTCAAGTGAGGATGAAGACCACAAGTGTGTGTCGAACTTTTCATTACCTGATGGGACACACTTATAGTGTTGTAAAAATGCAAGTGCTTACATAGCTTTATTTAAATTTTAAATTTAATTTAAAATACTTTGCATTTTAAACTTTAAGGACCTAGAACATTTTTGGGGCACCTGACACGCCTGCAATTTTCTTTGTTTTTTTAAGACCTGTTCTAGCAGTCAGCATCAAGTGCCATATATCATTATAAATAGGAGAACTTGAAGTATCAGTCTAGCTAATTTAGAGTCCCAATTTTCCTTTTGTTTTCTCTAAGAATTAATGATTTTCCAGAATTTTAAGAAAAACACAAGCAACAATTGGGTGGTTTTTTTACTGTGTACTCAAACAGAAACTTCTGAAGTTTGGATTTTTTTCTTTAGAAAGTTGTATCTGGGTGTTTTACACTTTCAACTTCCCACTTTTACATATAACATTCCCCAAGCAAGTTATAGCGATTTATTACAATATTGTTGTAAGCACTTTTCAGTGAAAAACGGGTCTACATTATATAGCTTTCTAACAATATACAGTGGGGCAAAAAAGTATTTAGTCAGCCACCAATTGTGCAAGTTCTCCCACTTAAAAAGATGAGAGAGGCCTGTAATTTTCATCATAGGTATACCTCAGATATGAGAGACAAAATGAGGGGGGAAAAAATCCAGAAAATCACATTGTAGGATTTTTAAAGAATTTATTTGCAAATTATGGTGGAAAATAAGTATTTGGTCAATAACAAAATTTCATCTCAATACTTTGTTATATACCCTTTGTTGGCAATGACAGAGGTCAAACGTTTTCTGTAAGTCTTTACAAGGTTTTCACACACTGTTGCTGGTATTTTGGCCCATTCCTCCATGCAGATCTCCTCTAGAGCAGTACTGTTTTGGGGCTGTCGCTGGGCAACACGGACTCCAAAGATTTTCGATGGGGTTGAGATCTGGAGACTGGCTAGGCCACTCCAGGACCTTGAAATGCTTCTTACGAAGCCACTCCTTCGTTGCCCGGGCAGTGTGTTTGGGATCATTGTCATGCTGAAAGACCCAGCCACGTTTCATCTTCAATGCCCTTGCTGATGGAAGGAGGTTTTCACACAAAATCTCACGATACATGGCCCCATTCATTCTTTCGTTTAGACGGATCAGTCGTCCTGGTCCCTTTGCAGAAAAACAGCCCCAAAGCATGATGTTTCCACCCCCATGCTTCACAGTAGGTATGGTGTTCTTTGGATGCAACTCAGCATTCTTTGTCCTCCAAACACGACAAGTTGAGTTTTTACCAAAAAGTTATATTTTGGTTTCATCTGACCATATGACATTCTCCCAATCCTCTTCTGGATCATCCAAATGCTCTCTAGCAAACTTCAGACGGGCCCGGACAAGTACTGGCTTAAGCAGGGGGACACGTCTGGCACTGCAGGATTTGAGGCCTTTGTTACTTTGGTCCCAGCTCTCTGCAGGTCATTCACTAGGTCCCCCCGTGTGTTTCTGGGATTTTCGCTCACAGTTCCTGTGATCATTTTGACCCCACGGGGTGAGATCTTGCGTGGAGCCCCAGATCGAGGGAGATTATCAGTGGTCTTGTATGTCTTCCATTTTCTAATAATTGCTCCCACAGTTGATTTCTTCACACCAAGCTGCTTACCTATTGCAGATTCAGTCTTCCCAGCCTGGTGCAGGTCTACAATTTTGTTTCTGGTGTCCTTTGACAGCTCCTTGGTCTTGGCCATGGTGGAGTTTGGAGTTGGACTGTTTGAGGTTGTGGACAGGTGTCTTTTATACTGATAACAAGTTCAAACAGATGCCATTAATACAGGTAACGAGTGGAGGACAGAGGAGCCTCTTAAAGAAGAAGTTACAGGTCTGTGAGAGCCAGAAATCTTGCTTGTTTGTAGGTGACCAAATACTTATTTTACCGAGGAATTTACCAATTAATTCTTTAAAAATCCTACAATGTGATTTTCTGGATTTTTTTTCTCATTTTGTCTCTCATAGTTGAGGTATATCTATGATGAAAATGACAGGCCTCTCTCATCTTTTTAAGTGGAAGAACTTGCACAATTGGTGGCTGACTAAATACTTTTTTGCCCCACTGTAGATGTGTCAATATCTGTATAAAAAACATTTAGGGAGTAAAGAAAAAGGAATCAGTGTTATATAATAACAAAACACAGTAAAAAAAGTGACTTTTTTCAGAGAAATATGTTGAATCTGAGTATGAACAACAACAAACACAAACCGTGCAGCTAATAGTGAAAACAATTGAACAAATTCTTCTGCAACAAAAATAAAAACAGTGCAAATGATTCACAAACTGCACACAAAATGAGTGAGAAATATAAAGAGTGCAACAGAAAAAATAGTGAAAATGATCTTTATGAACTATATTATTATTATTTACATAATATAATTTGGATAGATCCGCTGGCTGTACTCTGTGTCAGAATTGATTTTACCAGGACATCGCCCAGTGACGCGAAGACATGAATTCCAGTGCTTTATCTGATATGTACCGCTGTTTCATCCTTGTTTTCGGGTTGTTTTATGTCAAAGTACTCAGTCGTGTGTTTTTCTGTGCTTTTTCAGAGAGTTCTCTCATGCAAATGTGTTATTTTGTGTTTGTTTTCATGCACGCACGACAGACTTTACTTTCACATTGCGTTTGTTCAAATTTCCAATGAAACGTCATAAATGGTGGTTCAAAAGACAAAAACCTATGTTTATTGGTTGAATATGGGAGAGTTTGAACCAATCTGGGCACGGGGGTGTGACTAAGCGTCAACAATCGTTCCTGTTTGGCTCAGATGAAAAAAATGCATTGGTTTCTTCTGACGAATCGTTAGGCTTGTTTGAGATGAGCAAAATCTACGCAGAACTGATCACCGGTGCATGCAAAGTGTCCGAGTTACGTCCGCCTTGCTCAGATGTCATGCTGACGTGTGCCAAAAAACTCTCGCGACGGCGGCTGTGTCGGATAGAGCAGTAGCACACAGTTGCTCTCCACCGACCGTGCTGATCAAAAGCATGATGGGAAACAACTGACTGACGACACAGCTTAATGCTCATTGGTTCAGACAACTGTGATGCTGTGTTCTCTTCTAAAATGTTTTATTTTTTAAAATCTGATTTCATGCTATTATGTATTTAAATTGTGCATGAATATTCTCAAACACTATGACAGAGAGATCGCTGTGTGAGATATGTGATTGTTGTCATAGTTTCTATATAAATCTAAAATACATGTTTGAATTAAAATAAAAATGGATGATAAATACGCTTTTCGTATGGAATTAAATAGCAAGCACTTTGAGTGTCTTGTTCATCATTTTTATATTCATATAAAAGCAACAGAACTGAAATTATATCATGTTTATCAGCAGCACAGCATATGAGTGAGAATAACGCGATATCTGCCTTTGATCCCGTATGTATCTGTTCCACTTCGAGAGGTCAGAACTGTCCGTCTTGACTGCGCTTATTTCACTCCTCCCCTCACTGCAGCCGCCTACTCTCGCTTACATTTCAGGCAAGGTGAAGCACATCTCAAACAAGTCTAATGTTGTCAAAATGTGATGACATAATTGCGTACACTACGGAGCCTCTGAATATCCAAACGAGACATCTCCGCTTTACAACACTTTTTAAAGCATTCAGATAGGATTAGCAGTTCAAAAGTTATGAAACATTTAAGAATAATAGTTATTTTTTGCCGCGGGTTGCTGTCTTGGTCTTTGAGGGTTAAAATCCACTTCTAAATGTCTGTTCAGTAGTCCCTATAACATGAGTCGTTGTAACCAATACATCACGTCATTTTGATGATTTATGGCCTAATTTATGAGCAACAGGTTGTCATATGTCAAATGTATACATGGGTAGATTTCTGACCTGATTTATGGGTATATGACCCCTCTGTCACCCTGACTGTCACGTCACCGGGGTCCTGTCAGCCCTGACTGACATGACAGTAGGGGTTTGTAAATCAAAAAAGATCTAAACAGATGACATGTGCTGGATTTATGAGTGGATTTACGATGTTTTTATCACTCACCTGGTGCCATGGGGTTTTTATGGCGTTCCTTCCTGGTCTGTAACTAACGGTCAGTCTTGGAGGTGTTGGGCCTCTTACAGGTTCTGGAAAAATTGGCTGAGCAAAGGATGTGTATTGCCACCTTATGTTTGTTTGATCTGTATGTTATATGTTAATGTCTAGACGGGGCGATCTTCCAGGTTCTGGAAAAAATGGCTGAGTAATGGGTGCGTATTGACACCTTAACAGGATCAATGTTTCTTTGATTTGTATGGCATATGTTATTGCCTAGTCACAATTTGTTCCTACCGGCTTGTCTACATCGGCTTGTTCCTACCGGCTTGTCTACATCGGCTTCTGAATAAGGAAGGTTGTCAGGACATCTACCTTTCCAGGTTGGGGATAAAACAAAGGTGTCATGTCTGAGGGTTGTTATTTGTTTTTGGGGGGGATGGAAGGCATCCAAACACGTGTCTAATGTCAAACCCCTAAACGGTTTAGTTCTGCTTGATCTATAGGCTAAATTTTGATAGCTAAGACATCACTGTTTTGATTGTATGAAAACTGAAACATAGAATTAAAGAATTCACCAATTGATGAAAATTTCTATATGCGTCTGAAAAAGGTGCTATGTCCGGGCATGTTTTTCTTTACAATCTCAATGTGTGTATGCTAACACCTCTGTAGGATCAGAACAACCTAATCTGTAGGTTGAATAGATAAATTTATAAGGAGGAGTCTTAAGTTAAAAATGATTCAAACCACCAACTATCCATTTACTTCTGACAGTGAAGGTGATTGTGGGGTCTAACTGACAGTGGACGACAGTATCCTCTTTGTGCTTGTGTTAATGGCTTTACAGCATTCACTCATATAGATGTGCACAGAATCATGATTTAGTTCGGTTCAGTTCATTTTATTTATAAAGCACAATAAAACAACAACGGTTGACCATTGTGCTAAACAATATTGTACATAACATGATGTGACAAGGCAAACAAATAAACATTTTTAAATAAGCCCTGCTTTAGACAAATAATCAACACTTTGGCTGATTATTTGGACTCTCTCACACACACACACACACACACAAATCTGAGTATAATAAATTTTAAGTATGAGCAAAAATGTTGTTTTTACTTTTTGTTGTTATTTAATAAATGTTTTAATTTTAATCTAGCCCGTAGATAGTATGTGTACTTTAAAAGAACAAATATAAATTTCACTTAAAACTTCTCAGTAAAACAATGTTTAAAAAGTTTTAAACACATTGTCACTAAAGCAAGTCACGCTGTCTATTGTCTTTAAATTAAACTTTAGTTTTATTCTTTAATTTCTTTAAAACAGCCTGATGATAATGCACCCAAGTGCTTTTCTCACACGAGTAGAAAACTCTTTGGATGTGTTTGTGACAAACACACAATTTTTTATTTTTTTTGTAAATGTATGACTGAACCTTTCTCATTTGACAGACTTACGTTTTCAAATGATGTATTATTTCAAATTATGTTTAACAGCCACAGGGAATACATGTTGTTTTCTAATGCTCATGAAAACTTTATTGGTGTAAATTTCTCACCTAGAACACAAAACTTGTACATTTTGACTATTTTCTAGGTATCATGTCATGTGATTTTCAAAATGAAAGGGATATAAAATATAAGGATGTTTCAACTATTATCATCATTTCCTTTTGACCCTAATAAACTGGTAATGAATTTACTATGACAATCGATACAAAGTAGGCTACAGTTCTCATACTATGTGTGTATATAGCTGTGCTGAAACATTTCTGAGTATTTTTGCATGCCAACAGATTTTGTCAGGGATGTGTCTCATTTAAGAATCACAGTGTTTTGTAAATAACTTTTTATTTTTATTTTATTTTTTTTACATTACTAGATTTGATCAGTATTATCATATTATCAAGATTTCGGGTGGCCGTTCACAATTTTTTGTTGGACTGTTTATGTTTTTAGGTGAAGACACCTCTTTGTGAGCTGTCATCATAACAGGAATAAATGAAAATCTTTTTGAGAAATTTCTTTTAGTGCAACTCTGTGTCTGTCCATGATGTGCGAACACACGAAACATCAACACAAAAATTAAGTCTTGCTGTTTTACCCTTAAAACTATTACAACTGAAACAAATCAAACTATTGCACTGAAAGCTGCACATTCATTTAAGTTTGAGCATGTTAAAATTTCCACAATCTTGTATTGATAAATTTAATCCATAACCTTTCGTACATTCAAGAGACCAAATCTCTAAGAAAGAGTGTAAGACAAGAAAATGTTTATAATGCATATAGAATTCGGAAAATCTGTTTCATAAACAATTGGGAAAGGATGACTGGATTTAGTCATCTTGCTCAGATAGCAGATGACACAATTCACATTTTGTTTGTTTGGCTGTATTTGTTTTAAGACTCCTCTGCAAGCTCAGGCTAATACTTGCATGGGAAAGAGAGCATGACGAGCACATACTTATTCATTTAAGAAACTGATTGAACATTTGACTGAACTTTTTATTATTTTGACAAACCTCCATTTCAAATTATTTCCCTCAAGGCGTTTATCCACAGAATCTTTTTCAACACAACGACATTAAACATTAAAGAATGTCATCGGTCGCTTTCGCCATCATCTTTGACTCAAATAAAGCAACATCTCAGGTGTACGTAAGCATCTACAACGTGTGCATGTGCTAAACATCTTTGTTTCTCCACTTCTGTCATATTTATTTGATGTAATGCAAACATATTTTGAGAACTATGATGTTCCACGCTTTTATAAAGGTTATAGAAAGAATTCAAACATAATCTTTACATAGGAATTATCTTCGCGCAAAGCAAATTGACTAAAAATCATTGAATTTCAAAATGCAAAAATGTATACATCATTTAAGAAAAATTGCTATAATGCATACAGAATACAGAAATCCTCCTATTGTGACTGACATTTTACTAAGTCAGACGATCAGGATTATGGACGACGCGGCTCACATTTTGTTTGTTGGACTGTATGTGTCACTACTATGACTGTACTGTAGGTGAGGCCTTCTCTCTCTGAGAGCCATCAGCATTCAGTGTTTATAGAAATAAATGAAAATTAAGAAAATTTCTTGAGAGTGTTTGACTAAGTCGGTATTTCTTTTTAGGACGATTATTCATCTATTTAATGTGAGACCCCATTAAGTATCGACACAAAAATTAAGATGTGCTGTTTTACACTTACAACTATTACAACTGAAACAAATCAAACTATTGCACTGAAAGCTACACATTCAGTAAAGTTTGAGGTCGTACACAGTCTTGAAAAGTCTACAGACACAAAATATCAAGGCATTTTTTAGAGTCCAAGTCGCTAAGTAAATACCATATGAATACAGAAAACCCACTCATGATCATCTGGGTATATTTTTGTAAATGTTGTTTTTTAAATTACTTTTTTCTTACACCACTACATCTAGAGCTCTTCTTCAGATGTGCACATTTTATTTGTCGTACTCGTTTCAAAAAAGAGATTAAAGCCTAGGTAATGTGACCACAATTAAGAACCATGACATTATTCTACATTCCCTTTGAAAAGGTTATAGACATAGTCGTTTATACAGGAAATATGTTTGCACAACATAAATATGTATCAGTATAACAAATACCTAATACTGAAATCCTCTCTTCTAAATATATTGATAAAGTTTTAATGCTGATTTTGATGGCTTACCCCACTAGCTGATACCACGCTATACTTTTTCATTGTTTTTAGATGAAGACTATTCTCAGAATCTGGTCAATCATGTCGTGAGTGTTTGCAGGAAAATATGTACAAATACATAAGAAAATAAAAGGATAGTCCTTCTACAAGAGATTGTTTAAACCGAGATTGTGATGTACTGTAGAGCTTTTTCTGGTCTGTCTACAAAGTGGCCATGAGACACACAGATCTTACAGTTTCTCTGTTACATGCACATCTATTTCATTTAGAACACAAACTTGCACATTACAAGTTGAAGATAGTGTGGAAACACTATTTTCTTTGTACGCGTCTCTAAACATGACTTTAATAAATAAAACACAGATGCCATGTAGTTAATTCATTGAAAGGTGCATGTTATTGACCGTTGTAGACGGTCTGCACCAGCACACAGACACATGTTTTAGGTATTTATCTGACTAAAAGGTTTGATCCTGGGGAAACACGCACAACAGCAGCTGTGTGTTGTCATGCTTGTCTTTATAACTGATCCACTTTTATTAAAACAACGCGGCATGAAGTTACTGTATTCAACAACACAGTCCCTTGAAATATTGTAGTATATCTTTTTTTTTTCTTCTAAATATCATGTATTTAGCTTAAATATTAGTTGTTAAGTGTTTACAAAGTTGTCATGCCTGTTGTTGAATTTTATAATATATATTTCACCTAACCTAAAGGACTGAAAAATAGGTTTAGCTTAAGTCCGCATTTCAGCTGTTAGCCTGAAAATGCAAGTGAACTGAGATTTCATACTGAGATAATCTACAGAACGTAAAACAAGCTCACAGTTTTGGATTCTAGTTTATGTTGAATATTGTTTGTTACAGTTTCACAGGTTTAACACCTCATTACTTGAAGACACATACTGTATAAATCACAAAGGCCGACTCTGAAACCAGACCAAAAATGTTTTGCTTGAGACTTAGCTGTAGCAGTATGAAAATTGTTGTGTTTTTTTCTTTCTATGATTTGTTCGTGTTCATCATATTCGATAAGATCCAAGATAATTGCTTTATAATTATTTCCATCTACATTCGTACGTTCTATTCAGCTACTCGTTTTCTTTTTATTCAATTGATTGAAATTTAAAAAAAAGACTTGTAAAGGATAACGAGTGATTCAACCTTTTATTTTTAACAATATATTGATGAATATACATTCATACATTGAAGTAGTGAAGAAAATGATCAAATCACCGTTACACACAGTGGTCTAGCCAGAAAAGAAAATCTCTGACAGCCAATATGTTTTTGTGTAATATGAAATTGGCCAGCGATTCAACAATTTCACTCATCATGGATTCAATTTTTTTTGCAGCCAGCGACGTGCATAAATCTGTTACACACGTACACAGACAGAGAACCTCGTGAATTCCCATCTGATCCCTACGTTCAGTCATCATATCCAGAATTTCTTTGATGATTAAAGAGGCCGGATGTTTGCTGTAAATAAACATGCCTGTCAAATCAGGCCATGGGTTATTTTTCAGGTTTCTTACAAAGTCCATTTCGTTCTTGAGATTTTTTACACGCTTGGTATCCCCCGTACAATCATGATTCGGATCGCAAGCATGCCCGATGACCGTTTGCATCAGTTTGATCATCTGTCCTTGGTAATGCGGTTTGAACATAGTGTCTATGAAGCCAATCACGTGACACGTTTTCCCCGCGGGGCAGCCGCACATCAGCTGATCATCCACAGCGGCGCTAGAACTCCGGTCGTGCTCCATCAGCTTTTGCGCAGCGTCAGACATCCTTTTCAGAATTCAATTCTCTCCAGGAGATAAACTTTGTCCCCTAATCGATATAGAATGTTGTTGCCGTTTCCTAGAATCTGGACCAACTGTTTTAATCCACGACGGTCCAGGCCTTGTGCAATTCCAATTTCAGCTTCAATTTCTGGTTTATGGTTCAGATCCGTCGAAGCCTTATTAATTGAAAAATTGCAGAGTGCGCCAGGCTCAGACAAATTGGATTGTTGGAGCTGATTCTGTTGGTCCATATACTGTAGATAATGTTTTGATCAACAAGATGTTGCAGTAGCTCCGTTGACCGTGCTGTCAAGATCTAGGAAAGCCTGTGATAACTGCAGAGTTTATGAGGACAGCCGCTCTCTTTGCTCACAGGGGATGTAGCGTAGCTGTAGTCAGAAGGAAAAATTGGTTTCAATTGGTTGAAAAAGTTTGTTTCAGAGTCTTTTTCGACGTTTTTTTACCAGCATAAGATAATTTTGGTCATGAAGCATTTTGTTCCAACAGGATGATATGGATATGTAGTCTGGCGGCTTGCTCGCATTATACCTCATGCCAGGCAATTTTTCATCCATATTAAAGTTTCTCCAAATTTGATTGTAGAAGTATGTCCAGTCTATGGCAGTCAAAAGCAGGTAGGAGCATTCGGGTGTATATTCATCGTAAGATTCCAAAACGTAGAGTTTCACAATCTGCAACTCTTTGTCAAACACAAATCTCCCCACACGATCACAAGACACAGTGAAATCTTGTTTCACAATATCTACATCTTCAATGAGAACCTTTCTTAGGTTCTTCCCTTGATTTTTCCTTGGTGCTAAAGTCAGCTCCTCTCTCATTTCAACAGAACTTCTTGGCAGTGTTACACACATCATTCTTCTAGATGTTTCAGGACTGTTTGGAACAGCAGCAGCCATTGTAACAGGAGACTGCAATGTCTTCTCCGGTTAACTATGTGGCCGCTAAACCTTATTTAAATACCAAATTCTGAATGTAGGTAGGGCCTGTAGGTGTGAAATAACCAAGGATGTGGCGCCTTCAGTAGTCATACACATTGGATGCTTTGATACATTCAGTGAGATTATTATCTCTTTAACAATCCAATGTTTTTCTTGCGAACAAGGCGTTAAAAGTATCTTGCTGTTAAATGCACAGTGTTTTTGTTTACACCTTCAGTTCATGACAATTTCTAATAGAATTATTTTAATTTAATAATGTACAAATCAGCCAAGAACTGTATAATTGTATTATTATTCTCAATCTTCAATGATTCCGAGTGTTACATGGATAATTTAGCATAAAATATTTTCAAAGATCCTTGTGCTGCATTCTATATTCACACACATTACCCAAACATTTTGTTAAATATTTTATTAAATCAAGGAAATCCACATAAATACGAATATGATTAACACAAACAAATCATAGAAAGAAAAAAACACAACAATTTTCATACTGCTACAACTAAGTCTCAAGCAAAATTTTTTTGGCCTGGTTTCAGAGTTGGCCTTTGTGATTTATACAGTATGTGTCTTCAAGTAATGAGGTGTTAAACCTGTGAAACTGTAACAAACAATATTCAACATAAACTAGAATCCAAAACTGTGAGCTTGTTTTACGTTCTGTAGATTATCTCAGTATGAAATCTCAGTTCACTTGCATTTTCAGGCTAACAGCTGAAATGCAGACTTAAGCTAAACCTATTTTTCAGTCCTTTAGGTTTGGTGAAATATATGTTATAAAATTCAACAACAGGCATGACAACTTTGTAAACACTTAACAACTAATATTTAAGCTAAATACATGATATTTAGAAGAAGAAAAAAAGATATACTGCAATATTTCAAAGGACCGTCTAAAACGGTCAATAACATGCACCTTTCAATGAATTAACTACATGGCATCTGTGTTTTATTTATTAAAGTCATGTTTAGAGACGCGTACAAAGAAGATAGTGTTTCCACACTATCTTCAACTTGTAATGTGCAAGTTTGTGTTCTAAATGAAATAGATGTGCATGTAACAGAGAAACTGTAAGATCTGTGTGTCTCGTGGCCGCTTTGTAGACAGACCAGAAAAAGCTCTACAGTACATCACAATCTCGGTTTAAACAATCTCTTGTAGAAGGACTATCCTTTTATTTTCTTATGTATTTGTTCATATTTTCCTGCAAACACTCACGACATGATTGACCAGATTCTTAGAATAGTCTTCATCTAAAAACAATGAAAAAGTATAGAATGGTATCAGCTAGCGGGGTAGGCCATCAAAATCTACTTAGCGACTTGGACTCTTGAGTTACATAGAGAGCACTAAAAAATGCCTTGATATTTTGTTTCTGTAGCCTTTTCAAGACTGTGTACGACCTCAAACTTTACTGAATGTGTAGCTTTCAGTGCAATAGTTTGATTTGTTTCAGTTGTAATAGTTGTAAGTGTAAAACAGCACACCTTAATTTTTTTGTCGATACTTAATGGGGTCTCACATCAAATAGATGAATAATCGTCCTAAAAATAAATACCGACTTAGTCAAACACTCTCAAGAAATTTTCTTAATTTTCATTTATTTCTATAAACACTGAATGCTCATGGCTCTCAGAGAGAGAAGGCCTCACCTACAGTACAGTCATAGTAGTGACACATACAGTCCAACAAACAAAATGTGAGCCGCATCGTCCATAATCCTGATCGTCTGACTTAGTAAAATGTCAGTCGCAATAGATCAAGAGGAGGATTTCTGTATTCTGTATGCATTATAGCAATTTTTCTTAAATGATGTATACATTTTTGCATTTTGAAATTCAATGATTTTTAGTCAATTTGCTTTGCGCAAATATAATTCCTATATACAGATTATGTTTGAATTCTTTCTATAACCTTTATAAAAGCGTGGAACATCATAGTTCTCAAAATATGTTTGCATTACATCAAATAAATATGACAGAAGTGGAAAAACAAAGTTGTTTAGCACATGCACACGTTGTAGATGCTTACGTACACCTGAGATGTTGCTTTATTTGAGTCAAAGATGATGGCGAAAGCGACTGATGACATTCTTTAATGTTTAATGTCGTTGTGTTGAAAAAGATTCTGTGGATAAACGCCTTGAGGGAAATAATTTGAAATGGAGGTTTGTCAAAATAATAAAAAGTTCAGTCAAATGTTCAATCAGTTTCTTAAATGAATAAGTATGTGCTCGTCATGCTCTCTTTCCCATGCAAGTATTAGCCTGAGCTTGCAGAGGAGACTTAAAACAAATACAGCCAAACAAACGAAATGTGAATTGTGTCATCTGCTATCTGAGCAAGAAGTAAATGGATAGTTGGTGGTTTGAATCATTTTTAACTTAAGACTCCTCCTTATAAATTTATCTATTCAACCTACAGATTAGGTTGTTCTGGTCCTACAGAGGTGTTAGCATACACACATTGAGATTATAAAGAAAAACATGCCCGGACATAGCACCTTTTTCAGACGCATATAGAAATTTTCATCAATTGGTGAATTCTTTAATTCTATGTTTCAGTTTTCATACAATCAAAACAGTGATGTCTTAGCTATCAAAATTTAGCCTATAGATCAAGCAGAACTAGACCGTTTAGGGGTTTGACATCATATAGAAATTTTCATCAATTGGTGAATTCTTTAATTCTATGTTTCAGTTTTCATACAATCAAAACAGTGATGTCTTAGCTATCAAAATTTAGCCTATAGATCAAGCAGAACTAGACCGTTTAGGGGTTTGACATTAGACACGTGTTTGGATGCCTTCCATCCCCCCAAAAAACAAATAACAACCCTCAGACACGACACCTTTGTTTTATCCCCAACCTGGAAAGGTAGACGTCCTGACAACCTTCCTTATTCAGAAGCCGATGTAGACAAGCCGGTAGGAACAAGCCGATGTAGACAAGCCGGTAGGAACAAATTGTGACTAGGCAATAGCGTATGCCATACAAATCAAAGAAACATTGATCCTGTTAAGGTGTCAATACGCACCCATTACTCAGCCATATTTTCCAGAACCTGGAAGATCGCCCCGTCTAGACATTAACATATAACATACAGATCAAACAAACATAAGGTGGCAATACACATCCTTTGCTCAGCCAATTTTTCCAGAACCTGTAAGAGGCCCAACACCTCCAAGACTGACCGTTAGCTACAGACCAGGAAGGAACGCCATAAAAACCCCATGGCACCAGGTGAGTGATAAAAACATCGTAAATCCACTCATAAATCCAGCACATGTCATCTGTTTAGATCTTTTTTGATTTACAAACCCCTACTGTCATGTCAGTCAGGGCTGACAGGACCCCGGTGACGTGACAGTCAGGGTGACAGAGGGGTCATATACCCATAAATCAGGTCAGAAATCTACCCATGTATACATCTGACAGGGTGCTCATAAATCTGCTCATAAATTAGGTCATAAATCGTCAAAGTGACGTGACGTATTGGTTACAACTACTAACATGACTTAATTTGTGGTGCTACTAATTAAGTGATAAAAAACAGTTGCAAATGTTTTACAAAATAAATATCACCACTACTCATCTTTGCACCAATAAAACGCAAAAACACAGTTTTTCTACCAAATTATATGTAATACCTAATTATTTTATAAATATGTAACTTACATTGGAAAGGTTTCCGCGACCTCTCGCGAGATCTCGGCAAAAAGTCTCACGATTTATTTCCTGAACATGATGCATGATGGGATAAACTAAGCCTCGAATTGTGCTCCGGAACGGTGTTCAAGATAGTGTGGATTTAGTTTGCGTTTAAGGGCACTGCGCTTTGCCGTTTTTAAGACCTGGGACAGACAGACAATCAATTTTGCACCTACTTTCTGTTACGTATTGTTACTAATAAAGCACACGACGAAGGAGTATCCACAAAACAGAGTCTTTTAATGAGAATTCACAGAAGAAACAGAAATTATCCAGGAGCGAGGGGTAGCAAACACGTAGATCAAATAAATAGCAGACAAAGAAACAAAGATGAACACAGGCTTTAAATACTAAACGTAATCAAGGGGAAACAGAAACAGGTGTGGAGCTAATTAACTAATTAGGGGAACTAAGGAAACTAGGTCAAAATGTAACACTGCCGAGCTGCAATGCAGGAGGAAAGAACTCACAACTGTAAGTTATAATTATTAAAATTTTGAGGCGGGAATACGGTTGCTTTAACTTCAAATCTGCAGTCAGTTTATAAAGTTAGCGCCTATTTGTAAATTTGTTCAGACGATTTCGGAGATCCAGGTGATCAGTGCTCATGTACCCTGTCAAGAACAGCCGTACCTCGGAAAGTCTTCCTGATTTTGCCGCTGCCTCTTACGTGTCTGTAGAGGTTAAATTAGATTAAAAAAATTATTTGGTGTATCTACCGAGCTTTGGGTAAATCTACCAGACAATCTTTGGTCTTGTGAATCAAGGTTATTTTCGTATTCGAAAACTGAAACTAAGACTAAAACTATTGGTCAAAAAAACATTTTCGTAAAGTGAAAAAAAAATTAAATTTCTAAATAAATGAAAAACTAAAACTAAACGAAACTAACAACAGTAACTGAAAAACTAACGAAAATAAAATAATAATTAGCAAACATAAATAATCGTGTTCGTGATTTGTGTGCAAGAAAATCGGACCTGTGGTGGTTTAGGGAAACAGATGGCGCTTCCGCTTCATGCATGTGAGTTGCGTCCTAAGCGGCTATTCACAGAGAATGCATTCTTGCATTTAAAAAACAAGACGCCGGGTATGAAATGGAAAATACAGGTGCTGGTCATATAATTAGAATATCATCAAAAAGTTGATTTATTTCACTAATTCCATTCAAAAAGTGAAACTTGTATATTATATTCATTCATTACACACAGACTGATATATTTCAAATTTTTATTTCTTTTAATTTTGATGATTAGAGCTTACAGCTTATGAAAGTCAAAAATCAGTATCTCAAAATATTAGAATATTTACATTTGAGTTTGAATAAATGACCATCCCTACAGTATAAATTCTGGGTATCTCTTGTTCTTTGAAACCACAATAATGGGGAAGACTGCTGACTTGGCAATGATCCAGAAGACAAACATTGACACCCTCCACAAAGAGGGTAAGTCACAGATGGTCATTACTGAAAGGTGTGGCTGTTTACAGAGTGCTGTATCAAAGCATATTAAATGCAAAGTTGACTGGAAGGAAGAATTTGGGTAGTAAAAGGTGCACAAGCAACAAGGGATGACCGCAAGCTTGAGAATAGTCAAGCAAAGCCGATTCAAACACTTGTGAGAGCTTCACAAAGAGAGAACTGAAGCTGGAGTCAGTGCATCAAGAGTCACCACGCTCAGACGTCTTCAGGAAAAGGGCTACCAAGCCACTTCTGAACCAGAGACAACGTCAGAAGCATCTTACCTGAGCTGTGGAGAAAAAGAACTGCACTGTTGCTCAGTGGTCCAAAGTCCTCTTTTCAGATGAAAGTAAATTTTACATTTCATTGGAAATCAAGGTCCCAGAATCTGAAGGAAGAGTGGAGAGGCACAGAATCCATGTTGCTTGAAGTCCAGTGTGAAGTTTCCACAGTCAGTGATGATTTGGGCTGCCATGTCATCTGCTGGTGTTGGTCCACTGTGTTTTCTGATGTCCACAGTCAACGCAGCCATCTACCAGGAAATTTTAGAGCACTTCATGCTTCCTTCTGTTGACAAGCTTTATGGAGATGCTGATTTCATTTTCCAGCAGGACTTGGCACCTGCCCACACTGCCAAAGGTACCAAAAGCTGGTTCAATGACCATAGTGTTACTGTGCTTGATTGGCCAGCAAACTCGCCTGACCTGAACCCCATAGAGAATCTATGGGGTGTTGTCATGAGGAAGATGAGAGACACCAGACCCAACAATGCAGATGAGCTGAAGGCCACTATCAGAGCAACCTGGGCTCTCATACCACCTGAGCAGTGCCACAGACTGATCGACTCCATGCCACACCGCATTGCTGCAGTAATTCAGCCAAAAGGAGCCCCAACTAAGTATTGAGTGTTGTACATGCTCATACTTTTCATTTTCATACTTTTCAGTTGGCCAAGATTTCTAAAAATCCTTGGTCTTAAGTAATATTCTAATATTTTGAGATACAGATTTTTGACTTACATGAGCTGTAAGCTCTAATCATCAAAATTAAAAGAAATAAACATTTGAAATATATCAGTCTGTGTGTAATGAATGAATATAATATACAAGTTTCACTTTTTGAATGGAATTAGTAAAATAAATCAACTTTTTGATGATATTCTAATTATATGACCAGCACCTGTAACTATAAAATATGAAATGGGATATAATAATAATAATAATGCACACCTTACAGCGCACGAACGTTTAAAAGCGTGCTTGACGTGCGAGAACAACATGAGAGTGCGTTAACAGACACAGAATTAAAAGTTTTGGATGAGCTGATTGTAGTGAAGAGTCATTTTGTCACGCTTTGCGATTACTATGGTAACGTCTGCCTCGAGTCCATGACACAAGCACCGCCTTGACTGTATAAAACACATCCAAAATGAGAGAAAGCGATAGCCGCGCTGTGTTTTCACCACTGGCCGTGTTTTCACCGCTGGCCGTGTTGTGTAAAAGGGGCTTTAGTAGAACTGGGATTGGTTGCGTTGCTCATCTGAAGCGTGTGCGCGCTGGAGCGGCTCGTCAAAGTAAACATCAAAGCAAACATAATTTAAATCACCATATCGCATTTATTTTTGAGTAGTATGAGGTTTCAAAACATTTTAGATTGTTTCTTCTTATTGTGTACGTTCATTGAGGGAGACGGGACATACAGTGTGCACCGGTGGCTCGTATGTGCAAAAAATCCAACAAATTAATGCATTGAAAACACAGATGGACAAAAATAAAGTTAATAGAGTTTCAGCTACGATTGCAAAGAGCATGCCTGCATCCCAATATGCACACTGTCCATGCTAAATTCTATGTGATATTAGTAATTTTTAATACTATTTAGGGCAGATAGACGCAGGGCATGTTTCCTCAAATCCAGCACTGGAGGGCCATTGATCTGCAGAATTTAGCTCCAGCCCTGATAAAAACTCAACTGCCTGATGATGTCTAGTAACTCTGAAAACCTTGATTAACTTGTTGTTTGTAAACTATTGACATATTAAACAAGATTACATCTTTAATATGAATGAATATGAACATGAATATGAATGAATAAATTGTATACATAAGTTGCATATTTTTGTTTTTTCATTATTAAGAGGTTTGCACAAGAGTTAACTGTAAACTGCAAACATTCAACTTTGCTAAAATTAAATGTGTTGGTTTGGTCTACACTGGAAGTGTTCCATTAACTCATTAATATATAAAAACTAAATAGAAATGTGTACACAAAATAAAAACTAAACTAAAACTAACAAAACCATTAATGAAACTAACTAAAACTAAACTGAAATTATAGGAAATTTGAAAACGATATTAAAATAAAAACTAATTTAAAAATTCAAAACTATAATATCCTTGTTGTGAATCTATTATTTCTTCACAGCAAATAGTTCTGGCTGAGGGCAAAGTTAAGTTTCCTAAATAAAGTAACTGTTAATCTATTTTTATTCAACTTAAATGTTGTACAAGAGCACTGTGTTGTACATTTGACCGAATTGTTTCTTGTGTTTATAAAATGTTTTGTACCAGCTTCTTTTAGAATTGTATTAATGTTCATTGAAACTAACATTCAAGGGATTTCTGAAGAAACCCTGGCTTTAATTGAATGGTGGGCGGCCAATGAGAGCCTGTTCACTAGGAGGCGCAACTCCTCCAAAAGTGGATGGGAGTGAGTATTGATTTTTGAGTATTGATTTTTGATTTTGCTAATATTTTTTTCTGAAGATAGACATGTATAGTAATGAAAGCCAAAATATTAAATGTCATGGATGCATATTTACTGAGTAATCCACTATTTTTTAGTGGGGTCAAAATGGCAGTTTTCACCTGAGATTCAGAGTCAGGTAAAAATGACTTCAGAAAGATGGCAGCATTATAATGTTACTTTTACACAGAGATTGGTAGGTCTGTTAGTAAAACCTGTTGACATTAGCAATCTTTGTTATTTGCACTATGTGCCAAGGGTGACCATTCAAAAATGGGGAAACAGCACTTTTCAAGTTTATTCTCCAAAGTTTGCAGGCCTGTAACTCAAGTATTAAAGATATCTTAATGTCCTTATAGAAATTGGGTCTTAAACTTTCTATTTGGCATCTTTATTTTTAAGGCCCTATATGGTTCAGTTCCAGAGATATTGGAATTTAATTTCAGAGGTCGAAAACCAAATTTGGTCACTTTGTATGAAGCCGATTCTTATTTTATTTAAAGAACAATGTCTGAAGAAGAAATAATGTTAAAATTAGAATTGCATCTTGTTTCCCTCTTTTAAAATATTTGCATGGAACACACAGTACCCGTCTGAGTGCTAAAAATGCTCTGAAATGATCAAGTAGAGGCACATTACCTTTCTGTAGTCTATACTTTAAAAAGATTCTATATTTGAATCAGTTTTCGTGATATTTGGAAGACGGGATTTTGTTCATTTTAACAGCTTCTGCGGCTACTAAGAGTTTAAATATGCAGTATTGTTACGTGTTTGAAACAAATCCCATGCCATAGGGAAGTGCGGTTACTTTGTCCACACATTGTATTCACATCAAACCAAGATTTACCTCACCTGGATTATTAGAATTTATTTTTTATTGTTATAAAATATGAAGCATAGTGATAGTGTTACGGGGCAAACAAGACGTGAGGCGTGATCCATGTGCAAGCTTTTATTAATAGGCATGGTCAAAAACACAGAGAGGGTCAAACAAATGGCAAGCAGGTATATTGAGGGCAAGACAGATGGGTACTCAAGTAAACGGCCGTGGTCTTCGATGGGCGAACAATATCCAGAGGACTAGACAAGAGAGGTAATCCAGGTACATGAGCAATGGTCCAGGCAGGGGCAAACAGAGTCCAAGTGGAAGGTAAAGGGTTAATCCAAGATACAAAGGCAGGAGAACAGCAAACAGAAAAAGGCAACACTAAATGACTAGACTAGACTAGAACCAGACACTGAGACTAGAAACTAAGACAGGGAAATGGGTCCGTAGAGTGCTATCACTAGGAGAGCAATAAATGCAGACAATACAGGAACTAAAACAGAAAACACAGAATGGCTCGGTAAGGCAGCTAACACTAGGGGAGTGCTATACGCAGAACAATACTCAGCGATCTGTGAAAGGAAGTCCATAGTTTATGTAGGGTGTGTGATAGTTCTCAGGTGTGTGCGTGTGATTGAGACAGCTGTGTGTACTTAGTGCAATGAATGTTGGGAAATGCAGTCCGGGGGTGACGTGCAAGAGTCAATGTGGTGAGTGAATGACCTCTGGTGGCGAGTGGACGGAAGACCACGAACCGGATTCGTGACAGATAGATCAAGTAGTATCTACTGATAAAGGGCATATTTGGCAGAATCACTGATAGTACCTCAAACCTTTAAGTCAAGTCAAGTTGAGCTGTATTGTCATTCCGCTATATGTGGGGGCATACAGTGGAACGAAATGTCGTGCCTCACAGGACCACGGCGCTACATAAATACAGGCATACAATGAAGTAAAAACAGTATAAACCTATACACAACTATCCTACTGATAGATTTTGACTATAAATATACTATATATATATATATATATATATATATATAAAAAAAGATTTACCTATACATAAACTAATACAAACTATACGAATGCTTCAGATAAATACTGTACATGTGCAAAGAGAAACATTGCGAGTCAAGCAGCTGGCTGGGGAACAGTGCAAGATGATTTGTAGTGCATGAGCATGTAAACATACGTATATTACTGAGTCTTTTGTGGGATTGTATACACACAGCAGTGTGTGTGAAAAGGTGTGTGTGTGTGTTGGGGGGGGGGTTGAGATGGTCCATGTTTCAGGAGGTAGGGGGTTTGTATGCGGTTTCAGAGAGGGGCGGGGTGATTTGAGTTCAGGGCTTTCACAGCCTGGGGGAAAAAGCTTGTTGAGCAGTCTGGCAGAGCGGGCTCTGATGCTCCGGTACCGTCTTCCTGATGGTAGGAGCTGGAAGAGACTGTGGAAGGGATGGGTGGAGTCCTTCACGATACTGTTGGCTTTGCTGGAGAATCGTGTAAGGAAAATGTCCAGGATGGAGGGGAGAGGGGCACCGATGATCTTTGCAGCTGTGTTCACTGTCGGCGCTGTTGTGCCTTCTTTGAGAGTGCACCCCCAGGAATTTAGTGCTGCTGACTTTCTCCACAGGCGAGCTGTCGATGGTCAATGGGGGGGTGGTCAACGGAATTTCTCCTGAAGTCCATCACAACCTCCTTTGTCTTACTCACATTGAGGGACAGGTTGTTAGTGCCACATCATTTCGCCAGCTGTGCCACTTCCTCTCTGTAGTGCGTTTCATCATTGTTGCTGATGAGACCTACCACTGCTGTGTCATCAGCGAACTTGATGATGTGTTTGGAGCTGGACTTGGCAGTGCAGTCGTGGGTCAGCAGCGTGAAGAGCAGCGGGCTGAGCACACAGCCTTGTGGGGCACCTGTGCTCAGTGTGGTAGTGCTCGAGGTGTTGTGGCCGACACGGAGGGAACTGTTAAGGCCCAGCAGGTTTAGTTTATTAATTAGCTGTTGTGGGATTATTGTGTCGAATGCTGAGCTGAAGTCAATGAACAGCATTCTAACATAAGAGTCTTTATTTTCTAGGTGGGTAAGAGCCAGGTGGAGGAAATTGCATCGTCCGTAGAGCGGTTTGGACTGTATGCAAACTGGAGCGGATCGAGTGTGTTGGGGAGGCTGGTTTTGATGTTGTGCATGACTAACCTCTCAAAGCGCTTCATCATGATTGGAGTCAGTGCTATGGGACGGTAGTCATTTAGACAGGACACAGGTGATTTCTTTGGTACCGGTATGATTGTTGTGGATTTGAGACATGTGGGGACGACTGGCTGGCTCAGTGAGGTGTTGAAGATATCGGTTAGGACAGCTGTTCAGCACAGACTTTCAGTACAGGTATGTTGTCAGGACCCTCAGCCTTGCGTGGGTTAATTCTAGACAGGGTCTTCCTTACGTCGGCTGGAGACAGAGTGCCTGGTCGTTGGGAGGTGTGGGCAGTTTTTGTGCAGGTGTGTCATTCTGCATTTCAAACCGTTAATAAAAGTGGTTGAGTGTATCTGGGAGGGATGTGTCATCATCACAGGCCTGTGGTAGGGGCTTGTAGTCTGTGATGGTCTGAATGGCTTGCCACAGACTCCGTGTGTCTCTGCTGTCTGTGAAGTCAAGTCAAGTCACCTTTATTTATATAGCGCTTTTAACAATACAGATTGTGTCAAAGCACTTAACAGTATCAAATTAGGGGATAGAGTGTCAGTAATGTATAATGATAAGATTAAACACTCAATTTTCAATTTTCAGTTAAAGGCATTTCATTATTGAATTCAGAGATGACATTGTCTAGCTCGGTTTAGTTTAAATATTATCTGTGCAATCAAATCGGCGATAATCGCTAGAAATTAAGTGTCCCCAACTGAGCAAGCCAGAGGCGACAGCGGCAAGGAACCAAAACTCCCTCTGTGACAGAATGGAGAAAAAAAAACCTTGGGAGAAACCAGGCTCAGTCGGGGGGCCAGTTCTCCTCTGACCAGACGAAACCTGCAGTTCAAAAGTTTCTATTTCTATTTTAATTTTGTTGCAATTTCTAACAATAGTAGTATTATGCAGTTAGGTATTTTATTATATTTTAGTTATTTTGTTATATATTTTTTTAGTTTTATTGTATTCAATCGAGGGTTTCACTGGGGATATGTCTCTGGGGGTCATCTGGGTGTCCTGGTCTCCGCTGATGATCAGGGCTGTAGACATCATCTCTTGGTGCTGATCCACCATCTGACCGGATACAGACTGAGAAACAGAATAGGAAAGAAACAGACAAATATTAGCGTAGATGCCATTCTACTTACGATGTAACGAGTACATCGTGTGTTATGGGGAGTGTTCCCGGTTCCGGTTGATCTAATTAATGCAGCCTAACAATCCTTTAACGGATTTGAATAATAGAAGCGTATTAGTGTGTTATGTGTAAGCCAGGCTAAAGAGATGGGTCTTTAATCTAGATTTAAACTGACAGAGTGTGTCTGCCTCCCGAACAGTGTTAGGTAGATTGTTCCAGAGTTTGGGTGCTAAATAGGAATAGGATCTGCCGCCCGCAGTCGATTTTGATATTCTAGGTATTATCAAACGGCCAGAGTTTTGAGAACGCATTGGACGTGGAGGACTATAATGTGATAAGAGCTCGCTCAAGTACTGAGGAGCTAAACCATTCAGGGCTTTATAAGTAATTAACAAGATTTTAAAATCTATCCGATGTTTGATAGGGAGCCAGTGCAGTGTTGACAGAACCGGGCTAATATGGTCATATTTCCTGGTTCTAGTAAGGACTCTAGCTGCTGCATTTTGGACTAACTGTAGTTTGTTGATCAAGCATGCAGAACAACCACCCAATAAAGCATTACAATAGTCTAACCTTGAGGTCACCTTATAGTCTAACCTTGAAGTGATTGTTGATTTTTTGAGCATATGACCGTTTTGCATTTTTGATGCTGCGGGACAGATTGGCTCTTGCTGTTTTGAGGGCTGCTTTATCTCCTGATCTGAAAGCTTCATCTCTGGTCTTTAGCAGCCCACGAACCTCTGCTGTCATCCATGGCTTCTGGTTGGCACTTGTGGTGATGGTCTTGGTGACTGTCACATCATCAATGCACTTTTGGATGTGAGCAGTCACAGTTTCAGTGTACTCCTGCAGGTCTGTGTGGTTGTTGTAGGTGGCCGCCTCTTTAAACATGTTCCAGTCTGTGTCCTGGAAGCAGCCTTGCAGTGCTGAGGTGGCATTGTCTGGCCATACCGTGATCTGCTTTTGAACCAGTTTGGCAAGTTTGAGAAGTGGTCTGTATGCTGGGATTAGCATAACAGAGATGTGGTCCGAGTACCCGAGGTGGGAGCGGGGTTCAGCTTTGTAAGCGTTCTTTTCTGTTGTGTAAACAAAGTCCAGTGTGTTGTTTCCCCTTGTTGCAAAGTTAACATGTTGGTAGAACTTTGGCAAAACTGACTTTAAGTTTGCGTGGTTGAAGTCACCGGCTATGATGAAAAAGCCGCCGGGGTTATTTGTTTGTTGTTCGCTAATGGCGCTGTACAGTTCACGAATCGCGTCCTTAGCGTTTGCACATGGGGGAATGTAGGCAGGTAGAACGGTCGACACTTCACAACCATAAACTCCACCAGTGATGAACAGTGTTTTGTCACTACCACAGCATTGTTACACCATTCTTTGTTGACGTACACACAAAAGCCTTACCAGACAGTGATCTCTGTCTGCTTGGTAGCAAGTTAGTCTGTGCAACTGAATGGCGGAGTCCGGGATGTTGTCGTTTAGCCATGTTTCAGTGAAAACAAACACACAACAATCCCTTGCCTCATGCTGTGTAGACCGACTGAGTTGAATTAAGTCCAGTTTGTTTTCCAGAGAGCGAACGTTGGAAGAGTGTTGGAAGAGCCGGTGGGGTGGGGTTAGCCTTTAGCCTAGCTCGTATACCTCCGCGCTTACCGTGCTTCCGTCCTCTCTCACACCGCTTGCGACGCCGCTTTGTGCGGGTAGCGTCAGTAGTGGTCTCGGGGTTCGGCTCCAGCAGTAAACAAAGGCCTCGTAGCTTCTCAGTAGCCGCCGGCGAGAGTTTGTGTTTGTATGTGTTGCCGATATCCAAAAGCTATCGAATATCCAAAAGCTATTGCTTAGAAGAACAATCCCCATTGAACCGTTGCACTCCTCTCCAAAGTCACCCAGAGCCCAACCATCCTCCAGAACCAGTCCCAGAACCCATGTTAACCGACAATATGAGACTATCATCTGCTGAGCGGCAGAGGCGTTTAACCAGAGGATTATGCCTTTATTGTGGGAATGGCGGGCATGTGATCTCAACATGCCCCATTCGTCCTCCTCAGCTCTTGGTGAGTGCAATTCAACCCATACCTCATCATATGAAACCTCTCTCTATTGTGGTAACACTTATTGCACCCAACCTGTCTATTCCAGTCCTTGCCCTCCTCGACTCAGGGTCTGCCGGGAACTTTATATCGGGGAGCCTCTGCCGCCAGCTCAAGATCTCTACAAATATCAACCCCAAGGTCTACCAAGTCCACTCCATAACCGGGAAATCTTTGAGCTGTCACGATATCAAACTCAATGCTGGTCCCATACGTCTACGAATAGGTCTCCTACATGAAGAGGACATCAGTTTACTGGTTCTGGAGGAAGCCACCACAGACATCATCCTCGGGAGGCCTTGGCTTGCTCTTTATGAACCCCAAATATCCTGGCGCATGGGAGACGTCCTGAAGTGGGGTCACCAGTACTTTGCAAATTGCTTTCCTCACTTGACTCAACCACCATTGCCAAACAAGCCGATCCTAGTCTTGAATTCCACCACCATCCAAAGCCCTTTGGAGAAACAATCCATTGATATACCAACCTGTTATACCCACTTCAGTGACGTTTTTTTGTCCGAAGAAGCCCTCCCAACTTCCTCCTCACCGGCCATGGGACTGTGCAATAGATCTCCTACCAGGTGAGCCAGTGCCCAAAGGGAAAATCTATCCTCTGTCACTTCCCGAACAGAAGGCCATGGAGGAGTACATAGAAGAGGCACTCAAACAAGGTTACATCCGCCCTTCCACATCCCCTGCTGCTTCAAGCTTCTTTTTCGTGGCCAAGAAGGACGGAGGCTTGCGGCCTTGTATCGACTACCGGACCTTTAACAATATCACTGTTAAATTCCGTTATCCCCTTCCTCTTGTCCCAGCAGCCTTGGAACATCTCTGTGGTGCCACCATCTTCACCAAGCTAGACATCCGCAGCGCGTACAACCTCATCCGGATATGTGAGGGGGACGAGTGGAAAACAGCCTTCGTGACCCCTACCGGCCATTATGAATATTTGGTTATGCCGTATGGCCTGGTCAACGCCCCCTCTGTATTCCAGGATTTCATGCATGAGGTGCTCCGAGAGTATCTCCATCGCTTCGTCCTAGTATATATTGACGATATACTCATCTACTCTCGGAGCTTGGCCGAACATTGCCACCACATTGCGGAGGTCCTCCAACAACTACGACAGCATCAACTCTTCCTCAAGTCAGAGAAATGTTTTTTCCACCAATCCACAGTTCAGTTCCTCGGATATCATATTAACAGTAGTGGCATCCGGATGGACGAGGGGAATGTGGAAGCTATCAGGACCTGGCCAATTCCATCTACCATCAAGGAACTCCAACGATTCCTGGGATTCTCTAATTTCTACCGCCGATTCATCCAGAACTACAGTACCCTCACCAGTCCTCTTACCAACCTACTCCGCAACAAGCCCAAGTCTCTGTCCTGGTCCCCAGCAGCCAACGCTGCCTTTGAAAGTCTGAAAGAAGCCTTCACCCAAGCTCCTCTCTCCAGCTCAACCAGCTGGTTGAACAGTTTGATCAGCTGCACACCAGCCCTCCCGCGGCTCCTACGGCAACCCCTCCTCCTGATCCCGATGCAACGAGTAACCGTCGCACTGAACCACGGCTCAATCCTCCTGCCCCTTACTCGGGTGAGCCCAACACATGTCGCTCCTTTTTGTCCCAATGCTCTCTGATTTTCTCGCTGCAGCCGTCTTGTTTTCCTACAGAGCGGTCTAAGGTAGTGAGTTTCTCGGAGGAGCTGCGTAAGGTGTTTGATTGCTCGGTTCAAGGAACTGAGGCGGCATGAGCCCTGGCGCTGCTACGGCAGAGAGAGGGTTCAGTTTCCAGTTACTCGATCGAGTTTCGTACGCTCGCGGCGTCCTGTGGCTGGAACGGCAAGGCTCTTTGGGATCACTTTCTCCACGGTCTGGCCGAGCATATCAAGGATGAAATCTATTCCCTTGAATTACCCTCAAGCCTGGATGGGCTCATCGATCTCGCCATCCGAGTGGAGAACCGGATTTCCCTCCGTTTTCGTCATCGGAGAAGCGTGTTTTCCCCTGAGCTCGTCACTAGAGCCACGTCAGGAGCGGCGAGTGATGCGCCTCCACAGCATCTCGTTTTTTCCGAGGAGGGGCCAATGCAGGTCGGGAGAGCACGGTTGACCCTAAGAGAGTAGCGTTATCGCCTGGACAACCAACTGTGTCTCTACTGCGGGGAGGGAGGTCACGTGGCAGTATTGTGCCCGGCAGTGAGGCGGCCCTCACCACTCAAGGGAGCACGAACGGTGAGTGTCACTAGAACTCAACTGCCCTCTGGTGGTTGTTGTGAGTTCCAAGCCTTGTTACTGTTCAATGGGGTTGTTCATCAGGTTTTGACTTTGATTGACTCTGGAGCAGAGGGCGAATTCATGGATTCTGGGCTGGCCACACGCTTGGGACTTCCATCTGTTGCCCTGGCCGAGCCTATATCGGCTAGAACACTTTGTGGCACCCTTCTCACCAGGATTACTCATGCCACTAAGTTTGTCACACTCACACTTTCCGGCAATCATGTTGAGGAGCTTTGTTTCCTTCTCATTGATTCACCCACCGCTCCTGTGGTTTTGGGACACACCTGGCTGGTTAACCCTCTGGGGTCGACAAACGCGTATACGCGTTTTGAAGCAGATTTTCCTGATAAGGCCGAAATGAGCTTGAATTACTCTGCCATTTTTGATCGTACAGATAAAAGCAATACACCATTCGAATCTGTAAGGGGTCTACTTTTATTTGTATACACTCATAATAACAACTAAACTTTGTGCTTTTGAAGAATAAAGAAAACAAACAGGGTGTGCTCTCTGTCTTCTCCGTCTCCATGAACTGTTTTAGAAACGTCACTAAAATGAACTGTAACTCAGCAAATACTTCACACAGAGACATGAGAAATATATCTATAGAAAGCTTGAAGTGTCTACTTTGAAACATTCTGTGATGAAGTAATCCGTATGAAACCAACACGATGTTCAATCTTTCCCGTCTGACTCATTATCTCTAATGTGACCCCGCCCTCGCGCGGCTCGCGCTGTTCATATGTAAATAGCCACGTGGGACGTGCGCGCGTGCAAACGCCCAACACAAACAAAGAGTGAGGAGATGCATCGCGGCTACTGTTCGTTTCTGGAAGACGCGCCGAGTAAAAGCAGGATTTCCCTCGAAAGAAGAACACGATTTCATTCAGCAGAGGAGATGAGTAAGTAATGTTTCTTTTTTACATTAGTTACCGTTTTATTGTGACATAAACTTGAATGGATTTACTAACAGTTAGCCCCCAAACGACAACATGATGAATGCTACGCGTCTAAGAATGGTTTAGACCATGTTTATTATTAATACTCTGTTCACAAATAGATTTTAATAGCGTGCTAAACAATAATAATTAGTTTCTCAGATATAAAATATCATTTTTTATAGTACAAAGTACATCCTTTTATTGTACAAAGCATGTTTGAGTCTGTGGCTACAGAATCATATCATAGACTACTATAAAATCATATATAAGATATAAGATTTCTTTCTCTTTTTTATGATAGTGATATATATGATATTTATGATATATATACAGATGTTCCTGATATTAACATGCTCACAAATGTTTTTTTGTTTGTATTTTATTGAATCAGATACCAGCACCAGATGTATCCTGATGTCTCTTCAAACTGTTTTCCTCTGAGAGCGCTGTACCAACATAAGATGTTCAACTACACTGATATTCTATGTCAAAACAAGCTCCTTTTCTACTGATTATGTTTTTTTCTTCTTGAATCCATGGAAAGAAGTAGAAACACTTAAATAACACACGTAAATATCAGGTATGATTTACTTGTTTCACTTGTTGAACAGAATCTGTTGCAGGAATGACTCAAAGTCTGTTCACATCTCTGTGGTTAGATCAGTGTGCACAATGTGTCTTTGACCTTCATTATGTATGTTTTGATTATACTGTGTTGTAAATAAAATACAAATAATTTAAAAAACCCTTTTTTTCAATCTCCTCACATTCTTTCTTACCTGCCTCACAGTCACACTGATGGGCCATTAGGGGCCCATAGGGGAGGGCCCTTTGTCTCTCAGGTGAAAATCACTTAATATTCATGGCCATTGCCACTCCCTCGCATATAGACCCTTGATGACAAAACATGTCTTGAAAATTTTAAATCAATATATTGTTTTCTGTGAATGAGTAAGCAGAAAGATTTTCACATAATTTTGAAGTAAATATTCTAGCCTACAAGACTGATTACTCAAAAGTCTTGTTCAGGACTATTTAGTGTGGGTTTTATGGCCTTATTTCATCTACATTTTTTTTCCCAAAACTTACAAACCACGCATAATATTTTTTTTCTAAAAAATGCAAACATGTACATCCATCTTGGTCACATATTATTGTAGCACAGTTTGTGCTGAATACAAAAAAAATTACATGTTGGTCAATAGTATGTTTTAAGTAGCTGAAATAAGCACAAATATCAGGGCATGTCAAAACATCTCAAGGGCCCCAAAATGACCTCGGACCCCAGAGGGTTAAGCACAACCGCCACATAATGTCTTGTTCTGGGTTGCAGGAGGAGCCGGTGAACCTGGCGGATGTACCGGAGGCTTACCATGACTTGAGAGTAGAGGTCTGCATTCTGCTGACCAGATTTCTTGACCAGATTTCTTGCGACGCGGGATTAAATTCCCGAATAAAACGCGGTTGCGGTCGGTAACTCTGGTGCAATTTGAACGGGAGCGGGCGGTCTAACAATATCCCGTTCCCAACGTCTTTTCAGAACAACATATCTGCGCTTTATTCAAGCACCGGTACAGCCTGCACGGGACTGTTATGCACGCGCAGCACGCATGAAACAGTGCTTCGTTTTATTTGCGAGGTCTGTGCGCAGCATGTGCATAACGATGCTCAGAGCAGGCTGTAGCCTACCAGTGAATATACGGCCCACAGACAGAACAGGCAGGTTGTCGATGAGTGACAGAGCAGAATAAAGATGGAGCAAAGTGTGGATGCGCTCTCCTTGAAGAACGCTCAACTCGGTTTTGTTTATATTTTGCTTAGCCTATAATTTTAAATGACACATGTCCAATTTATTTATTTATTTATTTTTCTTCCGCGACACTTTTCCTAGGCTAGCTACTGTGTTTACAGCAAGATGTTAAACTAATTTAGTATTTTGACAAGACGAATAAAATTATAATAGGCCATTTTTGTACAACCTACATTTTTTTTAATCTGCGACTCTTGTTCCTGTTGTAAAGGTTAAACGAACTGTATCCTGACAAGACGAATAAAAATAAGGAATACAATTTTTGTACATTTTTATTTTCTCTGTGACACTTTTTTTTTCCTACTGTGTTGGCAGCAAAATGTTAAACGAATTTCATGTCTTAAGACACAAAATTCGTTTAACATTTTGCTGTCAATAAAAGACTCTTGACGACGAATAAAATAACAAATACAATTTTGTGCAGACTACACTTTTATTTGTTAGCCTATTTGTCTTTCTTTCAGTAGAGGAAATTTAAATGTGTGATTCTGGAAACGAGATCTAAATTTAGCGGGAACGGTCGGGTCGGGAAGAAAATTATTCAAAGCGGACAGCGGGTGAACAAAGAGTAAATATATCGCGGGAGCGGGCGGGTGCGGGATATAACCTCGCGGGAGCGGGCGGGAGCGGGACTTAAAAAACAGTCCCGCGCAGACCTCTACTTGAGAGCGGTTTTCAGTAAGTCCCGAGCTTCATCTCTGCCTCCACACCGCCCGTACAACTGTGCGATAGACCTGTTGCCTGGCGCTTCTCCGCCCAAGGGGTGCCTTTACTCTCTGTCCAGGCCTGAGAGGGAGGCCATGGAGAAATATATTCACGATTCTCAGGTAGCAGGCATCATTCGACCCTCTTCCTCTCAGGCTGGGGCGGGGTTCTTCTTCGTGGGGATGGGGGGTTGAATGACATCACGGTGAAGAATCGCTATCCTTTGCTGTTGATGTCATCCGCCTTCGAGCTCTTGCAGGGAGCAACCATCTTTACAAAGTTGGACCTCTGCAACGCTTATCATTTAGTTCGGATTGGAGAGGGGGACGAATGGAAGACCGCCTTTAACACCCCTACAGGGCACTTTGAGTATTTGGTCATGCCGTTTGGGCTTTCTAACTCCCCGGTGGTCTTCCAGGCACTCGTCAATGACGTGCTCAGAGACATGGTCGACCGGTTTGTTTTTGTTTACCTCGACGATATCCTGATCTTCTCCCAGAACAAGCGCAATCATGTCCAGCATGTCAGGCGAGTGCTCCAGCGGCTGCTTGAGAATCGTTTATTCGCCAAGGTGGAGAAGTGCGAGTTTCACGCACAGTCGGTTCCGTTCCTGGGATTCCGTTCCTCTCCCGAGGGTATCCGTATGGATGCTGCCAAAGTGAAAGCAGTTGCTGATTGGCCCACCCCAGATAGTTGCAGGTCGGTCCAGCGATTTCTGGGGTTTGCCCATTTTTACAGGCGGTTCATTCGGAATTTTAGTCAGGTCGCTCTTCCTCTGACGGATCTCACCTCCACTAGGACGCGTTACAGTTGGTCATCGCAGCCTCAGACTGCGTTCGAAAGTCTTAAGAGTCGCTTTATTTTGGCTCCCATTTTAACCACACCAGACCCGTCTCATCAGTTCATTGTGGAGGTGGATGCTTCAGAGGTGGGGGTTGGGGCTATTTTATCCCAAAGATCACCCTCGGACGAGAGAATACATCCCTGCGCCTTCTTTTCTCATCGTTTAACCCCCCCGGAATGGAATTACGACATCGGAATAGGGAGTTACTTGCTGTCAAGCCGGACCTGGAGGAGTGGCGTCACTGTTTAGAGGGCACGGGGGTTCCTTTTATCGTTTGGACTGACCACAAGAACCTCGAATACATCCGCACCGCCAAGAGACTAAATTCTCGGCAGGCTCGCTGGGCATTGTTTTTCGGGCGGTTTAGGTTTACCATCTCTTACCGCCCGGGGTCCAAGAATGGTAAAACTGATGCGTTGTCACGGATCTTTGAGACTGAGGCTACTCCCACCCTCCCTGTGCCCATTCTGCATCCCGAACAGGTGGTGGCAGTGGTCATCTGGGGGGTGGAGTCCAAGGTCCGCACGGCGTTACGCGGCACTGCTATTCCCGCGGGATGCCCAGAGGGTCTGTTGTTTGACTTCGTCACTGGCCTACCCCCGTCTAGTGGCATGACGGTAGTCCTCACTGTGGTGGACAGGTTCTCTAAGGCGGGTCATTTCATTTCCCTCCCAAAATTACCTTCAGCGAGGGAGGCAGAGACAGTTGTCTTGGATCACGTTTTCTGTATTCATGGCCTCCCGGTAAATGTGGTTTCTGACAGGGGTCCCAGTTTGTGTCTAGGTTTTGGACAGAGTTCTGTCGACAGCTGGGGGCGACTGCAAGCTTATCCTCAGGTTATCACCCGCAGACTAACGGGCAGGCCGAGCATGCTAACCAGGACTTGGAGAGGGTTCTGCGCTGTGTGGCGTCTGCCGAAACCGTCGTCTTGGAGTTCCAGATTAACCATGGTAGAGTACGCACATAACTCCCTTCCGGTCTCGTCTACGGGTTTGTCTCCCTTCCAGTGCTGTTTAGGCTACCAGCCACCATTATTCCCCTCCCAAGAGTCCGACGCTGTTGTTCCGTCCGCGCATGCGTTTATTCAGAGATGTCTCCGTACTTGGAGGATCGCCAGAGAAGCCCTCACCCGGACTGGCGAGAGGAACAAGGCGTCGGCGGACCGTAACCGTACTAAGCCCCTGTTACGACCCTTGGCTCAAGGGAAGCAACAAAAACAAGGGACACACGTAAACCAAAGTATAAGCTCAAAAGTAATGTTTATTTAACTGAAAATCAAACAACATTAAATATAATGAAAGCAATTAAAGAAAATAACCTGTAGTATCCCTGTAGTCATCAGTTAAGTCAGTGTGTAAAGCAAGATGCGTGGTTGAAAGTGTAATACAATGTTGAAGATAAAATGTAAGTGCAGAAAGTAACAAAATACGTCGCAAGCAACGTCCAACACAAAGTCCAAACAAGTCTCTCTCCAAGTCTCTCTCTCCTGGCTCAGTTGGTGTTCTCTTAAGCAGCGTCTAAGGCATGGTCACAGGTGTTTCCAGTTGACTGCTAATTGAGGCAATTAGTGGGCTCAGGTACCAAACAGCAACTCTCCAAAACCAACAGCAGGGGTCGTCACACCCCTCCCCATAAGACAGGGACTCCCACAAAGATCCCTGTAACAATACAAAACAAAACTCAATACACAGTCGTAGGGTACCACGCAAGTTCAGGACCAAAGTCAGCTCCAAAAAGAAATGCCAAAAGAGAATGACATGTCAGATCCAATAGATTAAACTGTATCTGGAATGCGTGACAGCGCATCAGCTACCACATTTTCTGATCCTCGAATGTGTCGAATATCCAGACAGAAGGATTGCAAAAACAAGGACCACCGAACCAACCTCTGATTCGGACACTGCAAAGAATTCAGAAAGGTTAATGGATTGTGATCTGTATAGATCACAATGGGTGCACTGGAGTTAATATAAACCGCAAAATGCTGCAAAGCCCAAATCAGGGCTAACGCTTCCTTTCGACAACAGAATAATTACGCTGGTACAAGTTAAACTTTTTCGAAAAGAAACTAACTGGATGGTTTACTCCGTCCACATCAGATTGCTGAAGGACAGCTCCAGCTCCCACGTTACTGGCATCAACGTGCAACGTAAAAGGTTTATCAAAGCACGGAGCCATAAGCACGGGTGCTGAACACAGCAAGGACTTCACGTTCTCAAAAGCCAATTCGCAACTGTAGGACCAGATAAACTTTGACTTACCCTTTAACAAGTCTGTAAGTGGTGCAACTACAGTAGAAAAATTGCAACAAAATGATCGATAATATCCGACCAATCCTAAAAACCTCATGAGCTCTTTCTTTGTTGTTGGGGAAGGAAAGTTCTGGATGGCTTGCACTTTAGCCTGTATCGGACGCGCCGCTCCCCACCACCTTCCCGAGATACGCCACTGTCGCCTTCGCAAACTCACATTTGGCTAAGTTTACTGTAAGTCGAGCATCAGACAAACGTCTCAAAACCGAACGCAAGCGGGTTAAATGAGACTCCCAACTATCACTAAAAACGACTAAATCGTCCAAATAGACGGCACAACCCTCAAGACCAGAAATTACACGGTTCATGAGGCGTTGGAAAGTCGCTGGAGCATTTCGCAGGCCAAAACTCATGACCTGGTAAGAATGTAACCCTGACGGAGTAACAAAGACGAAATCTCTTGCGCTCTTTTGGTCAAAGGCACCTTCAATAGCCCTTCAACAAGTCAAACTTGCTGACGAACTTGGCTGAACCAACCTGGTCCACGCAATCTTCAACGCGAGGCAAAGGAAAACAGTCTGGTTTCGTTAAAGCGTTAACTTTACGAAAATCCGTACAAAATCTCACAGTACCGTCTGATTTTCCAACTAAAATACATGGGGAAGCCCAATCAGAAAATGAAGGTACTGCAATATTGTGATCCTGCATATACTCAATTTCCCTCTCCATTAATTCCCGTTTCTCAGGTGCAACACGATAAAAACGCTGCTTAATAGGCTTTGCGTCCCCCACATCAATATCATGTTCAACCCAATCAGTACGCGACGGAGCATCACCAAATAATTCAGGAAAACTACGTAGTACTTCACATAACTCCTGACATCTTACAGGAGAAAGATGACGGAGAGTGAACTCCAAGTTGTACAATGACTCTGAATTATTCAAACGTCATGAAAACACAATCATCGGGCGAAATGGTCTCCTCTTCCTCACCTACCAAACTCACATTACCCCACCGATGGAAACGGCCGAAAGTGCTGGATGCAAAGAGGTTAAATCTTCTACAGGTTTGGTTTTCTTTTCATAATAGGGTTTTAATAGATTTACATGGCACCGTTTAACTGACTTTTTCCACGATGGCATTGAAATGTCATAATTTTCATCAGTCAACTTCGCTGCACAACAAATGGGCCATCAAATTTGGCTTCAAACGGAGAAGATATCATAGGCCGCAAGACAAGAACTTGATCGCCTGGCACAAACATTCGACGTTCAACTGTACGATCATACAATTGCTTCATGCTTTTCTGATGTTTCCCCAAATTTAACTTAACTAGTTCTCTAGCCTGAATGAGTCGGTTTTAAACCCCAAAACATATGACGCCAAGTTTTTAGGAGGCTCTACAGCTTTACCAACCTGCTGAAAAACAGACAGCAGTCCACGAACATTATGGCCAAAGACCAAATCGTTAGGGCTGAACCCCGTACTCTCCTGCACTACTTCCCGCGCAGCTAACATCATCAAGGTAAACCCTCCTCCCAATCTCTATCCAGCTGCACGCAGTACGCACGGAGAAGTGACTTTAAAGACTGATGGAATCTCTCCAACGCCCTGACTTTGTGCGTGATACGCAGTAGATTGATTATGCTTAATGTGCAGCTGTTTTAATACTTGCTGGAAGAGATGCGAAGTAAGGTTTGAACCTTGATCACTTTGGATGATTTTTGGAATTCCAAAGACAGATATAAACTGCGTTAAAGCTTTGACAATTGAACGAGACGTAATGGTACGCAGTGGATATGCCGCAGGAAAGCGTGTGTTCAAACACATCACCGTGAATAAATAACTGCTACCAGACTTGAACGCGAAGTGGCCCTACACAATCGACAATAAGATGCTCGAAAGGTTCACCAGTAGCTGGAATTGGTTTTAAAGGAGTAGGTTTCAACACCTGGTTCGGTTTACTCGTTAATTGGCAGGTTTTGCATCTCTTTATATAAGCAGAGATGTCTCGTTTTAAACGTGGCCAAAAAAAATATCTCAACAGGCGATCATAAGTCTTACGCACCCCCTGGTGACCTAATTGATCATGAGCAATTTCGATCATCATTTGTCGAAACTTAGTAGGAACAACTACTTGGAAAACAGGATCTCCAACGAAATCTTTGTGAGGACTCCATTTTCTCAACAACACCCCATTGTGAACAAAATATCCATGGGCAACGTTACCCTCTTCCACTTCAGGAACAGCACTCTGAAAGAGTTCATCCAAAGAGAAGTCAGTTCGCTGTTCCTTTCCTAATTCCTCTGCAGAAACAGGAAAAGGCAGACAAATCAGGCATAAACAACTTAGTGCAGACTTTATCAGATTGAATATCTTTTTGATCACACACTTCAACCTTATTCGCACGTTTCATTGCACGAGTCACGACACATGCTGAATCCTGACACAAATAATTCCGTTCAGTTTCAATTTTTTTATCAGTGGTCACTATGGGAAACACTGAAGTATCAGCCCACACACGTTCACCTACCAGTCCATTTCCTAAAATGATATGGACTCCTCAACTGGCAAAGCTGGTCGTACTCCCACTACAACCTCACCTTGAATCAAATCGGACTGAAGCCTTACCTTATGCAGAGGCACAGACAGAGTATTCAGTCCTATTCCACGAATTAAAACACTTTCACCAGTATGAGACTGCAAGGAAAAAGGCAAAACTGATTCCAAAATAAAGGAATCCATTGCGCCAGTATCCCGCAAGATTTTAACAGGGATTTCCTCTTTCTCTCCAACCATAGATACACGCCCTTCTGTAATAAAAGGTAAGTAAGAAGAGAAATCAACATCAAGTTTTGGACTTTTATCAATTTCACCTCCTGCAGAAAGGACTGGTGCAGCAAGAGCAGAAGGCTTAGCATGTGAACTTTGTCCATGACGATTGGATTTATTTTTAAGGACAGGACACTCTGCTTTCCAATGTCCTTTCTCATGACAATAATTGCAAATCTTGCTCGGGTCAAATTTTCCTGAGAACACACGGTTATACTTCGGTGGAGACTTTACATACTGAACATCACGAGCATGCCAATCGACAAAAGTGGTTTTGTGCGTAACATAGCTGCTTCCTCTGGCGTTTTGACATTATGCTCACTGATATACATAGCTATACGGCTCAGGACTGAATTTTTAAATTGTTCCAACACCATCAAATTAGTTAAATCCTCCAATGTTTTAATGTCTAATGCTGTACACCAATGATTAAAGTGCTTTCTCAGATCACGCACAAATTCCAAATTTGTTTGCAACTCGTCTTTTTCCTGCAATCGAAAGCGCTGTCTGTATGCTTCGGGTACGCATTCATATGCTTTTAGAATGACAGATTTAACTGTATCATAATCTTTACAACTATCAACCGACAATGAAGAAAACGCTACTTGTGCTTTCCCAGTTAACACACACTGTAGCAGTGCAACACGATTATCATCTGACCAATTTCTTAATTCTGCCATGCGTTCAAACAGAGTAAAAAAAATATCAGGATCTTCCTCATTGAATTTTGGAACAAGTTTTAGATTTGAAGTGATCGAAAAAGACACATTCGGTTCCTGACCAAAACTAGAAAGCTTACCTTCCTTCATCAGCTCAAGCTTGAGACACTCCAAATCCAATTTTGCCTTTTCTAATTCCATTTTACCTTGTTCAGAACGCAGTTTTAACTTCTCATGGTCCATTTGTAGAAGTAGCAGCTCTTTTTGCTGTTCAAAAGACAAAGGACTTTTAAAATCAGATGCAACCGGTACATTTTCCTCCATTTCAGTGTCTAAGAAACCTTTTTCAATCAACTGAATTTTCAAAGCCACTTTAACATTTTCTTTGAGCTTCTTATCTTTGATCACAATTTTATAACGCTCAGCAATACTTAATAATTGCTCTTTAGTACACTCATTCAAAAATTCATGAGAAGGTGAACTAACAAACTCCTCAATATCAGCCATGCTAAAAATCACCAGAACAATTTAACACTGTGCAATCAAAATAACGAGAGTTTTCCCTCTACCTACCATCCCAATACCTCTACCTAACTCAACCCTAGTCTTCATGCGGTTACCGGTGGGGGGTATTTATGCACTACAGCCCGCTGGGTGAAAAACGCAACTGGTCAAACCAGCGACGCCTTCAACACCACGGATGTGCTCCCGAGATAATTACTACTACCCACTTTCACCACAACACTACACAAAAATAACAAATCCGACACGTCTCAAAAGAAACATGCCGCTATACCTATCAGAGAAAACTCAAGTTCAAAAAACAATATTGCACGTGTACTTACCAACTGGTGATTTCACATGGTGAACAAATTGACTTCGATTGATAAATTTTCGTGTGTCCAATCAAACTATAAGCATCCAAAAATTTTACGCAACCAAATAACCTAGGCAAGGACGAGCCCCCAATTTGTTACGACCCTTGGCTCAAGGGAAGCAACAAAAACAAGGGACACACGTAAACCAAAGTATAAGCTCAAAAGTAATGTTTATTTAACTGAAAATCAAACAACATTAAATATAATGAAAGTAATTAAAGAAAATAACAGTATCCCTGTAGTCATCAGTTAAGTCGTGTGTAAAGCAAGATGCGTGGTTGAAAGTGTAATACAATGTTGAAGATAAAATGTAAGTGCAGAAAGTAACAAAATACGTCGCAAGCAACGTCCAACACAAAGTCCAAACAAGTCTCTCTCCAAGTCTCTCTCTCCTGGCTCAGTTGGTGTTCTCTTAAGCAGCGTCTAAGGCATGGTCACAGGTGTTTCCAGTTGACTGCTAATTGAGGCAATTAGTGGGCTCAGGTACCAAACAGCAACTCTCCAAAACCAACAGCAGGGGTCGTCACACCCCCACTTTACATGTGCGGTCAGAAGGTCTGGTTGTCTTCTCAGGACCTCCACTTCAGACTCCCCTCATGTAAACTGGGACCCAAATTCGTTGGACTGTTCATCATTTCTAACGTGCTCAGTACGGTGTCGGTGAGACTCAAGTTAACCCCCCTTTTAAGAATATTCACCCGGTTTTTCACGTATCTAAGATTAAGCCCGTTATTCGCTCCCCCCTTCAGCCCCAGACTTCTGCCCCCCCACCTCCTAGACTCATCGAGGGGTCGCCAGCTTATACAGTACGGCGGCTAATCGATGTGAGGCGTAGGGGTAGAGGTCACCAATACCTGGTAGACTGGGAGGGTTATGGTCCGGAGGAGAGATGCTGGGTTCCGGCTCGCGACATTCTGGATTGCGCTCTCATCGACCAGTTCCATCGGTGTTATGGTGAGTCCTCCGGGGATGCCAGGAGGCGTCCTTGAGGGGAGGGGTACTGTCATGGGCCAGGGTGCCTCCCTGGCTCCCTCTGCTGTCTGTGTTGTCATGTCTTTTTCGGCAGCTCGTGACAGGTGCAATCAGCGCTGATCTGGCGGTGGGGCTGCGCATGTCACGAGCTGCTTCTATTCCACCTGTTGCTCATTACCCTTTCCTTTATATTTCTCTTCTGACTAGTTCCTGTTGTGAGTAGATTGTTTTGTGTTCTGTGCTTTGGTATTACACTCATGTCTGTCTGTCTGTACCCCAGGACGCATAGAGAGAAGGACTGCCACTCTCTGCCTCACTCCACTCTTAGGTGGTTGGTCCTGTGCGAGTGCTGGGTCTTGGGCAGTGATCCGCTCGTTGGGTCCACAATCTCACTGCCGACCGTAGCTGGATTACCCCAGAGACTTGCTCGCTGTATTTTGTTACAGTTTTATTTGTTTTGTTCACCTTTGGTAAATAAACCTTGTGCTTGTATCTATCCTCTGCCTTTGAGTCCTCTGTTCTCCTCATGCCGTCACAAGCTCTCATGACTGTATTCCTCACTCCCGCTGAACACTGGGGATAGCATCCTCTCAACCCCCGTATGTACAATTTCAGCCTGTCCAGGAAAGGATGCCACAACGCCCCCTCCATTTTTGATAGCAGATTCTTCTGAACTGGCAGTGGATGAGGTGGACCAGTTGTCAATAGAAGGCTGAACCAAGGCATTGCTGGCCAACAAGGAGCCACTAGGAGTCTGGTCTTACGTCACTGAATACGTTTCATGTTTCCTTTTCACTAGCGCAGCCACGGCAGCGCCAAACACAACAGACTTGTTCGAGGTGCATCGGCGCCATGCAGACCGATTGATCGATCGGCACACAACACACTAAAGCACCGCGAGAGCGGTCCAAAAGCATAAAGAGTCGTCTGCTTTCAGGTCGCTCCCGCAGCACCCCGATGCCACGCACCAACAAACTATCAACAATGGCAGACTTTGCATTGCTATTGATGTTCATGGCTTTGCGAACCTATATCGGCATCCATACACGGCGAATCCAACGTGTTTGTGTTTAGCTGCTATTTCAAATATGGCAGTCCAAAGTTTCTGTCGTCTTGTTGGTCATGGTAACCCCGCCCACAGCCCCTGATGCAAGCGATTTTTTATTTATTTATTTTTTCTTCTAGCCCAGCAATGTTTTGGTGCTACTTACGAACCGCTTTTCCTGGTGCTTTGGGTGTCAAAAGACAAAGAACCGGTTTGAAACTAGGCTCTGGCTCCAAACCAGCACTGGAACTGCCTTGGTGGAAAAGGGGTATGTGATGCTTCTCCTGCGCCCGCCTCAGGACAGACCAAAGAAAAGGAATTGGAGGAAAGCCATAGAGGAGTAGATCTGGCCATTTGTGGGCCAGAGCATCCTGTCCCAATGAGCCCTCTTCCTCCTGCGCCGAAAACCATAGCAGACAATGTGTCGCCGACTTGCTGGCAAAAAGGTCTACAGCTGCTGTCCCGTAATTCTTTCAAATTGCACCATTCCCCTGGTCTCGGTCCTGAACGGAAAAGTGAGTCACACTGTTGCAGTAACCGGGAATGTGATTTGTATACCCAACACAGGACCCTTCTCGTTAACTGGAGACAGGGTAGGGACCTTGTGCCCCCCTGGTGATTGATTAAAAATACCACTGTGGTAATATCAGTCCTTACCAGAATGTGTCTCCCTGACAGCTCTTGCCTGAAATGTCTCAAAGTAAGAAACACCGCCCATAGTTCCAGAAGACTGATGTGAGAGGCCCTTAACTATGGGTTCCAACTGCCCTGTACACCTCGGTGTTGCCACAGTCCTCCCCATCTGCTGAGGGAGGCATCCATGGTTACCACCTCCCTGCGTGCTGGGGGCAGCCCAATTGGAACTCTCCTCTGAAGAAACCTGTCTCTTCTCCAAAGTCTCAGGGAGGCAGCACAATTGGTTGTGACCCAAACCGGTGTGCATTGATTGCAAACTGGTGACAAGTGTCTGGCTATTAACCAACGTTGAAACGGGCGAAGATGTAAAAAGCCCAGTTGGATGACTGATGATGTTGCTGTGAGAAGGCCTGCCAGTCGTAGGAAGCTGATGAAGGGCAGCTTGTAATAAACCTGGAACTTTGCTAGAGTCCCCGCAATACCTGCCTTCTGCCCACAGTGAGGGTAGCTCTCATTGCTCTGGAATCCAACTGCATTCCCAGAAAGTTCACCCTTAGACCCAAGGTGGCTACATGAAACAACACACAGTGTGTGTTGTCGACAGCATGTTGGTATGATCTGGCGCACCACAGCCAATCGTCCAGGTACGGAAGAATCAGCATGCCCACTCATTGAAGTGGCTCCAATGCCACCTGAATGATGCGTGTGAACACCCTGGGAGAAAGAGACAGGCTGAACGGAAGGAACTCTGAACTGATAAGTTCTGCCTTGAAAAGTGAATTGAAGGAAAATTCTGTGATGTGGGGCGATGGGGATATGAAAATATGCATCCTTCAGGTCCACTGAAGTGAACCACATTCCGGGTTCGATTGCATGTCGAACATCTACAATCCGCAACATGTGGAAAGGAAGATGATTGAGGCTCTTGTTTAACCCTCTGGGGTCTGAGGTAATTTTGGGGCCCTTGAGTTAATCAGTCTTGTAGGCTAGAATATTTACTTCAAAATTATGTGAAAATCATTCTGCTTACTCATTCACAGAAAACAATATATTGATTTAAATTTTTAAAGACATGTTTTGTTATTGAAAGCCTATATGCGAGGGAGTGGCAATGGCCTTGAATATTAAGTGCTTCTCACCAAAGAGACAAAGGGCCCTCCCCTAATGGCCCATCAGTGTGACTGTGACTTTGAGGCAGGTAAGAGAGAATGTGAGGAGATTGAAAAAAAAGGGTTTTTTAAATTATTTGTATTTTATTTACAACGCAGTATAATCAAAACATACATAATGAAGGTGAAAGACACATACTTGTGCACACTGATCTAACCACAGAGATGTGAACAGACTTTGAGTCATTCCTGCAACATATTCTGTTCAACAAGTGAAACAAGTAAATCATACCTGATATTTACGTGCTATTTAAGTGTTTCTACTTCTTTCCATGGATTCAAGAAGGAGAAGAAAAAAACAATCAGTAGTTAAAGAGCTTGTTTTACCATAGAATATCAGTGTAGTTGAACATCTGATGTTGGTACAGCTTTCTCAGAGGAAAACAGTTTGAAGAGACATCAGGATTCATCTGTGGTGCAAGTATCTGATTCAATAAAATACAAACAACCCAAAAAAAAAAAAAAAACATTTGTGAGCATGTTAATATCAGGAACATCTGTATATATATTAGGGGTGTGCAGCGAAGCCAGTACTTGTATCTGTATTTGTATCTGTTACGATCACAAAATTATCTGTATTCGGATAAAACCGGAAGTAGGCAAGGCTTGAACTGGAACTTCGTACAGATATACTTGATAAGACCGTTATTATGTTCATGGTATTACAGCCTATCTTTTTTCGTAGTTATCACTGAACAAATATGCTGTGTTCAACTATGATGATTTTTATTTTATTTTTATGACTATAACATTTATTTAAATATCTTTTAACAGTCGGAGCCGATACTCTCTATTGTATAGGCAGTGCTTCGAGATGCGGTGCGGTTGTGCTTCGGGGAACCTGAGGTCGAGTCCCAGCTTGGGGACATTTCGTGATCCGATAAATATTTAAATATCTTCTAATTAAAACAGTAAGGGTTCCTACGCAGTTTAGAAATATGAAAATTGATTTAAGTAATTTCCAGGAAATGCATGGAAGGCAACTGCAACACTGCTATTTTATTTATGCTTATTTCATTCATAGTAGACCTATGTTAAACTAATTTACTTCACACACTTCTTACTGCGTTTTACCTAATTTTAGAGGTTTATGTAAAACAACATGATTTCCTTTGGCTCAACGGTTCCTGCGCAGTTTAAAAAGTATTTTACTTACCGTATTGGCCCGAATATAAGACGTTGATTTTTTTCTTGGAAATACATATGAAAAAACGCGGTCGTCTTATATTCAGGGTCTAGACTTTGACATGTCAATAATACACCCACAACAATAGGTGGCGCCACAAACGCATAAAACGAGTGTGCCATGAAATATGTAATATAACGTGTGTTGTAAAGATCGCGAGTCAAAACAAAAGAAAAAGAAAATGCTTACAGTGGCATGAGTCGTGACTGTCATGTTGGCCTGATGGGACCAAACTTCCTCTGTAAGTGATTTTAAAACATAAGACAGTACAATAAGATTTGAAGACTACAATAAGATTTCACTTCTACTGTTAATAAAATTTTGGTGGGCTACTATGAGATGGATAGCCTAAATGTATAATTCATATGGGCTACCTGGTATTTTTATGGTATATCATAAAGTTTATATTTCCAAATGTCATTGTTGGTAATGGTACATTTTACCAGTATTTACCATACTTTCAAAACAAAAATGAAAATAGGAAAAATATGCAAAATGAAAATAATTTAAGAAAAAAATGTGTTTTAAATGTGTTTAGAGAAAAAAAGATGATGATGGTTTTCAAAAAGCCTTTTTCCAAAAGGTACATCTGGAAACAGGGGGGTCATCTTATAATCAGGGTCTTATATTCGGGTCAATACGGTAATTTGCAGGTCCGGAAAAGTAGGCTATGGAAAAAAGGGAACAGAGTATGGAAAAATATTATTTTCGACTATTTGTCCTATTCATTGTTCTAAAATATAAAATTTAAAATTTCTAAAAATAAATGTATCATACAAGTAGAGAGATTTCATGACAAACATTTAGTGATCATTTGAACACGACTGAATTAATTCAAGGCGCACATTTTCATTATATGCAGGACTCTTTAAACAAGTCTTCTTTTTTTTTAACAAATGCGCGTGTGCCACACAAATCAGCAAACGATAAAAAAGCAAACATGTAGAAAGTAGAAAATGTATCTGTATCTAAGTTCATTAGCCTACTCTTGACAGAGAGCCGGTTTGGTTTTTGAGAGACGGCAACATGGCTGTTTGATTTGGTTTGATTGGTGATCACACTGTGCTAGTCCATTCATTCCTGTAGCCTATCATATTGTATCCTATAAGGTTTAAATCATTGCCTTTTAAATATACACAAATATGAGAATGTGTATGATGTAATATTTTAGGTAATATTACTCTTGCCAAGCTCTGATTTATGAGAGATGCACGGAGAGGCAACAGCAAGCTATGTTTGATTTGCGGTCTTTTCTTCCATAAAGTTTACATGCATTCACTTCACACACTCATCATTCCTGTGAATGTAGCAAACACGTGCTGCAGCCTCAGCCGAATATTCAGGCAGAATTATTCGTTATCCGTTATTCGTTTTAAAAGCTATTATCCGTGCCTTTCCGAATAAGGTATTTGGCTTCGGGCACACCCCTAATATATATGTATAGGTTTTGTAGCCATAGACTCATGCATGCTTTGTACTATCGTAAAAAAAAAATAAAGAAATTTTATATCTGAGAAACTAATTATTGTTTAGCATGTTATTAAAATCTATTTTTGAACAGAGTAGGCTATTAATAATAAACATGTTCTAAACATACTTAGACTCATAGCATTCATCATGTTACAGTGTACACTCACATTACTTTTATTGTTTTATATAGAGCATGAAAACATCATCGTGCCGTAAGTAATTTAAATACAATGAATTGAAATCATATTCAAAATGTTTTACTCGATTTCAAATATTGTAGTCAGGAATTATAGTTTGGGAAAAACCCAATTATGATTTTGTAGTCAAATAGCCTAGTATGTATGATTTTATAGTAGCTTATGATATGATTCTGTAGCCACAGACTCACGCATGCTTTGTACTATAAAAGGATGTACTTTGTACTATAAAAAGGATATTTTATATCTGAGAAACAAATTATTATTGTTTAGCACGCTATTAAAATCTATTTGTGAACAGTATTAATAATAAACTTGGTCTAAACCATGGGTTCCTCAAATCTTTCCCTGGAGGGCCAATCTGCTGCAGAGTTTAGCTCCAACCCTGATCAAACTCACCTACCTGTGATTTTCTAATGATCTTGAAGACTCTGATTAGCATGCTCAGGTGTGTTTGATTAGGGTTAGAGCTAAACTCTGCAGGAGTGGGCCAGATTTGAAGATGCCTGTTCTAAACATTCTTAGATGCGTAGCATTCATCATGTTGTAGTTTGGGAACAACCCAACTAGTAAAATGTGTTCAAGTTTATGTCACAATAACACAGGACTCCAGACAAAAAAATCGAGTAAGGAGCCATTGGCTCCTATAAGAAAAAACTTATGGTGCGTCCGAAATCGCATACTTCCCTACTATATAGTATGCAAAAAACAGTATGCGAGGCGAGTAGTATGTCCGAATTCATAGTATTCGAAAAATAGTAGGCGAGAAGTACCCGGATGACCTACTACTTCCTTCCGAATTCTGTAGTAGGCATACAATGGACACTTTACTATCCCATGTGCCCGCGGGAGAGGCGGCGTCATATTCGAAAAATGGCGGAAAGCCACGACGCGGCTGTCTTCAAGTGTAAAGTACCTCAGGGAAAAACATTGTTGATGTTCATTGTGGTTAACTTGTACTTGTTTAACATCATCCAAGTAAACGACTGACTTGTTGAGGGTTTAACTAACAGATGAAACTACGTTAATCTCAATGTAGTACATCAGCTTGTTAACGCTGCTTTCTTTAAATAGTTAAGCGGTAAGAATTTAAATCATTAACAATGTTCGCGCAGTGAAGTGGGCTCTTTAAATTTTCGCGCTGTTGTGAAGACGCATGACACGTGACAACATCAACATGGCGGATGTAGTACGTCCGAATTCCATTCATACTACCCTCATTCATACTATATAGAACGTACTTTTTTAACGGTCGAGTAGTACATTCGAATTCAAATGTAGTACCTACACAAGTAGTATGCGATTTCGGACGCAGCCTTAGGCGCCAAATTATTTTTTTAGGTGCCACAGAATAAACGCGTTTTATTTATTTGTTTTTTTTTTACATTTTGACATTTCAATCATACAGTCATGTGTTTGTCTACTCTTTTCTTGACTTTATCAGCATTTTAATCCATCTTGTAGATGACCTGGGAACTAAGGTTCACTTAAAGTGGGAACTAAACATCTTTTCCAACTTGAAATATACAGTCACAAAGAATTGTTTATTACACAGAATCTGTACCAATATCATGGACCATAAGAACTTTTAAGTAATTGCAATTTAATAAATTTAAGTTGGTCCAACTTAAAATAAAAAGTGAACAACACATTTTCAAACTGTTATTTGTCAGTGTAACTCAGAATTGTCAAGCTCACTTAATGTATTTCTTTAATTATGCATTAAGTTGGCGCTTTAGGAGCAAATATAGCAGCTTCTCCGAGATGGGTATAAACAGAGGTTGGAGCCAGCTCCAAATGGGCAGGACTTGTTAATATTCCCTACACCAAACTCATATTTATTCAATGACATCATTGCCTTTTGAAGTTTAATCCAGCTGTATGTCTTTCCTTCCCCAACTGTAAGACCTCTTGAAATTATAATTAATTTCTTATACCATTTAACATATTTAAAACTTATGGCTGTAAATTTTCTAAAAGTAAATTGAGAGGTTTTTAAGGACCCACAGTATTTACGTTAGCCCGCTGGGCAGGGCAGTGATACATTTTGGTAGCCCAATTGGAAAACGCAATAGCCCCGCGATTTTGTGAGCCCTGGGTTTCCTCAATTTTTTAAAGAAAAGTCAAATGATCGCTTTTTACAGTGTTAGTTTGGGCTCCTCCTCAATGCATCCTATAGAAATGTTGTCAAATCTCTCACACATCCAATCGGTTTTTGCATTTTTTATCATGTAGACAACAGGTTAAGTAAAAATATTAATAAGCAAGAGCGAATAAATATAGAAAAATGCTCCTCTTTATAATTATTTTTCTAGCTGACTGATGAGCTTATGGATGGCCAGTGGTTAGGTATTGTTACGTGGCATTGTTTACAAGCTTTACAAGATTTTCACAGTTTGACACAGAATGAGCGATTACATGAGACATTTCAATAAGTGTAGGCTCTCTTATAAAATAGCCTACCTTTTGATATTAATTCGCATTCATTTCATACTATAATAGAGAAAGATATAATGGGTTCACTTGCCACTTGAACTGAGGCGCTAAAGCGTTAAAGAGCGCCAAAACTGTATTTATTTTATGAATTTTGTTATGAATTTGGCAGAATGTTAAAGCTGATACTTTGTTTATTAAAAAGTAACAAAGCACAAAGCTTATTGTGATTACTGGATGGCAAGTGCGCTACAAACAGGCTAATATGAAGTTCACGCATTTACAGAACTCAGCATATAGACTAAGATCTTGATAACAAGAAGCCATATTAGTAATGATTATAATCAGGGGTGCACATAAGTTTTTCAGCCTGGTTCTCATATGAGAACCTGGAGATTTGGTTTGGTCCTCACACGGGCTATGGCATGTAGTGTGACCCATAAAATATAACTATAAAAAAATGTATTAATAACAGTGATAATAATATTATTACAAATATGGTAGAACCATCACTTCTACCACAAAAGACTGCTTTTAAATAATCTTCCTGACTTATCTCAGGTTCTCAGCATATCCAATAGCTCAGAACAATTTGATGATGTAACTGAAACTGTGGACTCTCTCTTCTCTAGCACTTTAGATACGGTTGCTCCTTTACGCTTAAGGAAGATTAAGGATAAGAGTCCAACACCGTGGTATAATGAGCACACTCGCGCCCTAAAGAGAGCAGCCCAAAAAATGGAGCGCAGCTGGAGGAAAACAAACTAGAGGTATTTCATATAGATTGGCGGGAAAGTACCCTATCCTACAGAAAAGCATTAAAAACTGCTAGATCTGATTACTTTTTGTCTCTTCTAGAAGAAAACAAACATTACCTCCGGTATTTATTAAATACAGTGGCTAAATTAATGAAAAATAAAGCATCAACAGGTGTTGGCATTTCCCAGCAGCACAGTAGTAATGACTTTATGAACTACTTTACTTCCAAGATCGAAACTATTAGAGATAAAATTGTAACCATGCAGCTGTCAGCCACAGTATCGCATCAGATAGTACGCTATAGATCCCCTGAGGAACAATTCCACTCATTCTCTTCTATTGGAAATGAAGAATTGTATAAACTTGTTAAATCATCTAAACCAACAACCTGTATGTTAGACCCTGTTCCATCTAAGCTCCTAAAAGAGGTGCTTCCAGAAGTAATAGATCCTCTTCTGAATATTATTAACTCACCATTGTCATTAGGATATGTCCCAAAAACCTTCAAACTGGCTGTTATTAAGCCTCTCATTAAAAAAACACAACTTGACCCCAAAGAATTAATGAATTACAGACCGATCTCGAATCTCCCTTTTCTGTCAAAGATATTAGAAAAGGTAGTATCATCACAACTATGTTCCTTCTTAGAGAAAAATGATATATGTGAAGATTTCCAGTCAGGTTTTAGACCATATCATAGTACTGAGACTGCTCTCATTAGAGTTACAAACGACCTGCTTTTATCATCTGATCGTGGTTGTATCTCTCTATTAGTACTACTGGTTCTTAGCGCCGTGTTTTAAAACAAGTGGCATACAAGGCTGGCATAAAGCAAGATGTGGTGGAATATGTCAGAGCATGTCAGGTTGCTGTCAATTCCGAAACAGCAAGCCTGAACCACAAAGTCCCACTACAACGCACTCCACTTTGGGTTTGCAATCACTGAAATGACACTTAGCTGTTTCAACACATATGGGCCGATAACACCATACAGATCTGTGTCAGTCCTCACTTTCCAGTCTGCCAGCATGTCACAGAAAGCAAACCCCACTGCCCAAGGAGGAGATGTGAACACCTGACTAAGAGGCATTACAGAGAGCCTCACCCTAAAGACCATTGAACTTTTAATATTCTGAGTAATAGTCATGATCCGGAAGAGACTCCTGACACACGACTCAAGCCAGAACCACCACCACGGGGAGCTAAACAAGGCCATCAGTTCCTTAAGCTATGCCCTCAAAGCCCAGTTGACACTACGCGACAAGCACAGCACCCATCTGCAAAAGGAACTGACACATGGCCAAAACCCACATAGACAAACTGGCAGTGAAAGTCCAGGATGGTTTCAGGCATCAGACCACTGAGTTCCTGAGAGAGCTGTTGCACATCTCACGCTTCACAGACAAGCTCGAAGTGAAGACTCAGGATAAACTCAAGGTACCAGGTGGAGTGAAACCGGAAACAAAGGAAAAAGTTGAACAGCTCCAAGAAGCCCTTGCAGTTGCTGAACGTGACCGACAAGAACTAAAGGCTTCCCAGAAAGACATGAGAAGACTTCTACAGTCTGCAGAACAGCTACTAGAGGAAGCCAAAACTGACCTTAAAACAAAGACTGTAAAATAAATGCTCTGGAAGACCACCTGAAAAGGAATTAGAGCCAAGAAAAGCGGAGCCCTCATCAGCATCACCACCGCTGAGCAGAACGAAGTCCCCCATCCAAGAATTGCTACACACTGGAAGAAGTGAATGGCCGCAAACCAAAGCATCGCCAGCCCTCACCATAGAACTCTTCCCTTCTAGCAAAAGAAGAAAGCCTCTCCATGCAGACCCCAAAACTGCACGAGACGACTCCCAAAGACCTTGACAAACTGGCTAAAACATCACCCAGTTTGACCAAACACTACAGAAGGCCAAGATATCCAGAAGTGGAAGCTCACGCGACTGACAGAGACAGGTTACACCTCCTCAGACCCACATCCAGTCCTGAGAGTCAACCTGATGCAAAGGTCCATGAACGGGTGCACAGCTGCACACCCTCAGACCTTCAAACGGAACCACTGGAGATGAGGGACCCAGGCGGAGACACTGCTGAACCTGACCAAGGTTAACACCCAAGCTGAGGAAAAGTAGAAACCACCTCATTTGTCATCCACCTGCCATCTGACCCTCATGACCCACCTGCCATATGACCATCACGATCCACTGTTGGCTGAAGATGTCTCCAGGTGAACATTTTCAGCCAAAACGGGGGGATTCTGTAACATCTGCTTATGATCCTTGATTGTCGTTGGGACTTTATGTCTGAAGAGACCCTTTTAGCCTTTTGACATTTGCATATAATTCACAGCCTGACCCCACATTCTACCGTTATATGGGTGCTAATTGCCAAGGGTTGTCCCCCCCACTGTCAAAAAGACGCTAAACAGATCGACTATCTTGTCTCTCCATCGGACTTCAAACACATTCCAAGAGAACTAAATGACCCTCGGTACCAGGCCTGTGGACTACCCCCACGATTAAAAGATACATAACACACACATAGAGGCATTTTCTTTATTTAGACCATAATTAATCAGTTACAAATGTATCTGGTATATGCATGTGTTGTTTGTATGTTTCCTTATTATATTAGCCTAGTTACCACTCGTTATTCGTATTAGTAAGCTCTAAACACTCATATTCAGGTGTATGAATGTATCTCTGGTTTAATACCTTTTAGATGTCTCTTTCTTGATATCAAAATGATCTGCTCTTTATTCCTCACACAATGATGTACACTATGTGATCATGAAATGCATCACACTATTTTTACTGTACTGTGGGGAAAATTACACCAGTCTCCAGATCAGTCGTAAAACATGCAAATGAGGTGTCAAGTGGGACAAAGAAACACTTTCCCGCTGAAACTATGAGCCTTGTTATTGGTCAAATTAACCAAAATGGGTGTTACAGGGAAAACAGATAAAACTTCTCCCACACCAAAAGGTTCTTCTTTCTTTACTTTCGGTGCCCTGGAGACACACTTATCACCTTGGAAACCTCACGACTCCCCTTCCGGGGGGAGTCCGATCTTCTGGCCGTTTTAAGTCCAGTAACTTTGTCGATTCACTTCGGACTAATCAACCCATGGCTAGAATGACGAAGCTTTCACTCCTAAAGGAATTCACCAGGAATCTACGCATTATACATGCACCAGGATGCTTTACTCAGCACCCACAAAACCCATGCAAGTAACCGCTTGTTAACTATCTAGATGCGCTTCTAGGCTTCGACCCCTTTTAATTAAGGTGATGTGATTATCTGATGGTTCTTAACAGGTTGTAGTTAGCTGATATGTAAATCCTTCCATACTCTGTCTTGGGCGCAAGCACGCTCTCTCTCTCTCTCTCTCCATGCATTCCTTGCATTGGCATCCATGTTTAATGTGTGTATGTCTGTGTCTAGTTCGATGTTGCATGTTCCCCTGTAGTGTAGTTTAATAAACATCCATATGTATTCACACTTGGTTGTCTGTGTCTGCTGCTCTCAGAACGAAGTCACTTTAACGTCCGGTCGTTACATGCTCGGGGAGCAATGTTTCAGTAAGGAAATTATTTGTCGTGGCCAGAGAAATAATTTTCCTTAGAGTCAATAGAAGGGTCCGTACTGCGGACGAACTAATCATTTTATTGTACTATTAATACTACAGCTAATTCCTGAAGATGGATATATAATTGATAACCCGTTATGATTAATTATGTTCATCTCATAAAGCAAATATGCTACAGCCGCAGCAACCTTTCAACGTCTGGTTGATCAAGTGCTACAAGGTCTTGACAGCTGTGCAGCAGCGTAAATTGACGACATCGTCATTTTCAGCGAGACATGGGAACAACATTTGGAACATCTGGCAGATGTGTTTTTAAGGATTCAACAAGCAGGTCTGGTTGTGAATGCAAAGAAATGTCAAATTGCTAAGCAGGAAGTTTCTTTCTTGGGCTATGTTGCTGGAGGAGGATCAGTGAGACCTCAGGTGGGCAAACTACAAGCAATTTTATCTTATGCATCTCCGTCAACAAAAAAAATGTTTTCGATCATTTCTAGGTTTGATTGGCTGGTATAGAAGGTTTATACCTAACTTTGCCAGCAGAGCTGCACCATTGACGGACCTTACAAAGAAAAGCAGTTCTTACAAGATCAAGTGGACACTTGAGTGTGAACGGGCTTTTCAAGATCTTAAGTCTTGTTTGTGCAAAGACCCTGTGTTACAGAGCCCGAATTTTGATCTTCCTTTTGTTGTGAAAACTGACACATCTGAACTGTGACTGGGAGCAGTACTGTTACAGGGTGAAGGAGATTATCGTTGTCCTGTACAGTACATTAGTAGAAAGCTATTCCCCTGAGAGACTAAGTATTCCACAATCGAGAAAAAAGCTCTGGCCATCAAATGGGCCTTGGACACTTTGAAGTATTATTTGACTGGTAAAGACTTTGTGCTTGAGACAGATCATAGAGCTTTGCAATGGCTCAGGAGAATGAGAGATGCCAATGCGAAAATAACACGATGGTATTTATCCCTTCAACCTTTTAAATTTGACATCCAGTACAGAGCAGGAGTGCTTAATGTTATGGCTGACTTCTTGTCACGTCGTGACTGTTTAGAGGGAGGGGGGTGTGTGATGATGAACATGGTTATCATCACATGGACATCAGTTCACAGTGGTATTGTGTTTATGGATTTGTTGCTTATTATGTTATGTTTATGATTTGATATGTGTATGGAGTCAGTGTCTAGTGTTCAAATTGTGTTTTGTAGTTGAGTATCAAAATTGACAAGAAATTTTAAAGGTTTCTTATTTTATTTTGCATATCCACAAGATTCCTACTCCCCATGAGGCCTTGCGTCAAAAGTGGGAGTGTCTTCCGGTTCGAAGTAAACAAACGGGACGTGAGTCGTGACACTCATTTGTCACCAGTGACAGTCATTCAGTATATAGCGATCCAAACTTGGGTGCTAGCATCAGTGACAGGTGAAGTAGAGACAGTGGGTTGTCCATGTATTGCAGGGCCAGGACGTTCTTGTAGTCATGTAGCAGCACTTTTGTGGAAGGTCAGTAAAGTAAGGAAAATTAAGGGCACGAAAATGGTTTATTGTATTGTGATATTATTAATTACCTAATAAATGTACTAAACTGAAATGCTTCATGTTCTGCATATGTTGCTTCACAGTAGCCTTCACTTATAATATTTAGTCTAAGATTGTTCGATGATCAAATTTAATTCAATTTAGGTTGAGAATGCAGTCAGGCAGGGCAAGACAGGGATGGTATGCACTGATGTGCAAAGGAAGTGGAATTCTGGTGTGAAAAAGAATGTAGGGATGAGGAAGGTGAAGGACATTAATTTTAACCATCACAGACCATACCACATACAGGTGCTGGTCATATAATTAGAATATCATCAAAAAGTTGATTTATTTCACTAATTCCATTCAAAAAGTGAAACTTGTATATTATATTCATTCATTACACACAGACTGATATATTTCAAATGTTTATTTCTTTTAATTTTGATGATTAGAGCTTACAGCAAAAATCAGTATCTCAAAATATTAGAATATTACTTAAGACCAATACAAAGAAATGATTTTTAGAAATCTTGGCCAACTGAAAAGTATGAAAATGAAAAGTATGAGCATGTACAGCACTCAATACTTAGTTGGGGATCCTTTTGCCTGAATTACTGCAGCAATGCGGCGTGGCATGGAGTCGATCAGTCTGTGGCACTGCTCAGGTTTTATGAGAGCCCAGGTTGCTCTGATAGTGGCCTTCAGCTCTTCTGCATTGTTGGGTCTGGTGTCTCTCATCTTCCTCTTCACAATACCCCATAGATTCTCTATGGGGTTCAGGTCAGGCGAATTTGCTGGCCAATCAAGCACAGTAACACACTATGGTCATTGAACCAGCTTTTGGTACCTTTGGCAGTGTGGGCAGGTGCCAAGTCCTGCTGGAAAATGAAATCAGCATCTCCATAAAGCTTGTCAACAGAAGGAAGCATGAAGTGCTCTAAAATTTCCTGGTAGATGGCTGCGTTGACTGTGGACATCAGAAAACACAGTGGACCAACACCAGCAGATGACATGGCAGCCCAAATCATCACTGACTGTGGAAACTTCAGGACTTACAGAAACTACACTGGACTTCAAGCAACATGGATTCTGTGCCTCTCGACTCTTCCTCCAGACTCTGGGACCTTGATTTCCAAATGAAATGTAAAATTTACTTTCATCTGAAAAGAGGACTTTGGACCACTGAGCAACAGTCCAGTTCTTTTTCTCCACAGCCCAGGTAAGATGCTTCTGACGTTGTCTCTGGTTCAGAAGTGGCTTGGTAGCCCTTTTCCTGAAGACGTCTGAGCGTGGTGACTCTTGATGCACTGACTCCAGCTTCAGTTCTCTCCTTGTGAAGCTCTCCCAAGTGTTTGAATCGGCTTTGCTTGACTGTATTCTCAAGCTTGCGGTCATCCCTGTTGCTTGTGCACCTTTTCCTACCCAAATTCTTCCTTCCAGTCAACTTTGCATTTAATATGCTTTGATACAGCACTCTGTAAACAGCCACACCTTTCAGTAATGACCTTCTGTGACTTACCCTCTTTGTGGAGGGTGTCAATGTTCGTCTTCTGGATCATTGCCAAGTCAGCAGTCTTCCCCATTATTGTGGTTTCAAAGAACAAGAGATACCCAGAATTTATACTGTAGGGATGGTCATTTATTCAAACTCAAATGTAACTATTGTAATATTTTGAGATACTGATTTTTTACTGTCATGAGCTGTAGGCTCTAATCATCAAAATTAAAAGAAATAAACATTTGAAATATATCAGTCTGTGTGTAATGAATGAATATAATATACAAGTTTCACTTTTTGAATGGAATTAGTGAAATAAATCAACTTTTTGATGATATTCTAATTATATGACCAGCACCTGTATATCCAGGCCCATCAGGAAGTTCTGTGCAAGAATCAACAACCACCCCCCAACTTTTTAAGAACCACAGAGAGTTCATATCCCAAAGCAATTCATCAGTGATGGCGCACTGTTTCAGCTCAGGACAAATGGTCTTCAGTTAAGTTACAGAGCAGATGTAGACAGTAGCAAGGCAGGCCCCAGAAAACATGATCCAGCCCACAGAAATACACTCTGTCATGCTGAACACAGCACAACAATAACCTGTCTAAATTGCACAAAATTTTATGAGGCCTACATCAAAGTGTCCTCTGCACAAGCAGCTACACTGATGGAAGAAACCAGGATGCAGAGTGCTTCACAGTTATGGCATGATGCTAGAAAGCTGTGTCTAACAGCCAGAACAGCAAAACGAGTCCCAAAACGAAGCACCACAGATCCCCCAAAATATCTAAATGAGCATCTGTACCCAACCTTCACCGGCAATACAGCAACACAGCATGGCAAAGAAAATGAGATAAATGTCATCACACTCATGGAGAGCAGAGGGCATACTGTCGAGAAGGGAGGCCTGGTTGTGCACACTGACCATCCTTGGTTGGGAGCCAGGCCAGACGGGATCCTTGATTCAACACAACTCCTTGAGATCAAGTGCCCCTTCAAAAGTTCCATGTCAATGGCAGAATTTTTGGGACGGCCAAATGGTGACAACAAAAGATTAGGTGATGGACAGTACCTGATTCTTCCCAAAGGAAAGGATGGATACTACCTCCAGGTGAATACATTTTTTTTTCCTCCCATTTCTGATGTTTATTGTAAAGTGTCCTTGAGCTCTGGAAAGGCGCTATATAAATAAAACGTATTATTATTTATTATTATAACACTTAACAAAATCTCTTATTAGGATTCAGGAATTATTTTTGCAGCTCAATGTCTATTATATCATTATATAGTATACAACATAAATTAAATGACAGATAATAATAATAATTCAGCAATGAACTTTTGGGAACAGATCATTTTCATTCTACTACTGTAAAGTAATATTGCAGTAGATTAAAAACACTATAAAAGTTCAAATACCAAATAATTGAGTATGAACTTGGTATGCACCACAGTACAGTACAGTACAAAAAATAAATAAATAAATAAAAGTTAATTCAACATCCTCTGCACATTTGGTCAAATTTCATTACAGTGTACAGTACTATAGGAGTTTCCTGGTCTCCTGACACAAGACTAGCTATATCTCTAGACAGTCATTTCTCAGTTCTGCAAACATGCAGTACACATAAAAAAAGGGTTACAAATAAAATTTGACCGTCACATGTTTGAAGGTGTACAACATGTGCTACAGTTTACTGTACATATAGAAGAGTGAAATTTCCATCATCTAATGAACTGGCAGTGTACTGTAATTATATGTATATTATTCGTTCAGCTCTCTCCTATCTCCGTTGTTAGGATGCAGAGATTCTGATTGGTGTCATCAGTTTTGCTACCTAATGTTTAAACTTAAACTCTGCGGACCCGTATACGGGTCCAAAATCATGTAAAAAAAGCCTTCCTTATATGGTATCAGCCCATATATGGTCTGATTTGAAAGCTTAGAGCCTCTTCATTACAAGGAATGGCATAACTTTTGGTTTTATGATACATAAAGCAGTTAGAGTTAGTTAATTAAGCTTAGAAATGTAGTCGTCCCACACAAGAATTTTCGCCTAACGATTGCGATGAATCTACAAACTCTACATTATCTTTTAGATTAGGATCTCTTCTTTCAAACAAGACTATTTTCACGTTTATGCGTGCTTCCAAAGCTGAGAAATCGTTGTGTGTTCCAAACGCACACAGGAGGCACTTTTTGCCAAACACACGTTCTCCAAAACATAGCGCTCTGGTGAAGCAGCTGTGATAATCTACAGATCTGCTGCTCAAAGGCTACTATAGGTCACTCTGAGTGTCACTCTAGCTGTGTAGCCTGTCAGAGCTGTGAAACTTGACACCTCTGAGTCAGCAGAGGGGAGGGAGAGAGAGAGCGTGTCCGGTTGAGCGCTGAGGCCCTGTCCTTCTGGGAAATGTAGTTTATTGGGCTAGTTTGAAGACGGGAATGCCGCAGTGGAAGGCTAACACATCGGCGTTGCGGATAAAGCAATCTTTGGATATAAAAATATAAGTTATAGATAATGAGAACGATCAGCGGCACCGTGGAGAGGATAGGACGCGCGTCTGGTGAGCGTGTTTGAGCGCTTTTTCCTCCATTTTTTGTTATAATGTTTATTGTGATGCGTGATAGCCCAGCTAACAGTCTGATGTAATGAGAAGTACAGTACAGGATGCATTTTAGTAAATATACAGTAAATATACATAGATTATTACAGTGCAGTGTGGATGAACAGGTGTTTGTTTGTTTGATGCTCTGAAGATAGGAGAGCAGCAACAGACCGCGTTAGCAGCACGGAGGAGCTATTAGCATGTGTCCTGGAGCAACAGATGATGGAGGCAGATAATGCAAGGGAACAGGTGGAGAGGTGAGCTGATGCTCCAAACAGTAAACCAATACAGAATGCACATAAATGGAATTATATGAAGCTGGATGATGTGGATTCTATTTTAGATTGTGATAGACTAGATATATTTTATCATTTATACAGTCTTGTGTCTCCTGAAAGAATAAAACATAATATAAAACACAAAATTTGGGGCGCTTGTCTGAAGTTTAAAATCATTGGTGTACCCGTAAGCCAATCACATAACGTTTGGCTATGATGTATGTTATGCGCCGGCTAAGCCACCTCGAACTTCCACTGTAAACACAGGTATGCGGCGAAAACAAAACCATTGAGCGAAATACCGGAGTGAATATTCTCCACAACAGAGTGAATAGCATCCCGTGTCTCCATGTCCGCTGTCGTTTTAGATTTCCCTCACCTAAACTACAATCTTGAATTCGGCACTTAGCGTCTACGTCGCGGCTCTCAGCCCGCCCTCTGTTCATTGGTTGGACGGTTGGTGCGGAGCCGGAGATAATCTGGGAGCTGGCATCTTGGCATCTAGTGGCATCAAACTAAGTAAATTGCAGTTAGCAACCCCTTATAGAACCTGAATTACAGATTTAAAAAAATATATATATATTTTTTACAAAAAGTCAAAAAGCGCCTATGTTTTTTTTAAAATAAAAATATTTGAAACACATATAATGTTATTTATAAAAAATTACACCCATCTGTTATAGTTCAAAGGGTTTTCTTTCAAATGAAACTCTTTGAGTTCTGAATTATTTCTATTTCCTCCATTGTATGTGTGCAGGGTAAACATTTGAATTTGAGTGTGAAAATTTAGGTCGAAAATTCCCCAAAACGCCCCTGAGCTTAAGTGGTTAACTTATTCATTGTTAAACTTTTTGAGAAATGTGTCTTTGTTTTGAGAACTGAATTAATGGTTTGGGAAAATGGGCCAACTAAAATCAGTTATCAATCGAGAAAACTGCAATACAAGATTCTTACCTAACTCTGCTATTAGTTTTTGTGATCGGTATCTTCTTATTAATTTCATGTTACTGTTTCGTCCGATATGGCAGAAAGGTCTATCCATGATGAAAGTGGAGCGAGCGGTCGGAGAATCGGATCACCAAACAATTACGGGATGAATTAATGAAGCCGACTGCACTGGTTGTGCTGCGTGCACGTGCAACCATCGTGCAGTGTCATTGCCGCGGCTGAAAAATAGCACATGCAACTAGGGCTGTGCGATATGACGATACATATCGGATGGACGAAATAAAAAGTCTATCGTTTCATATTATGTTCTATCGTTTATTTCGTGGTGTCGCAAAATACATTGTTTACGGTAATACTTTTTAATCATTTGGATGACTGAGATCTTCATACACCACCACGGGGCGTGAAGGGAGACAGAACCAGGTGGAGAACGACCAGAACAAAACGAGGAGCTCATTCCTAAACGAGGGACTACATCTGTAGCATGGACACGTGTTTTTAAGCACCGCAGTTTTAAAACAACCGATTTTAAGCCGTTGAAACACAAACAACAGAGCTATATGCGTGCGCCGTCTCTATGTGAGAGGACCGCGCATTTTTTATTTTTTTTGCAGCTTTATTGACTTTGAACGATTACACAAACGCACTTATATGCGTCAGATTCCCCGTCTTGGCAAGTGTCCTCATAAAGACAGCGATTTAGGTCTTAAGAGAGAGGAAAAAGCTAAAAGAGAAAACGCATATGTAACAGTATATTGGATCCGGACTTCGGTCTTAAAGTGGAAGCTGTCCAATATTCATTCTGTCTGTTCTGTATTAATCATAGCACATTGCTAGAAAATCTCTCACTGCTCTTGACTAAATCACTTTTGTAACTTTAATAAGAAGAAATAATAATATAAATATATATATATATATATATATATATATATATTTTGTGACGGGAGGTGCCAACGACAGACACAGTGGGTGTGGCGTCAGGCCTCGGAGAGGCTTTTATTAAGCAAAAGTGATAAAATAAATTGTCCAGGGGGAAGAAGTGTCCAACAAAACGGGGGGATCTGGTGTCCTCGTTGTGCTGCGGGGCTCGTGAAGGAGGGCAGTGTTCAGAAGGAAGGGTCCAGGAAGGGCGGAGTCCGGTGGCGCACGCGCTCCCGCTCTGGTCCGATTACGAGGCGGCGGCTTCTTCTGAGCGGCGGCTCTTCCTCTTCTTCCTCGGCCTTTGGCGGGACTTGAACGGCCCGGCATCCTGGCCCGACGGCCGTGTCTGGTGCGGCTTTCTCCCGGACCGCGGGTTCTGCAGCTCACATCTCCGGTGGTGCGACGTCCCTCTACGCACCCTTCCTGGACCCACGAGGACACCAGCGTGCATGCACAGGGGAAGAGACCGGTCTCCCGAGGAGAGGCGCGCTCGGCATTTAACGGCGGCGGTGATGAGGCTTCATTCAGTCCAACTGTGCCTCATCACACGCCGCCAGCCCAGGTTGATCCCACGCCCCTCCTCTCATCCACCCACTCCAGTCGGGAGCCTGGTGAAGGGCGGCGAATAAGGGACAGGGTGGTGATGATGATGAGGGGGAGGGCCACCGATCCGTCACAATATATATATATATATATATATATATATATATATATATATGTATAGAATCTATACATAATACACGTGTTAATTATATCTATCATAGATAGATAGATGGATATAATTAACACAGTGAAGACTAATTAATTTACACAATGTATGTAGCGTTATTTATTGTAGTTTTTTGTCCTATTGCTTGCAATTAGTTTCTTACACTTATTTCATCACTGACTGTTTATTTATTTTCAGTGAGCTTGAGTTTTTTTTTTTTTTGGTCTATTTTTAGGCTTGTATTAGTTTGATATTGACATTGGTGACAAGGATTATGAAAATTCTATGGTATCAAAGATTTTAATATCATAAAAACATTTTTAAAAGAAAAAAAAATTACTATATCGTGATATATATCGTTATCATGATATAAAATTAGTCATATCGTGATATAAGATTTTGGTCATATCGCCCACCCCTACATGCAACATTGCTTACATTTATATTTTATTCTGTGATAATTCTGGGATGGCACAGCTTTTTCTTAGGGTGGCAGTTGCCACCCCGTGCCACCCCGGTAGATCCGCCCCTGCCACCATATGCCTCTGAAAGGTACATAACAATTCCAGATGGAGCAGTTGCTACTAGATACTTAACAGTATTGCTGGCATAGTAGTGACTGTAAGATTCAGTTCTTGAGTCCAGATTTTTAGCTTTCTGCAAGATACTTTCTGTGCAGTCAATTACACATGTTGTGTTTGGAAAATTGTCCATAAAAACCTGTGGCAAAGTGACCTTTATTGTTTCACGAGGCAGCCATGGAATGAGATCCTGGGTGTGCTGAGCAATCACATCTATCCAGAATTTCAGTGTTTTACTGGCCTGACCAGGTGACATTTTGAAGCGTCTTGCTAAATCAGCTATAACAAAATTCTGTCTGAGCTTCATCAATGTCAACAGGATTTGGTCCTCTGCTGGCAATTCTGATGATGTGGTGGCAAAACTTTGCAAGCAAGACAAAAGGGTTTTGAATTCAAGTAGTGGAATCCCTGTGTACAGCAGACAGTCTGCATCGTCTTTCAATACAACATCTGCACCAGGCAGCGACCTCTCTGAGGATTGTGCAGTTGTCATACCACATGTGATGGTAGGTCCTTTGGAGTAGTTGTGGTCCTCCATTGCTGGGTCTGACCACTGTGTTTGGGCATCATGGAAGGTCGGTGAGGTAGGATCTGGCTCCCCAGAAACCTCCATCACATCAGGCTCATCTGCAGGGAATACATTAAGTACATATTCAGCAGTGGCGGTCCATGGTTTGTGTTGCTAGTCCTTCAATGATGGTAACACTTTACAATACGGGTGCACTAATATGCATAAAATAACGATAGTCGTGGCCTAATGGTTAGGGAGTCGGGCTTGTAACCTGAAGGTTGCCGGTTTGATTCTCGCGCCGGCAGGAATTGAAGGTGGGGATTGTGAATGAACAGCACTCTCTCCATGGTACCTTCGATACCATGACTAAGGTGCCCTTGAGGAAGCCCTGGGCGCTGGAGCACTGCCCACTGCTCCGGGTGTGTGTTCACTGTGTGTGTGCATTCGTTCACTACTCACTGCTGTGTGTGTGCACTTGGATGGGTTAAATGCAGAGCACCAATTTCGAGTATGGGTCACCATACGTCACAACTTAACATAACTTAAACCATTTATTAATGATTCATTATTGATCAGCAAATAAAGAACATTCTATATAATTATTAGGTTAAGTAATATATGAATTGCTACTAATTAAATGTGTAATTATGTATGAATTCCCTAATAACATATTATATTAACTAATGATATAAATTCATATCTTAATTACCACAATGGTCAAAGGTATGTACTTCAACTTCCAGTTGTCTGCTTTAACCATTAGCTAATGATTTGAAAAGGTATCATTATGTTATGACTTGTTGAGGCACAGGACTATTAACTAATTGTTAGGTAATATGTGTCACGAATCTGGTCTGCACTTCCGTTCATTCACCACCAGAGGTCACTCGCTCATCATATTGACTTTCACATCACACATCACAATGGACTGCGTTTCCCATCAGCCATCTCACCAATCACACGCTCACCTGATCACACGCATACAGCTGTAACCAATCACACACTATTTAAACCCTGGACTTTCCTTCCGTCACTGCCGAGTATTGTATGCATTATCGCTGCCCTACAGAGCCCCATTAGTTTTCCTAGTCTAGTCTTGTCTTGTCTTGTCTTGTCTTGTCTCGCCTAGCCTAGCCTAGCCTAGCCTAGCCTTGCCTTGCCTTTGTCGGATTGTGTTTTCCCCTGCCTGGACTATCGCTGACGTTTTGGATTACCTCTCCTGTCTCGCCCCTCTGGATACTGTTCGCCGATCGTCGACCCACGCTTGTCTCTGTTTACTCTTTGTCTCGCCCATGTTATACCTGTTTGCCACTGTTTGACCCTGCCTGTTATGATCACGTCTCTTGTCAATAAAGGTCTGCAGATGGATCCGCACGTCTCACGTCTCGTCAGCCCCGTAACAATATGTTATTGTGGTTATGGATTTTGAATTAATTTTGAATAGTTAGTTAGTTTAGTTAGTCGTGGGAAAAATATCAGACCATCATAGCAGAGAGTTTTTATTATATTAATAATAAGTCATTCAAGACTAGTTAAGGTATTTACCAAAAAAAAAAAATTTATTAATTAAAAATCTGAATAAACAAAACTAGCAAGCTAGTTGACATTAATGTTGCCTGTTGTTGTGACATGTCGAGTCCTGGGTCGGTGTCTCTTCTTCGGTGGCTTCTCGTAGCCAAGAAGGAGCGTTGGTTACGGGTTATCCTGTGTTAGCTTCTTGTCAACGAAGTGAAATGAGCACACAAACAGATGTTTGGGGGGTGTTTTTAAGTTTAAGTTCTTGAGCCATATTCTTTTTGATTCGTCGTCTTTTGGGAGGCGGTGAAAACTGTACAATCGTTGGCAGGAACACTCTGATTTAGTTTTAGTCTTATGTTCAAAACACTCACGGTTAAGCCACTGAATTAGTTTCGTCCGGTTGTATGTACAACCGCGAACAGCACATGTTGTCCCTCAGCGCTGTAACGACATCTTATGCAACTTTACAAAGTAGATAATCCGTAAATACTTGGCCTCCTCGCTAATTACCACACAAAATAGCATTGGTATACTACTTCCGCCGCCTCACCGGAAGTTTTACCCACATTCTTTTTTACAGTAGCGCCCCCCAGAAACTTGTGGATATGTTTATTGTATAATACGTTTCATAGTATGAACTACCTGTTTGGTCCTGAGTTTGGGAGAGGAGTGTTCTGATGACATGAATATCCCGAATTTCTTTGTTAATTAATGGTTATACCATTTATGGGCACTGGGATTAATTTGAATGCTTTGAAATGGTAATTGTCTTATTCGAAATGTGTGTTGTTTATGTCTGATTAACTGTAATATTCGTGATCATGATTATCAGTTGAATGTGTATATGTTAATACTGATGTTGAATTAAACATGAACTCTCTGTTATGGGTGTTAATCGACCCCTGCTGATAGTATGATCCACTAATGTTTGGCCGGAGGGTTGAATATACATGCAAGGGTGTCTGTGTGTAAAGGGGAGTCGGGCCACTGTCGGCCCAAGGCTATTGTACTGTATGTGAAGCCAAATGCTGGAACTACGTATATGTCTGATGTGAGACGGCAGTGTCAGCTTGTACCTCGAGGCTATTGCTCAGGTTTTGTTTTGCTGTTCTCAGCATGTTTTAATTTCATGTTTTGTACAGTTTATTTTGTTGATTTATTTTGGTTCATTTTGGAACTTTGGTTGGAGCACGTGTGACGAGACAGCTGTCAAAAATAAAATCACTTGGACTTTAATGATTGCCTTCGCAGTATGAAAATCATCCGTTCTCGTCCCGGGCGCTACGGCAAAAGTACACGTTACAACTGGGGATGGGACAATAAATCGATATGGCGATATATCGTTGTCCTTCTCCATGCAATACAAGAATCGATATCTGGTGCCAAATATTGATATTTTAATTACCACAATAAGGCGCTCTAAATAGATCTAAAAATGCAGGGAAATCGCAGCCGCGCCATTTCCACCTTCTTTCCAAAGCGCTCTGAGCAACCATGAACCGCGTTCTCTATGAAGATGGGGGAGCACGAGGAACCAAAGGATAAACAGATTTCCAGCCACTGTATTAGCTCTTCTGCTATATATATGTATGCTAATGGAGATGAGAACTAAAAAAGTGCCCCGGAACAGCTATCAGCGTGGACCACAGGCACGATCACGTTATTATTGCTGAGCGCATATTCAGTCCATGAGTAGCCTAATCTCTCCGCTCGGATCGCAGGTGGATTTCTCTCAAATGAGTGAGAGAGTTTTATGTGAACAAAAGTGGATGCTCTCCCTCTCTCTCAGATATTACAAGTGCGTGTTATGCAGTGGTCACCAACCGGTAGAACAATAAATCTGCGCCTATGGCATGGACGACGAAACAAAACCTTGTCAGAGCCGTAATGCGGCGCAGAAGTGTGTGCGCTTGCCACACATTTGAAATAACGAATGTGAATGGCTATTTTATCCCTGCATGTCATGTGCGGGGCTCCGTTTTTATGATGAGAGGAGAGGAAATGTACCATGTTTATTTATATATATATATATATATAGGCTATATAAAGTTGATAAGCAGTTAAATGTGTTGGTTTACACACAAAGAAATGTCTAAGCTTTTAATAAGTCCAAGAATAAAATTACTTACTTAGCATGTTAAATTTGACTTACAGAACTTTTGTGCTGTTTTCAACAGTTTGGACTTGAATAAAGAGAGAAAACTTGCACTTAACCTTTTCACAGGCATTTTGTTTTCATAGTTAGACAGAGAGAATGACATGAGATATGAGAATGACACTCATGTGATGCCAAAAACATCAAAGAACTTTGATTTGGCTAATGATCGATTGCTTTGATCATCCAGTACTGCGTACATCCCAGCATTTTCAGGTTTTCTACAAGGATATAATGTCACCAAGCAGATTTTAGAACATGATCTGGGCTTTATCATGCTTCCACAGATTTCTGTGCACTTAGATATAATAGCTGTCAACGTAGTCTCTTTCTTCTCCCCGTCTTGCTGTCTCACTCCTGCAGGCAGTTCTGTAACCCAAGGAGCTGGACCTGGATGTATGCTCCTCACTTTTGCATTCTTTGCACTTTATGTTGACTCTACGGTCCTTGGCAACATGCTGATTAGAGAAACAACATCTAAAACAAATGTCTTTTTCTTTCAGTTACCTTTTGTGATCATCTATGTGTCTATGAATTGGACACTGACTATCTGGTTCGATCGGTTTCTTTTCAGGGCTTTTCCCTTGAAAGACTGTGTGCACAGTTGACAAATTTGTCTTTCTGACTGATACTGATGATCGGTTGCTGTACTTTGCTGCAGACGGTTCTGCTTTTGCAGAAATTTGGTTATTGTTTATTGAGAATGTGAAACTTGGATCATTCTTGATCTTGGCTTGACAAACAATGAATCTGGTGAAGAAAGTGAATGGTGAAAAGGAAACATGGTAATCTTCCTTGTACTTGGAGTCTTGAACAATCCACTTAACTTGCAAACTGTACGGCAGCTTTTCAATGATTGATTTAACTCCACGGGCAGTACCTAGATAAGCCAGTCCTGGCAAGTGGCCTCCTGACTTTGCTGCATCAATTTCTAACATTTGATAAGCTCTCTCAACTTCACCTTGTCGTTGTTTGAAATTTTAGGAAAATTCTCAAGTTTCTTTAGCAGAGCATCCTCAATGACCTCAGAGCTACCATAGCATTCTTCCAACCTCTGCCATGCCATCTGAACACCTGGTGCCGGATTATGGACTCGCTCTAAATAATGTTAAAGAGGTATGTGAACTTGCAAGTACGATGTCAGACACTGTAATATGCTCTGTTCTGCTCCCTGCTTACCGGGATGATGAGATTCATAGCAGACTGTAGTCACTCAATGGCTGGATGTCTAAGTGGTGCCCGCAGAATAACATAGGTTTCATAGACAATTGGAAGAGTTTTTGGGGCAGACCTGACCTGTTGAAAAGAGATGGTCTTCATCCCTCCTGGGGTGGTGCCGCTCTTCTCTCTAGAAATATGGCACATAGTCTTAGAGTTCGTAATTGACTAACTGGGGCCCAGGTGAGGAAGCAGACAGACTGGCTAAACCGACCGTCTGCTAGCCGCCTCATGTCACAGAAGTCAGTTAATTCTCAGTAGATAGAGACTCTTTCACCTAGATATCACACTATAGAGACTGTCTGGTCCCTGAACTAGAAAATACAGAAAACATCCAAACCAAAGTAAGAGTAATAATTTAATTGATGTTCAACAAATAAAAAAATGGTGGCTGGTGTCTCTATTTTCACGTTCCATACAATAGAATCGCCAATAACTAGAGCACTTTCAACAGGTTTCTCAGTGGGTGTGTCACTGAGTGGGGAGAACCTGTTTAATGTTTTGATCGGAATGGAAGAGCGGTGTTTTGACCCGCAACTATGCCGCCTCACAGTCACCCAGTTGCCCTGCTGCACAGGCTCTGTTGCTGGAACTGAACAATGTACAGGACTCCCTGAGCTAGTCGCATCCAAAGCCGTATCTACAGCCCTCACATTCATACTGTCCTCAACTAAAGTTTGGATGTCTCTAGTTCTAAAATCTTCTCTGTCAGCCTAACTGTACATGTGGCAAACAGTGCAAACAACAATAGCAGGAGAAGAAGCCATTACTCACCGTGATTGATGAATGATTTACTTACCACTGTTGTTTGATGAGCTCGTGAAAAACGGAGCGAGAGAGAAATTAAATGGAGCAAGAAAAAAGAAAACAATAATAGTTGCGAATGGAAACGCGAATGACAAGCTAACCGGCTAACGAATGCTAATGTGCTGCACGCTCGGTTTTAGATTAAGAGTGAACGATCAAATTAGTTTGATAGATAATATCAGATATATGGTGGGAATTAACAGAGAGTGATAGTAAGATAGCAATTCAACAGAAAAGTGGAGCTACACGGAGCTACAATCGCAAACTTCTCAGCAGACGGCAGACAAGAACCGGAAGTAAACCGGGTATATGGGTGTTCATATCTAGCGGTCCCAGCGGAGATCCCATTTGTGTATTCTTACACGGAAGGATACCCAGTCCGGCTAGCCCGTGTCTTTCTCTCGACAGAGCCCACTCTGTCATCTCTGCTGGTGTTCTTTCCCCCCTAGAACTAGGCTGGAACCACCTCAGAGACTTCCATATGTTGTGCTACCCTGTTGGCTAGTCCATATGTGTAACTGCCACATTTACCTTCCTGCGGGCAGGATGTGGCCTCCGCAGTGTCCCCTTCCCTTCTAGGGCACGCTTTTCCAGCATTAGTCACACTGAGTGGGTCTTGCGGAATAGCAGTGACTGACCTTCTCTGCTTAGAGCCCTGACTCCCGCTCCAACAAGTTGGGGGCGGTCCAGGAGTCTCAAGCAGAGCAATGGAAGGGCCAGCGACAGTGGCATGTTGGTAGATATCCCCAATTCGTCGGTCAGTTCCGATGTACGTTACTCGGTTACGTATGTAAACCTTGTTCCCTGAAGGAGGGAATGGAGACGTAGGTCCCCTCGCCACAGTCGTTGTACCTCCACTGTGCGGCCGAGTCACTAGCTCGGCTCCTCGGCAGAAAAGCAAATATGCAACGCACCTGCTGCTCATTAAATACTCGTGCTGCACTGGCTCGTTTTCTTACTCTCAAAGTAGATTGGTCTCCCAAAGCGATCCCCGAATTCGTCAATCAGTTCCAACGTACGTCTCCGTTCCCTCCTTCTGGGAACGAGGGTTACATACGTAACCGAGACGTTTTGTGTATATTCCATATAGCTGAAGCTGTAAAGCCAACTCCTTGTTACAGATATGGTAGAACATTCACCTCGACCACAAAATACTGCTTTATAAATAATCTTCCTGACTTATCTCAGTTCCTCAGCATATCCAGTTGCTCAGAACAACTTGATGTAACAGAAACTATGGACTCGTTTCTAGCACTTTAGATACGGTTGCTCCTTTACGCTTAAGGAAGATTAAGGAAAAGAGTCCAAAACTGCAGTATAATGTGCACTGTACTGTTCTCTTTATACGTTTTGCTTTCCTAGCGTGTAATATAAATAAACAAACAGCAAGCCAAACTCTGTTCAAGAGCCAGGATATGAACACCTTTCTCCTTTAATTGTCCAATGTGTGGTTTACACAATCAAACTCAGTGGCCATTGAACCAAGTAAAACTCTAAATGAAACTAGATAAAAAAGTTTGTCGAGACAAACTTTAAGTTGGCTTGAGAAAGCCGGACCAGAAAGTTAGAAAAGTTAAAAAAGTTTGAAAAGTTTTTAAAAAGTTTAAGAAGTTTAAAAAGTTTAAGTTTGATGGATTTCAGTCTGAAATAGTTTGAAGTTTAAAGTAGCTTTAAAAGCTTAAAGTTTGATACATAGATATGTGGTACTAGAAGACTTGGCATTTAAGCTAATATTAGTCTGTTTCTTTCTTATTCCGAGGTCACCGTAGCCACCCAGATCCAGACTGTATCCAGATCAGATGGTCACTGCAGCCACCCGGATCCAGTCCGTATCCAGATCAGATGGTGGATCAGCAGCTAGAGATGACCTCTACAGCCCTGAATGTCAGCGGAGACCAGGACAACTAGATGAGCCTCAGAGACTGATCCCCAGTGAAGACCCTGTCTCCTAGAAGGCCATCGGGACAAGACCACAGGAACCAGATGAGTCCTTTGCAAAATCTGACTCTGCTGCAGCCTAGATTTAAACTGCTGATTTTGTCTGCCCAGAGGAGAATGACACTATTTCAACACACTATTTCCACGTCTAAATACTGTAAAGCTGATGTAAAGCCACCCAGCTTTATATCAAGCTGATGTAAAGCTGCTTTGACACAATTTGCATTGTTAAAAGCGCTATACAAATAATAGTGACTTGACTCCTATTTCTGATTATATGGATGTTGTGTTGCTTTAGATATTTTTATAGCTTCAGATCTAGCAGTATTTCAAATATCAGATCATTTGAATAATGTACAAATCACTTTGTGCACAAAAAGTTTTCATCTGCAGCAATACAAAGACCACAGACATCAAGAATTAGCATGTGAATCTCAATGGTTACAGTCAACAAAATGCTTTGTGTTGCACCAGCATAGTACAATACTCTCCCATGTATCCCAGCATGCATTGCAGCATGCATAAACAATGCAGCTGAATTTTTTGATTATTTTCTTTTATTCTTACTATTTTCCTTTTACGTTTGCTGTTTTTGTTGTGACTTTTTAGTAGCTTGTTTTGTGATGTTCAGAGTTTTATCTGAATATTTTGTTTACTGTCACCATTGTTGAGCTTCATATGCTGATTCTTGATGTCTGTGGTCTTTGTATTGCTACAGATGAAAACTTTTTGTGCATAAAGTGATTTGTAAATAATTCAAATTATATGATATTTGCAATACTGCTAAATCTGAAGCTATAAAAAAAAAAAAAAATGTTTAAGCGACAACATCCACATAATCAAAAATTGGACTTGAAATGAGATTGGTGGATCATTTGCCCACAACTGTTTTTCTTGGCTTTGCTGGCCAAGCTGAACACACAATTAAAGCAACCAACGTAATACCAACACCAAAATGTCAAGGGTCAAGAGCCCAACAAAAGGAAACACTGGTCTCTTTGATGGTGATTTCAAACAAAACAATAAAGCATCTAAACTTCTGTTAATTCTCAATAAGAGCTTATCTAGAAGTCTGACAGAAATAAAGTCAATCTGGTTAGTAATGTTAAGCTGATAAAGCTGTTCGTGAAGTTGTTTAATCAGATCTTAAAGGATTTAATGTCTTCTTTTATTTCAGTTCATTTCATCTTCGTCTGTGGCTGAAGTCAGTTGTAGTTCTTGTGTTTCTCTTTCCTTCTGTGATTCTGCTTGATAACAGCAGCTGTTCATCACTAATGGTCAATCATCACATAATTATCTCCTTAACTCCAACACTGCTTCAATGCTACTTTAACGCTCTGTAGAAAAACATGAACACTGAGCAGCGTGGGGACTTTGCTGTGAAATATTACATAAATCTTATCTGTTTCATTCACGTATGATTGACGGATATGAATCACAGTAAGTTTATTGATTTGTATATGTTAAAACTATGTAATCTAAATGGATGGAAAATTGTTATGCAATTGAATTACATAAAATATAAATTTAGACTGAAACATTTTTTTGAGTGGGTGCGGCTGATTTCATGCACGAGGTAAGCTGTCCGCAAAGCGCTCGCCCAAGCGGAAAAAACGCTAGCTGTTGCTGCCAGATCTTGATTGCCGAAAATTACATTGTGTTTGATGCAAGACTAACTCGACTAAATCATATGAAAAAAAAAAAAAAAACATCATAACTGTATATCTTCATGCTTTCTCTAGCAAAGCACATTTTGAAAGTACAATAAAAACATATCTGGTCATAGATAATGTTGAAGACTTTATTGTCAACATGCCTAAGTGGTAAATAATAAAAAAAAAAAAAAAGTTTAGAAAAATGTATATAAAATTTTAAATAATAACAAACATCAGGAAAAAGCAAGAAACAGTACCTTTGTTTTCCGTATACTTGTGTCGATTACAGTTAAAGTCCTTCTCTGATTTTATTGTTGTTTGCCAACGTTACTTTAAAGTAACATTAAAGTATGTCCTGCCACAAAACATACCGGTGAGAAAACTGCGGCCTAGGCAAAAAATGATTGGTTATCATGACAAAGCATCCAAATACTCGTGTTAATGGGGGCATACAAACAAGTAACATCTTATTAAGAGGAAAAAATTATAACAACCAAAAGTTATCAGACCAAACAGTCATGAAAGAACAACAGAAAGGCCTAAATGTTGAAAAACTTTTATTGTCATCGTGAAAACACTACTATGTCAAAAAAAGTAACAAAATAACAAGAGTAACAAAGCAGAAAATCAGTTTAATATTTATATTTGTATTTGGTTGAGATGCTGCATCAAGGCAGCACACACTCTAACCCCTTCAGTCTCTGCAACAGGTGCAATGTGTCTTGTTAAAGTAGGTTATTCTCCAGTTTGTTGAAGTCACATTATCTGCAAAGATACCATAATTTTAAATGTCAGAGAAAAAAAAATCACAATAGGATTATCTTAACAGCACTACAGTTAGACTATAAACCGAAGCATTTCACTGAATAGTCATTACTGTATTATACTATAGAAATGTAGTAATGCTGAAAACTAATTTAAAAACTAATTTCTGCTGGTATTTTCAGCTGAGCACTAGCACACACAAGCATCTTGGAATCAGAGGCAATATGAGGACATAGTCTAGTCACAAAGCTCCTATTATTGTGTGACCTATGATTTTACTGCTTCTTAAACTGGAATAAACGCTTTCATAATTTGTGGCAGCAAGAATATGAAATAGTTGTTAAATTTCTGAAAATATTATATGATATCTGAAAACATTTCCACAGTTATTCTGACATATCTCCATGCAGTAGTCTAAAAAGAAATATTTGGATAGTTTACAAAAATTATAAAAACAATTTCAATTGTCTTTTAATTCCATTTCAAAACATTTCAGTCAAAACATTTCACAAAATATGAAATGTTCCAAAATATGAAGCAATATATACTATGTTTAAAATGGAGACCCAAGGATACTGAGAACACTTTAGTTCAGAAAACTGATGGTACTTCTTAAAGTCTTAAGATCAGTTGTTTGCAGAGTCCATTAAAATGTTCACACAAAGTTATTTCTGTGCTTACAATATCTAACATCAAATACCTCTAGGGTAAATGTACCTCTGCAATTATATGTAAGTTGACATTGTCAGTTAGCTTACTTAGGGCATCAAACTTAGCTTACAGTCTGTCTGCTTGTCATTATGACTTGCAGCAGCTTGTTTTAGCAAGCATTTCTGCAGCGTTTCTTTAGATATTGGTTGTTCTATATAAGATCATGAGCGGCCTGAAGGTGTGGTTGTCCTGAGACTGAGCAAGAGGTGACATCTCACATGAACATTCCTCATGACCCAGCTTTTAGCCCTAGGTAAACTGGCAAACAAGGCCAGCATTTCAGATATTTCTCCACCCACCATTACCCATTAACACCATTAAATGATCATGTGGTGCCTTGAAAGGGAAAAATATCAAAAACAGCAGTCTCAGAGCACATCTTGCTTGTCTGTTTAGATGTGTGGTTTAGGGCTGTTTGCAGACACTCACAGGCCATATGAGTCATATCGTGTTTGAGAGCTTTATGCTAGTATATTTATTCTATTAGCCAGTGTATCTAATTCTAGTAGATAGCGTTATAAATTCATAGAGAAAAAGATAGATAAAATGACAATAAAACAAAAGACAATTAAATGTCAGTATGGTGTCAATGACACATTCATTAACTTTAATTTTGTAAGACTCAAACTACGTATGTAGGTTAACGAACACCTTGGACAATTGGGAAAGACCACAAACTGTCTGCTGTAAGGTGACCTAGGAAGTTAGACAGCTGGGATGAAGACTTCTGTCTTTATTTCACTGCCAGAGCCACATAATGCAGCACATAGCTTGCTTACAAAACTGACAGAAGAGGAAGTCAAAGCATATTAAAATACCTTTGAATTACGTGATAATAGAGAGAAGTGGAAATAATAGGAATGGCCCCAAACTATAGCTCCATTTCAGTACAGTACTTATTATTATTTTCCAACAATGTCACTGGACTATGCTTAGCCGTTTTAACTTTCATTCAGGATGTGAATTCTTGATATCAACAATTACATTTTTTACTAGTCAAAATGCTAATTCTTGATATTAGGAATTGGATTTTTACTAGTAACAATGGCTATTTTTGATATCAAGAATTACATTTCCACTAGTAAAAATGTTAATTCTTGATATCAACAACAACATCGTCACTCACAGAAATTGAATTATTGATATCAGGAATTACATTTTAACTAGTAAAAAAAATATTCTTGATATCTGTAATTGTATTTTCACTAGTTAAATGGTGACCATTGTCTGCCATTCAAATTCAATTGTTGATATCAAGAAATAATTTCTTACTACTTGAAATTCCAATTTCACGTATCGGAAATACAATTCTTACTAGTAAAAGAATTACTGACATCTTAAATAATATTTTAAATAGTAAAAATACTTTTACAGATATCTTGAAATACCATTTTTACAGGTAATAATAGCTATGCTAATAAGTTAATGAATATTAATGAGAGCTGCTTTTACCATAATCCTCTTTTCAGCATCAGTGTAGGTCAAAGATGGAGGAAGAACATACATGCACAGAAACGGCTCCTCCTTTATTTTTGTTTAGTCAATGAAACATAAAAATAATGGATTTTTTTATTTTTTGTTAATTGTTTAGAAAAAGCACTTTCATCCTTTTTCTTTTTATTGGCCACCAAGTCCTTCGGATAATTAAAGGAAAAAATGAACAAAGCTTGACCCATCATGGCCACCAGCAGGTCCTGTGATTATGGTCGCCACTCCTGTGTTTTCTGCACCTTCTTGTTCTGTGATCCCCAGTTCAGAGTCTCTTCCCAAGATGGCCACCAGCTCAGAGTCTCTTCCCAAGATGGCCACCAGTTCAGAGTCTCTTCCCAACATGGCTGCCAACCCATAGCCATGGCACAAAATTGCCGACACGCCAGAGCCTCCAGCCATTGTGGATGTCAAGCCACAGTCTTCAGCCATCACGGATTCCATTCCAGTGTTCCCGAGCATTGTGAATGTTGCATTTGAAGACACCCAGGCATTCCACAGGCCTTTGAGGCAGGTTTCCAGTCTGGCGGACCCACCATTGATGTCGGTGTGTGCAGCAGGCATCCCACGAGCTTCAACACTGGTCGTCACAGAGACTGTTCCCTTGTCCTCAGTGCTCCATGTAATGGCAGTCGCCATTCTGTGTGTTTGGGCTACACATTGCTCTGTTCCCACTCCAGTCCATGAATCCACTCCTGAGCCCACTCTAGTCCATGAGTCTGCTCCAGAGCCCACTCCAGTTCCTCACGAGGTGGCAGCTCCCACTGCAGAACCTCCCAAGTCGTCTGATTCTGCTCTAGCTCCTCCCGAGGTGCAGAATCTCCCAAGTCATCTGAGCCTGCTCCAGCTCTTCCTGAGGTGGCAGCTTCCGCTACAGAACCTCTCAAATCAGCAGCATCCTCTCCAGCTCCTCCCGAGGCAGAACCTCCCTAGTCAGTGGCGTCCACTTTTGAACCCTCTGCCTGTCCTGTTACGGTCAAGGAGGCTGCCTGTGAACTCTCAGCCTGTCCTGTCTCGGCTGCAGAGGCCGTTGTTAACCTCTCTGTGCTCTCTGTTCCAGTCCCGCCTGATCTGCCTTGGTGGTCACCTGCCTCGTAAGGTCTACGTTGGTGGACATCTGCTCTGCTGTGGTGGTCATCTGCTCCGCCGTGGGGATCTTTGCTCTCCTCTGCTGTGGTGGTTGTCTGCTCCACCGTGGGGATCTTCAGACCCATCTGCTCAGCTGTGGTGGTCTTCATCTCCTCCCTGGTGCTCTTCTGCTCCACCCTGGCTCTCTGCTCCGCCCACTCTGCTTCAGTCCCTTGTCCCTCCACTTCCACATGGACCTAGCTCTCCATCACTTCCCCTGTTCTGCCTCTGCTCCGCCTCCCTCCAGGACTCTTGTCTGTTCTCGTTTAGGAGCGTCTGGAAGTTGCTCCTTAAGGAGGGGGCTATGTTATGATCGCCAGCTGGAGTGCCCATGAACTCCATTAAAGGGCACTCCACCCCGGACTCTTGCCATTATTCTCTGGAGTCCATTTCCCATGTGTTCCTTGCCCCTCATGTGATTTTGACCGTTTCTCAAATGGAAGGCTGCATCCTCCGGAGGTCGCATTTGCAGGCTGCATACGTCATCAATCCTGGTTTATTTCAGTTAACTGAGCATTATATTCGCGAGTCATAAGCATATTACAACAATTTACGCTTAACTAAGAATAATGGTCAAATTTATAACTGTTAATATTCTAAAATAAGATCTTCTTTATGATGTATGTATGCAGCCTACAAATGCGACCTCTGAAGGATGCAGTCTTCCGTTTGAGAAACCGCCTTTGTCATGTGCTACCCTTGTTTGCGTGTTACGTTCTTATGGTTGGTTCCTTGGTTGCACGTGTCATGTTCCGATTGGTTGGTTTTGTCATGTGTTTCTCCTTGTCTAGCTCTCTGGGGTCGACGGTATCGCCGGCGATACCAGATAGGTTTTTTTAAGATCAGTGCAAAAGACACTAAAAATACTCTTTTGATTTTGGTCACACAAATAAGTGTTATACATCAATTGAAACTGTTAAGTGTCTACTTTTATTTGTGTACACTCACAATAACAACACAACTTTGTGCTTTTGGAAAAATAAGAAAACAAACAGGGTGCGCTCTCTGTCTTCTCCGTCTCCGCGAACTGTTTTTAGAAACGCGTCACTAAAATGAACTGTAACTCAGCAAATACTCGGCACACAGACATGGGAGTTATATCTATAGAAAGCTTGAAGTGTCTACTTTGTCTTATCGAAAACAAACATTTTGTGATGAAGTAATCTGTATGAAACCAAGACGATGTTCAGTCTTTCCCGTCTGACTCATTATCTCTAATGAAATCCCGCCCCCGCACGGCTCGCGTAGTTCATATGTAAATAGCCATGTGGGACGTGTGCACGTGCAAACGCCCAACACAAACAAAGAGCGGAGATCCTCATCGCGGCTACTGTTACTGTTCATGCTGAGTAAAGGCAGGATTTCCCTCGAAAGAAGAACACGATTTCATCCAGTAGAGGAGATCAATCTAATGAGTAAGTAATGTTTCTTTTTTGCATTAGTTAACGTTTTATTGTGACAAACTTGAACAGATTTACTAACAGTTAGTCGGGTTTTTCTCAAATGACAACATGATGAATGCTACGTGTCTAAGAATGTTTAGACCATGTTTATTATTAATACTCTGTTCACAAATAGATTTTAATAGCGTGCTAAACAATAATAATTAGTTTCTCAGATATAAAATATCCTTTTTTATAGTACAAAGTACATCCTTTTATTGCACATCCTTTGAGTCTGTGGCTACAGAATCATATCATAGGCTACTATAAAATCATACATACTAGACTATATGACTACAAAATCATAGTTGGGTTTTTCCCAAACTATAATTCCTGACTACAATATTTGAAATCGTGTATAACATTTTGAATATGAAAGGCAATTCATTGTATTTAAATTTCTTACAGCGCGATGATGCTTTCATGCTCTATGTAAAACAATAAAATTAATGAGTGTACACTGTAACATGATGAATGCTATGAGTCTAAGTATGTTTAGTACATGTTTATTATTAATAGCCTACTCTGTTCAGAAATAGATTTTAATAACGTGCTAAACAATAATAATTAGTTTCTCAGATATAAGATTTCTTTCTTTTTTTATGATAGTACAAAGCATGTGTGAGTCTATGGCTACAAAACCTATATATACACTGTGTGCAGAATTATTAGGCAAGTTGATATTCTGGTCATATTTTTTTTCCAAGAACATTTTACCAATTCCAAACCACATCAATCTTAGTAACTACTATCAATTTTGTATTTAATCATTTATAAGTGATATATAATTGCCCATGAAGGCTGAAAGTTACAAGGTGTCAGGTTCTCAGAGACCTTGCTTGGGTAAAAAATTCTTTAAAATGGCCCTCACTTAATAAGAATAACATGCTGAAGTGTTGTGAAATATACGAAGACTGATTTTGTATAGGATTTATGGACAGATAAGTTGTGAGTGACTCTTGAAGGACCAGCATCGCATCCTCTTGTACCACTGTTTGAAGAATTTATCTTCCAGAATCTGGCAGTAAGTTTTAGGAGCTCATCTTTAATCAATCCTGCAAGACAGACTTTTCAGGATAGGAGATGAACTAAAATGAGCCCCAAAACTTACTGCCAGATTCTGGAAGATAAATTCTTCAAACAGTGGTACAAGAGGATGTGATGCTGGTCCTTCAAGAGTCACTCACAACTTATCGGTGTTAAGTCTTCATGTATTTCACAACACTTCAGCATGTTATTCATATTAAGTGAGGGCCATTTTAAAGAATTTTTTACCCAAGCAAAGTCTCTGAGAACCTGACACCTTGTAATTCTGGAGACTCCAGGAAGGTTGCAGTTCTGGAAAATGATGGTGCTGGAGACTAAATTATTCCTGATGGTTTCTCACCTAATTCTTCACCTTAATTCTTAATTCTTTTGCAGTTAACGTGTCTTTTCCTCTCCACCTGTTTTTTCTGACCTTGCTGACCCAATGAGCATTTCGCTGCCCAATGGTCATGCCTTAACTTTGCTAATTCTATTATTGCATTAGTATTGCATCCTTCTCATGGGCATTTAATAATTTTTGTAACTTTTATTCTTGAGTTCAATCTCATTTTTGGCTCATTTTATCTGTAAAAGAAAACCTGCCTAATAATTCAGCATACCTGAAATAAGGAGTTTTTAACTTTCAGCCTTCATGGGCAATTATATATCACTTATAAATTATTAAATACAAAATCAATAATAGTTATTAAGATTGATGTGGTTTGGAATTGGTAAAATGTTCTTGGAAAAAAATATGACCAGAATATCAACTTGCCTAATAATTCTGCACACAGTGTATATATATATATATATATATATATATATACAGATGTTCCTGATATTAACATGCTCACAAATGTTTTTATTTTATTTATTGTTTGTATTTTATTGAATCAGATACCAGCACCAGATGTATCCTGATGTCTCTTCAAACTGTTTTCCTCTGAGAGCGCTGTACCAACATCAGATGTTCAACTACACTGATATTCTGTTAAAACAAGCTCCTTTTCTACTGATTATGTTTTTTTCTTCTTGAATCCATGGAAAGAAGTAGAAACACTTAAATTAACGCACATAAATATCAGGTATGATTTACTTGTTTCACTTGTTGAACAGAATCTGTTGCAGGAATGACTCAAAGTCTGTTCACATATCTGTGGTTAGATCAGTGTGCACAATAATGTGTCTTTGACCTTCATTATGTATGTTGTAAATAAAATACAAATAATTTAAAAAAAAACTTTTTTGCTATCTCCTCACATTCTCTCTTTACCTGCCTCAAAGTCACAGTCACACTAATGGGCCATCAGGGCCCTTTGTCTCTCAGGTGAGACTCACTTAATATTCATGGCCATTGCCACTCCCTTGGATATAGACCCTCGATGACAAAACACGTCTTGAAAAATTTAAATCAATATATTGTTTTCTGTGAATGAGTAAGCAGAATGATTTTCACATCATTTTGAAGTAAATATTCTAGCCTACAAGACTGATTACTCAAAAGTCTTATTCAGAACTATTTAGTGTGGGTTTTATGGCCTTATTTCAGCTACATTTCCCCCCCCCAAAACTTACAAACCACGCATAATATTTTTTTTCTAAAAAATGCAAACATGTACATCCATCTTGGTCACATATTATTGTAGCACAGTTTGTGCTGAATACAAAAAAAATTACATGTTGGTTAATAGTATGTTTTAAGTAGCTGAAATAAGCACAAATATCAGGGCATGTCAAAATATCTCAAGGGCCCCAAAATGACCTCGGACCCCAGAGGGCTAGTACAAAAGAGTATGTTGTTTGCTGGTTTTATGGCTGCGGTGAAGACAATAATACAGAACTGGTTTACACCGCACATGTGAGGAAAAACATATTGGATCCATAGCCTCCTGAAAATTGTGACTTCTGAATGTACAACAGCGCAAATTAATGGGGCCAAGCCCTCTACTATTGGTGCTTGGCAGTGTTTTTTCTTTAACATACTTAATTATATAAAGGAATGGCTTGTTTTGTTTTTTCTTTCTTCCCTCCCTCTCTCTCTCCCTTTTGACTGGACTCTTTAAAGTATTGATTATATGTCTGTTGTTGTTTTTTTTGTTTTGTTTGTTTTTTTTTAATGGATGTGTAGGGAGTGAAATTATTTCCTTCATGAAAATGACTCCTTGTGAAGCCAAAACTTAGGAACTCTTACAATGCAAATGTCATGCCGCAAGACAATAAACTCTAATCAGACAAGAAGATCTGAGAGAAAGACCATTTTGATCATTCACCCATCCTTCCCCCTGGGCTCATGGTACTGGTCACTGAAAGTTGACAAAGAAATGCCAAGAACCCAAGTTGCTACTCTTACATAAAATATTTACTATATCTTAAGAATTAATGATCTTAACCCTTTCATATTTGGTATCATTTTAAAGGTCTCTGTGCGATTGGTAAAATGGTCTCAATTTCACAGTAGTTACTTATATTATGGGAAATATTGGAAACTTAAGTGAATTCTGTGCCTCTGTTGTGGGGGTGGTCTCCTTTCAAAACCTGATAAACATTGCTCTACAGGTGAGACCATTTGGGGCACGAGAACAGCTCCTACTGAGGTTTCTCATCCCTCATACACAGATCTAATCTGTTTTGGGGAAGAGAATAAATGTTTATGGGCCTTTTGTTCTGGTAGTATTTAAGGGAAAGTTGCAAATCAGTCAGCAGCCAGATCAGCCCGTAGTGTGGAGTGTTTCATTTGCTCCATTCTATGTATTTTCTTGAAGTCAGGTATACATTTTTACTCTTAGATTCATCTTTGAACAACTGATGTTATGTATTTTCTTATTTTTAAATTGGCTTCTTATTGTTTTATGTAATTGGCACGACACGTTTACCTGACTAATAATAAATTGTTATATTTGATTTATTCTGAACTGTCCTGAAATCATTATGACTATTAGACTGTGAGGAGGCTTTTGTTACCGCAAATCTATGGCCAGGACAGGTCAAACTGAAGGCTCGTGAATGAACGGAGCATTAGGCACGTCATCGGAGACCTCAGATTTCTGTCTATCACTGGTGCTAGCAAGTTGTACGGGAAAAGACTAAGTAAACTATACTTTTTGTCATAAGCAAGCAGTTGGTGGCAGACGATTAGGTATTAGTCTACCTACACCCTCTGACTAACATCGGACTGGCGAATTTGTGATCGTGAGACCGGCGCTTTCGGCCAACACTAGGCTCAAAAGAGACATTAGGTCCCCAGCGAACGGATAATTGAAAGTATGGGATGTCTAGGATAATCAAATATCTAAATTAATATATAAGTGATATTTGTGATCAGTTTTTAATTAGAAGTACAGTCTAAATTTAATGATCACTTGGAATTGGAGTCAGATCAGAATTGGAGCTAGATCAAAATTGAAACTAAATCCCGATAAATTCAGAAGCGCAAGTAAAAGACCGAACATGCATCAAACCTTCGACCAGGCCGCTGGATTCCGTTGTTTGGACTAGCGGGTGGATCCTTACAGATGTTATGATGAACAAGTAATTCTGAGAAGACATGCCTAGTTTCATGAATATATAATTTTCTAAAGGCTACCAGAAAATGAAAAACTATCATACATTTAAAAAAATATAAACACAGGTAAACTAGGAAACACGGAAAGGTTAAACACGGAAACTAGGAACAAGGGATGGCTATTCAATAACCAGTGCTCTAGAGTGTGTGTGAGCATCTTTTATATTAAGCTTATACAGAGACCAGAATCATCATTAAGAAGACATAAACCTGGGTTAGCAAAGCAATCAATTTGTAGTAAGGAGGATAAAACCAGGTTTACATGTGTCCATAAATTAATGACAATAGGACATTCCCAAAACATATGAAGAAAAGACATAATATGAGACATAATCCTTATTATTCTTTTTATCATTATTCTTTTGTTTTTATTCAGCCATTATTAGCCTTTAAACTGGCAATAAAACGTTTACCAAGCCACATCGCTTCAATCCCAGTATACATTTACCCAACTATTATCAAAAGTATTTCTAAATGAATACAACAAAACATTTTCTTGCGACCTTACGTGAAGTATTATGACAAAATGCATTATGAAGAAGAATTGGACCTGTTCTGCAGGTGCTTTAGAGCTAACATTAGCATCATGCTTCATAAGACAATTTATGAGATTAATAGTACACTTTTACTCAGAACTCACTTCAAACCACCATCAAGTGTTTGTAATAACTTCCTTTTTGCGATCAAATGTGGAATTTGGTCTTTTACTGTTGTTAAAATATGCTATTTATAGCCTTTTATATCGCTGCACAAATTAACATTTCATATGTACACATTCCCTTAAGAAAATCACATACAGACCATATCCTATCGTAATCGAGTGTTTATTATATTATATAATCTATAGTGGCTGTTGCCATGTTTATTTCTGCTGCTCTGGCTGAAACTCTCGTTGTTTGTGATGGTACAACCGCCTCTCCGTTCTTAGGTTGCCAGGGATACATTCCAAGTATAATACACATTAGTAAAAGGATCTATTTAAATTTTTATTTGTCTATATACACTTTGGGTGGCCGCGGTACATTATAAAAGTAGCCCAAAAAACCGCAACCCACGGCTCTGTAATTTTCCCGCGACTATTTTCAAAATAGCCCACTTACCGTTACCCTGGCAACACTGGTTCGATGTACCCTTATCACACAATGATAGATAACCTTCCGCGCTGCGATGACGGTAAGAAGTTGGGGTCAAACCTTATCAAACGATTAATCTGCGTTAAAAAAATATTAACGTGTTAATTTTTTTTAAATTAATTGCATAATTGAAACACGTTAACGTTGACACCCCTAACTAGAATACTATTAAAATAGTCTCTGGCAATCTTATGGATGTTTTTATATATGGTAATGCCCAAGTAGATGAAAGATTCCTTAATAGGGATAAATGAGGGAATAGAAGAATTAACTTTACAATTGTTAATTGGCATTAAAGCAGATTTGCTCCAATTTATTTTGTATCTTGATAAGCTACTAAAATGATCAAATTCCTTAATTATACTAGAGACTGAAACATCAACGTGATCTAAATATATATAAATAATATATAATCAGCGTACAATGAAATACTATGATTATGATCATGAATCTCAATTGATACTTCAGATTTCCTGATGGCTTGTGCTAAGGGTTCAAGAGATAAGCAAATCAATAAGGGGGAAAGCGGACATCCCTGCCTCATTCCCCGCTGTAAAGGGAATGGGGGGGAAATAATATTACCAGTCAAGACTGATGCTACAGGTGAGTGGTATAATGTCTTAATCATAGAAATGAAATGTTCACCGAAGCCAAAACATTGCAGAACTGCCCACATATACTTCCACTCTAGCCTGTCAAAGACTTTTTCTGCATCAAGAGAAAAAACCGGGCTCGGATTGTCAGGATAAAGAGTCAAGGATCCAAGTGTGAGTGCAATGACGCCTTTATTTATGACAGCAAAGAACAGACAAGACTCTAGCAGTGAGTAGAGTATCCAACTCCATGCCGATAAATCCAAGGTGAGTGCGGGTTAATCCAGTGAAGGCAGGATGTGCAGCAGGAACACGGAGAGCTGGCAAAAACATGACATAGTTAACGAACCGACAACACACACTGAAAGCGCTGGCTAGATATAGGCAGCGCAACGAGCTGCAGCTGGTGCGTACTGATTAAGCACCAGCTGCGGTAATTAGATGACGACACACACGCACCAGACAGAGACGCAAGATGAACACACAGACCCATGAACCGTGACACGGATGAGAGTCTGCAAAGTCAAGAATATGAAAGAGTCGACATATATTGTCAGACGCATTGCGCCCCTTGATAAAACCGGTTTGGTCCGCCTTGATCAAACTATGAATTACCTTCTCCATATGAGAAGCAAAAACTTTAGCATAGATTTTTAGATCACATGGGATAAGTGATATCGGTCTGTAGCTGGAACAATTTAATGGATCTTTCCCTTTTTTAAGTAGTAATGATATCAATTATGTTTTTTAATCTGTATGAAATACACCATGTTCAATTGCAAAATTAAATGAATTAAGCATAAGTGTCCCTACCAAATCCCAAATTTCCAAATATAATTCAGGGGGGAGAGCATCTTGCCCTGGCGATTTGCCCTTTTGGAGGCTTTTTAGAAAGACGTGGAGCTCCTCCAAACTTAATGGGGCCTCCAAAGATTCTTTATCCACCTGTGAGATCCGAGGCAATTCCAATTTATCTAAATACTGCTTACAAATTGGTTCATCAAAATCTGTTTCGGCTTTATACAGATTTGTGTAAAAACCTTTAAATATGTCATTAATTGCCGCAGGGTTCGTGGTGACCTGACCATCCGATGATTTTATTGCGCTAATATATGCCTTAGACTCACATTCTTTCAGCCTAAGGGCCAATAGGTGACTAGGTCTCTCTGATTCTACATAATATTTTTGCCTAGACCTATGTAAGATAAATTCCGCCTTTGAGTGTGAAAGTAAATCATATTCTTCTTTTAAAGAGGACAGCTGTGTAGCCAGTTGCTCAGTAAAATGTTGTTTTTGTAGGTTTTGTAATGATTGGATTTTACTTTCTAATTGTGTAAACTGGTGGATTTTCGTTTTTGCAAGAGTAGAAGAGAAAGATATTCAGAAACCTTGTATAGTACACTTAGTGTTCCCTATTCTAAAGTGTTACCATAATTGTTAACTAATTCAATCACTTCCTAATTATTAACATTTTTAAATGAATTATTTTTATTATTATTCTGTTATTGTTTGAAATAAACCGAGAACATCCATCCTTTGGTAAGAGTAAGTGTCACAATTTTTAAATGTAGCCGACTTATTTGGGGGATATCATATTCATAAATTAGTTTCCACAAAGAACCCAATTGTTCACTTTTAAGACGTTACTGTTGTGATTAGTAATTGATTGGTTGTTCTTTATTAATTGGTCATAGTTCACAAGTAGTTCTCAATGAGGATATTTTTATTTAATGATTATCACATATTTAATAAGGAACTACCTTTGTCCTAAAATTGTTACTACTTACTGCTTAGTTAATCTTGCTTCTCTATTAGTTAATAGTATTAAGTTAAGTGTTAATGTAGTAATACCTATTACTTCCTGCATAGTTACTAGTTAACAACGGACCATTATTCTAAAGTGTTACCGAAATTCCTTTATATATTCTTTTAGAGAAGTAACGAAAGTCTGATTACTTAATAATGACATGTTAAAGTGCCATCTATGGGATTTGGCTTTAATATCGGAAAGAGGATTATTGCATAACACAGCAGAATGATTAGATAATAAAATTGGTAATATAGAAATGGAGGAATTAGATGAAATTAAAGATGGGCTGAGAAATATGTAGTCTATCCTAGAGAAAGTCTTATGTCTATTAGAAAAAAAGTGCTTAGATTTAGTATTCTGAATTCTCCAAAGATCGATTAAGTTGAGCTCAGTGATCAATTTATTCAGTAATTTAGAAGATGGATTGACTGTTGTATCAGATTGAGATTTATCCAAATCAGGATTTACGACAGCATTAAAATCACCACCCACCACTAGAGCGCAATCAGTCTGCTCAAGTAGAGTTTTGGAAACATTTGTAAAGAATGTACTAGTGTCTAGAATGTAGTGTCTCATTCAGACCGTAAATAGAGACCAATGCTAACCGATTATTATGTATTTTGCAACGGATAAAAACAAATCTACCCTCCTCATCACTTCCGGTATGTTAAATGTAACTTCCTGTTGACAAGGATAAGCACCCCCTTCGTTTTATTAAGAGCGCAGGAGAAGGCTGCCAATTTTTAATACTTATTCTGGAAACGTGCCACGTCAGATTGCTTTAAATGTGTCTCTTGTATCAGCCCACAGGAAATCGATTTACGGTGTAAATATTCTAATACACTATGGAATTAGATTTGTGCCAAATAAAATGAATGTAATTTTTAAAGAAACGTATGAAAATATCAAGTGAAACTGAATAAAATGTCTTTGGAAGTGCATTTGTAAGTACAGATCAACGAATGAAAGATGAGAAAACAACCTGCAGTGTATTAAAAACGAGGTCAAAGATTTTGCCTGTAATTTATTAATTTTTAGTTTCAAAGACATTTTATTCAGTTTCACTTGATATTTTCATACGTTTCTTTAAAAATTACATTCATTTTATTTGGCACAAATCTAATTCCATAATACACGGGTTCGTTTAACAGCAGAATTTAGGCCATTCACATTCAATGATAAAAGATTTAGAGTATGCATTGAATATTCATAACCCTAAAACTGTATTCAGTAAATGAAGAAAAGCAAAAGCACTCCCATTCTGTAAGTAACATGTAAACGCTGGTGTGCATTCTATATACCAAACCACCTAGATGAAAAATCCTTTTAGAAATAAGGTAAATAAAGTAAATAAAAGTATGAATGTCTGTTGTGAAAAATAAAAGCAACACAGAAACGGGACCAACAAACAACTATAAACAAGAAACAACTCAGACCGCACATTACCGGGAACGTAGGTCTGATTGAGCAACAAAAAATGGTGATGATACATGACCGGTCCACTTCAACCCAAGACATGTCCCCAAAAGGTCCACATAGTCAAAAACTATTGCAATTAAACCTACTCTCCATTAGACCCTCCAAAAAAAAAAAAAAAAAAAAAGAGGTTGTTAGTTTCACCAGTAAAGAGACAGTTGTGCTGGATAAATAGGAACAATATCTCAGGAGGAGAGAGTGAGAGGGAAAAAAAAAGAAAAGGAGATTTAATAAGTGTCCATGTCCACCTTGTTATTATCCTCTCCTGGGCAGCTGAAATCGCCTCCATCCTGGTCTTTAAGTTTTTCTCGCTGGGCCGAAGAGACTGAGATGGTGGCCACTGTTTTCCCGTTGCCTTGTAGAGCTGCAGCATAAGTCTTCTTCTGTGACAGTGAGCTGATAAAGTCCTCCGCTTTCTGAGGAGAGTCAAACATCATCTGCTCACCCTTGTGCCATAGTTTAATTACCGCCGGATAGGTGAGGAAGGGCTGGAGACCAAGTGCTATCATCTTCTTCAAGACTGGATTAAAGCTCTTTCTCTTGGTAGCTGTGGCTGGACTAAAGTCGGGAAAAAATAGTAGCGTGACATTGTCCTGTGTACATTTCACTGGATATGCCTGCCGAGCACCCCTCAGGACCGCCGATAGTAAATGAAGATGAGAGTGCGCGGCCGATCGGAGTTTTTCCTTCTGTCATACACGAGATGGGCCCGGTCAATCTCGATGTCACGGCCTTTCAGGGAAGGGATCCACTTGGAAAGATTAGCTCTGAGGAAGCCAGTTGCATCGGATCCTCTCTGGAGATGGTGGAATCTTTGAATTTTTTCTTTATTGGCGATTGCTCAATCTCTCTTTTCCGATCGCCTTTGACTGTTGAAGTATTCATGATGGGTTAAATAGAGAGTGGTTTGAAATTTACTGACAGGATTCTATAATATTTGACAAAGTGAGCAGAGAGCGAAGGACTAGACGTGTATCGCTATCGAAGGGTCACGTGATCTCTCCGAATGACTTGTTCTTTATAAACTAAAAGTTTTGAAGAAAGTGTATAATGCACTTTAAAGATATAAGAAAATTACTGCTATCTTTTTTTACTGGCACTTTAATAAATCACCATTGCAATACAGTTCAAAATATCCCAAATCTGTTCGCAATTTACCATATTCAATCATATTGACAAAGTTTGGTGTGAACTGCTTGTTTCTGCTTGGAGGAGTATGAATTTATTTACAGCCATATTTCTCAAAATTTCAACATTAAAATCAAAATAGCCGACATCCTGTTGGTCATAGCTAATGACTGTAAATTAGAAAGTTTTCCGGTTTTATGAGAACAACATATATACCGAGTTTGGTGATTATAGCTAAAACTAACTTTTGACAAAAGGTGGCGCTATAGAATGCCTCTTCCACGTCCATTTATGAGCTTTTGCCAGTGTCTAACTATCATTAATATGGATATGTGTGTCGAGTTTCATGGAATTCTAAGCATGTTATCTGCCACAAAATCACCGTAAAAGAATATTGAAGTTTGACACATTGCCATGGCAACAGTATTTTACATATCAATATTTCCTTCACAGTTTTAAATCGGCCGTATTTTGACATTATTCTGATGAAGTTTGAAGCAAATCGGGTAAAAATAAGATGCTGAATTCAAAGCATTTTGAAAATGACATTTCCTGCTGCCAGATGGTGGCGCTATAACTTTGACTCCTAATAGTCACATCTATGCGATCGGCATCATACAACGAACAAACCACTGAAGTTTGATCAAAATCAGACAATGTATGTGGCTGTTATTAGGCGTTTCCCATTTCACATTTCTCGACATTACTTCATCGCCTCGCCACGGGCAAACCGTTCGACATATCAAAAATCCCTCTGCAATTTTGCATCCCCAATGTCTTGAGATCATGTTCATTTTATCAAAAGTGATAAAGCTGACCTTATTCATATGTTTTGGTCCTGCCAAAAGCTGAAAAACTACTGGACACTTGTATTTAAAACACTAAATGAAGCTTTTAACTTGAATATAACACCCTGTGTTGAAATTGCTATCTTTGGAGTGCCAGAACATGGAATATCGGTAACACTTTACAATAAGGTTCATTAGTTAAACATTAGTTAATGTATTAACTAACATGAACTAACCATGAGCAATACATTTGTTACTGGATTTACTAATCTTCGCTAACGTTAGTTAATAAAAATACAGATGTTCATTGTTAGTTCATGTTAGTTCACAGTGCATTACCTAATGTTAACAAGATTTTAATAATGTATTAGTAAATGTTGAAATTAACATTAACAAAGATTAATAAACGCTGTATAAGTGCAGTTCATTATTAGTTCATGTTAACTAATGTAGTTAACTAATGAACCTTATTGTAAAGTGTTACCGGAATATCTTTGACTAACAAAATGGAAAATGTCTTTGCTTTTGCTTCACTATTAGCAAGAAGGAGAATATTGTTGGAATGGAAGTAAAAAAATCCACCAAAAATTTCAATGTGGATTTGTGATTTGATATTTAAAACTAGAAAAAATAAAATGTCAAAAAAGGATCCATCCAAAAATTTTATAAAATTTGGAAACCTATGATTACATATTTTGAAAAGATGAAGACCCTACCTTCTAATTAATAGAACTAAAGTTTTAGAAAGGCCATCTGACTTTAATATACTTGGTTATGCCATGCTTACTTCTATATATACACAGAAAGACTATTGGAGTGACTATAGTACCCATCCCCCCCACCCCCCACTCCGCGCACACACACACACACATTTTTATTATTCATTTCATTTCATTTTTTTTTTTGTGAACACATTTACTTTTGTTAACAAAACTGTATCCTGCTATTTTGCATAGTAAGCACTGTTAATATTGTTAATCATTTATTCATATAATTAAAAAAAAAAATGCGTTGTTCATTTTTAGTTAATTTTTATCTAATGCATTAACCACAACATTAACTAGTTGATCTGTTAATGTAAAGAGATGCATTAGTAAATGTGTAAGTTAACATTAACAAAATATTACATAATCCTGAACAGTGGAGTTGTTCATTGTTAGTTCATGTTAACTAATGCATTAACCAACGTTAACTAAAACAACCTTATTGTAAAGTGTTACTGACTGTTTTTTTTTTTAAAGAATAGAATTAGAATAGAGAGTGCTAGAGTTAGAGGGTCAAATAAAGATGGAATAGATGTGTTTTTAGCCGATTCTTGAAGATGGCTAAGGATTGAGTTGGGCAGGAGGGAACATTTACATTTACATTTACATTTAGTCATTTTGCAGACGCTTTTATCCAAAGCGACTTACAATTTGGGGAACACATGAAGCGATTCATCTTGAAGAGGCAATCCGACAAAGGAAGTGCTTGTAACACCAAGTCTCAGGCATTGTTTAAATAAGTACAAGCTAGCAAGGGAAGGAATAAGTAAGGAGAAAGAGTTTTTTTTTTTTATGTGTAGGTTGAAGTCAAGTAGTGTCGAAAGAGATGAGTTTTCAGCTGTTGCTTGAAGATTGACAGGGATCCAGTACTCCGAATATGGGTGGGAAGATCATTCCACCAGCCAGGAATGGTGAACGAGAATGTTCTGGAGAGTGATTTTGAGCCTCTTTGTGATGGTACCACGAGGCGTCGCTCACTAGCAGATCTCAGACTTCTGGAGGGATGTAGATTCTTAATAGTGAGTGCATGTAGGCGGGTGCTGAGCCTGTGGTTGTTCTATGAGCAAGCATCAGTGTCTTGAACTTGATGCGAGCTGCGATTGGTAGCCAATGCAATGAGATAAAGAGAGGTGTAACATGGGCTCTTTTGGGTTCCTTGAAGACCAGTCGTGCCGCCGCATTCTGAATCATTTGTAGAGGTTTGACTGTGTTTGATGGAAGTCCAGCCAGAAGAGCATTGCAGTAGTCCAGCCTAGAAATGACAAGGGCCTGGACAAGAAGTTGTGCAGCATGCTCCGTCAGAAAGGGCCTGATCTTTCTGATGTTGTGTAGTGCAAACCTGCAAGATCGAGCAGTCTTTGCAATGTGGTCTTTGAAGGTCAGCTGGTCATCAAAGATTACACCAAGATTTCTGCCCGAAGTTGATGGGGTAATTGTTGATGAACCTAACTGGATCGTGATGTCATGCTGTAGAGTTGGAGCGGCAGGAAAGACAAGAAGCTCAGTCTTTGCCAGGTTGAGCTGGAGGTGATGTTCTTTCATCCATGCCGAGATGTCTGCCAGGCAACCTGAGATCCTTGCAGCTACCGTTGGATCATCTGGTTGAAAAGAGAGATAGAGCTGTGTGTCATCAGCATAGCAGTGGTAGGAGAATCCATGTGCCTGTATGATGGGACCCAGTGATGTAGTGTATGTGGAGAAGAGGAGGGGTCCAAGAACCGATCCCTGAGGAACCCCAGTGACCAGTGTATGTGCTTTGGATACCTCCCCTCCCCAGGCCACCCTGAAAGACCTACCAGTGAGATAGGATTCAAACCAGCGAAGTGGAATTCCAGTGATGCCCAGTGATGAGAGAGTGGAGAGGAGTATCTGATGATTGACAGTGTCAAACGTGGCAGATAGATCCAGCAGAATGAGGACTGATGATTTGGAATGGGCTTTTGCAATTCGCAGGGCTTCAGTGACCGAGAGAAGTGCAGTCTCAGTTGAATGGCCACTCCTGAAACCTGACTGTTTAGTGTCCAGTTTGTTGTTCTGTGAAAGAAACAATGAGACCTGGTTGAAGACAACACGTTCAAGTGTTTTCGCTATGAATGGAAGGAGAGAGACAGGTCTATAGTTTTCTATAAGAGAAGTGTTTAATGTAGGTTTTTTGAGCAGTGGGGTTACCCGAGCCTGCTTGAACGCAGTGGGGAAGATGCCTGTGAGGAGGGATGTGTTGATGTGTGTGAGTGTCGGTAAGAGCGTGGGAGAGATTGCTTGCAGAAGGTGTGAGGGGATTGGGTCAAGAGGACATGTTGTAGGATGGTTGGAGAGAAGAAGTTTGGATACTTCAGCCTCCGTCAGGGGACAGAAGGAGAAAATGGGAGGTTTAGCAGTGGATGTGGTTGGTTGGGGGTGCTGTGTGCGTGGAGGTGAGAACTGATCACTGATCGATCTAGTTTTGTCTGTAAAAAAAGTAGCAAAGTCATCAGCTGTAATAGAAGTGGTGGGAGGTGGTGGAGGGGGACAGAGGAGAGAATTAAATGTTCTGAAGAGATTACGCATGTCTGGAGCGCTGTTGATCTTGTTGTGGAAATGTGAGGATTTGGCAGTATGGACATCAGCAGAGAAAGATGAGAGCAGAGACTGATACCTACTCAGGTCCGACGGGTTGTTTGATTTGTGCCATTTTCTCTCTGCCGCTCTGAGTTTAGTCCGATGTTCACGAAGAACATCAGATAACCAGGGGTTAGAAGGGGCAGTCCGTGCTGACCTAGAGGAGAGAGGACAAATGTCGTCTAGACAAGAAGTTAAGGTAGAGCATAAAGTTTCAGTAGCTGCGTTTACATCCAGAGATGAGAAATGGGTAGGTGAGGGAAGAGAGGAGGATACTACAGAGGAAAGATGGGAAGGAGAAAGGGAGCGCAGGTTTCGTCTAAAAGTAACCGGTAGGGGGGGTTGGTGGCACATGGGTAGCAAAATGTAGTGTAAATGTAATGAAGAAATGGTCCGAGATATGTAGCGGTTGTACCAGAATGTTATCTGCAGTACAATTGCGTGTGTAAATTAAATCAAGTTGGTTGCCTGATTTGTGCGTGCTAGTAGTGGCAAGGCGATTGAGATCAAATGAAGCTAGGAGTGAGTGGAAGTCTGTAGCATAAGGCTTGTCTAGGTGAATGTTGAAATCACCAAAGACTAAGAGTGGAATGCCATCCTCCACAAAAGAGGACAACAACCCGTCCAGCTCCTCTAGGAAGGTGGATAGAATTTGTCCAGGGGGACGGTAGATTACCACAATCTGGAGTTTTATCGGAGCTGATACAGTAATGGCATGACATTCAAATGAGTTGTAATTGCAAAGGGTAGAGTGGGTTGAGTATTTCCAATTGTGTGAAACGAGCAGGCCAGTACCCCCACCCCGACCAACTTGACGCGAAGTATGAGAGAAAGAGAAATTAGTAGAGAGAGCAGCTGGGGTTGCTGAGTCTTCTGGACGAATCCAGGTCTCAGTCAAGCCCAAGATGCTGAGAGTGGATTTTAAAGAAAAGGCAGAAATGAAGTCAGCTTTGTTGACTGACTGACAATTCAGAGACCCACAGAGAAAGCCAGAGGTGTAGTGGAAGATGTAGAGATAGGGCGTAGGTTAGCAGTATTACGTTGCCGTCTGCGAGTGATGTTAGAGCGTGGCTGAGAGAGAACCGGAATGTTTTGGAGACACATGATAGAGGTAGAAGGAAAGAGGATAGGAGAGCAGAGTGAGGAAGGAAAAAAGATACTTAAGTGTGTAGCTCGGTGTCGTTGCTCGGTTCAAGTCGCACAGGAAAAAGTCGCAGGTCTTTACACTCCTCGGTCTTCACACGAGGAGGCTGAACACGACGGCTGAACGCTTCAAGAGACGCTTCGCGTTAGCGCACACACCTCAAACAAATACACAGTCTAGAGTGAAAAAAAAAAAAAAGCTGTGGTCGCTTTTAATTAGCACAACCACCAGCCAATCGCAGGGCAATGGCTCAAATCGAAACTAACACTTCGCACTTAAGTGCAGGAAAGGAGTTTCAGCTAAAGGGCAGTTATTATAATGACCAGTAAGTGCAATCAAAAATATAAACCACAACGAAAAAGCAGAATAGAAATAGGTAGGAAACGAACTATTCTTTCCTAGCAGCGAGGAATTAATTTAAACAACAGAGCTAAGAATGAGTATTAAAACACTTACGCACTGCCGTCCGTCTCTTCTGGTGACTAATCGCCTTCTCCCTTTATAATATTTATTATAAAGTCTGTGAAAGTGATTTTGTGCCTCTTTGGGATGAACAATAAAGTGCCGTTCACTTGCAGAACGCAAGCTTCTAGAGGCACATAAGTCTGAAGTAGTGAATTTAGGTAAAGGAGTGCAGAGCCAGTGGTGGTTTTGTAGGCAAACATTAATGCCTTGAATTTTATGCGAGCAGCTATTGGTAGCCAGTGCAAATTGATAAAGAGAGGCGTGACGTTCTTCATTCTTTATTACATTCTTTTTGGCTCATTAAACATTAATCTTGCTGCCATGTTCTGGATTAATTGTAAAGGTTTGATAGAACTGGCTGGAAGACCTGACATAATACATACATACAAAAAATAAATAAAATGAAATAATTTAAAAAACAAACAAACAAACAAACAAAAATAATAGGGTCCTAGAAATCCGGTTCTGAAACTACAGCCAACTATTAAAAAAAAAAATAATAATAAAATAAAAATAACTTTTGATAGTATTGTCCTAAGTTTTGCTTTCTTGTTTTAAGATTTACTTCAAAAAGGTACTTCAAAAGTCCTTGAGAAAAGCTTTGAGAAGTTAACAAAAAGATTTTTGCATGGGATGAAATTAGGGTCTGGTTCAGTGAGGGAAATTTTTATTATTATAGGCTTTACTTTACAAAAGAGTGTTCTTGACTGACTAATTACCTCATTAGTATGCTTGAGTTATTTTGATGTGCTAAAAGACCAACAGGAAATGTGTGTGTGTGTGTGTTATTGTGCAGACAAGGGGTGTTTCCTCTTTGTCGCTTTCTGCGGGGCAACATGAACAACTGTATGACTGAGGAAAGACAAAAGACTTCAAAAGACTTTTGTCTTATACCTTCATTGAAATGGAAAATTGCCAGAACATGTACACACCAAACACTGAATCTGGAACAAAAAAGTTTTTAATTACCTCACAAGTGCTGTAGTTGAAGCTGTCATGTTTGTCCACGGAAAGGAACTAATTTCTCAAAATGATCAACCTTTAACATTACAAAGTGTAACCAACCCCTTACACAATCACGAAACCTTAAAGTAAACATTTATTCATTACTAAAACAGAATTACTAAAACAGTTTTTATCATATTTAATTCAGCATTTTTTTTTTTTAAACTAATGTTTCCTGCTGACTATCATAGTGTACTAAACGTGGTAGCTCAATTTCATGGGTGGTTGCTCAGAAATCACACCCTCAACCTGTCAGTCCCACTCCTCCTCATCCCTGTCATGGTTGTCCTCCCACTGAGGTTCACGAAACTGGATGTTAGCCAACATGTCCCTCATGGCCACCATGAGTCTATTCACTTCTTGGTTCAATTCATGCCCAGCACGAGCAACTTCTTGTCTGTCTTCAGGCCTCTGAGGGGGGAACAAAACTAAATCATTAGTAGATGCAAATCATGCTTTGTCTTCATTCTATTCATGAAGCTGATCCTAGTAGTATGGCATAAAAAAAAATACTATAGCTTGCATAACCTGAAGCAAAAGGGGGTGAAAAAAAACTTAGTCAAACTTGCACAACTCTAAAACTCTAAACACCTACATATTCTTCTTGTTGTGATTTTTTTTTTTTTTTTTGACAAGATTCAAGAGATCACAGTGTTGTGTTTTATGACAAGACTGAAGGATAACAGCATACTTGATTACCTTGGCTGTTTGTTTTTCTCAGAGAAAATCTCATGGAGCTGATCTGGTTTGTTTGTTTGTTTGCGTGTTTATTTATTTATTTTTAGATTTTTTTAAATAGTATTTTCTGCCATACAGGTTTTTAAGACAAAACAGAAACTCACTCACTTCATCCTTTTTCTGTAGTTTTGATAACACCAGAAAAAGAATGTGTAAATCATTGACAAAATACCAAGCACACAAAACAATTAAATTTAATATATCAACCAGAGCATGTTACTGTTTCCTGTAAGTCACTAAGATACGTTTAGTTCAAGTATATTACACTTAAAACATCCGTATGTAGTTTGCCTGTGTGTACAAGTAGGCATCAATGGTTTTTGAGCATGCTTTGAAGTGAGGAAATGCCATGGACTGTTTGCAAATTCATGTCAATGCAAAAGCTTGTCTCTGCCCAGTCACCAAGGATAAACCAAGGATGCAAAAAATGACCTTATGAATGCACTATAACAATCTGATTTCTCCGACAGATATATTTATCTCATGTAAATTGTCAGCACTTACTCTACTACAGGGTAGTCCAAGCTTTGTTTTGTTTTTTTGTTTGTTTTTTAAAGTTATATTTTTGGGCCTTTTTATGCCTTTATTTGACAAGACAGTTTGAGAGCAGACAGGAAAGCATTGGGTGAAGAGAGGACCTCGAGATGGGAATCGAACTCAGGTCGCCATGAGCACAGAGGCAAATTATGTAGGCACACTAATAGGGGTGTAACGATACACGAATCGCGGTTGAACGATTCACGGGACTTTTTCCAAATGGAAGTGATCATCCCTATCCCCTTGGAGTGGGGACTTGGGAGTGAGCAGGGCATGTGTGTGTCATTATGTAGTCGTTTGGAATGCACTTGGTGAAGGGAGCGTAATTTCCTCATTATCTTCAGCTGGGATGTTCCCGTGACAACGTGTATCGTTACAACACTACACACTATACTTTCAGTTGAAAGAAGGCGATTCAAGTCGAGCTACATGTTCAATTTGCAATGCCGATTTGTCTCGTGGTGGCAAGGACCCCAAACAATACACAACATCGCCGCTGTTAAAACATTTGCGTATTAAACATCCGAAAGAATAGAGTTGTGCATTAAAATAAAATAAAATGAAAAATACACTGCTGTGGACGTTGTTTACTTCATTAATGTGTTTACTGTGTTAATGGTCTGAGGATGGGAGTAGGATTCGGTATTCGGTTTCGGGTTCGGCAGAATCTTAACCAGTGGATTCGGTATTTGGCAGAACCCCAAAAATCTGGATTCGGTGCATCCCTAATACAGATTTTTGTTTATGACTTTTTGCACCTTTAAAAAACATTTGAAAAAATGCACAAATTAATATAGAAAATTTTTTGATTTTAACAAGTTTTATTTGGTCAAATTATAGAAGTAATGCTTCTCCTGCACATTCAGTTGAGAACTATAGAGCCGTCTTCTGGACTAATGCAGAGACTTGCATTAGTAGAGACAAATATGATTTTAAAATAGACACTGCAGAATCCTGGAAACTTTATTGTCATGAAATTATATATTGGGGTATTATATTGTCATAATTTTGTGTTTTCCAGTAGTAAATATGACTTGAGAGGTCATTCATGTCCAATTTCTAATTAAGGAAACTCATAATTCTGATAGCACTTGAAGGCAGCATAAAGCGTGCTCCGGCCCGGAACGTGAAGTGCAATGTGAGTGCAGGCCAGTGGGGGAGTGGGGAGAGGAGACAGACGCACTTGGGCTTGGTTCAAAACAACCACGCCTAGTGTGAGTACACGCTTGGACACTGCATTCAGGAAATCAACAGAAAATATTCGGTGATCAGTGCTACAAAAACGCATTGAAAAAAACCTTTGAAGCTCTCCAGAGTTTAAACACAAATAAACACTGGAGGGTTTGGAAAATATGTTTTGCCAGTAGCTTAAACTGACATTCTCTTGCTTTTGTTTCGTTCGTATTTTATACAGTTAATTGCAAAAAAATATGTAATGAGTATTTCAAACCGGGCATTTTCCCGCTGGCCCAACGTATTTTTTGGGAAGGGCCAATACAGGGAGAGAGTTGAAGTGAGTGTAGAGCCTGCGGTAAGCAGAACTGCTTTCAGAACACTTAGGCAATGTAATAAGTGTAGATACCCCTTGATAAAATTGAGCCAAAAACACAAAACAATGGTGATTAGCACTGTATTAAATTGCACGCTTTGCTCTGCGACTACATGAGTTTGGATTGTTACATTTATATCAAGCTGTTCCTATAGCTTAATAAGGTAAGATGAAGTTCTTGAAATAAATATGAAACTATTCATTGCAATGTAGCAGCTGTCTTACATTTCATTCAAGACTGTACCTCTTCCCTCCTTCTCTGACAGGAATCTGACATCTCTGACATTTGTTTTTAAAAAGTATTTCATCAAAAGAGTTTACCTGCATTATTTTTTACTTGGTGAATTTAGAGTAATTAAATGTTACTTATATCTGGAAGTCTGGAAGACACTGACCATGTAATCAATTTTTTTTCTTTTCTTTTTTTAATTTTTTTTTTTAATCATAACTACTCTCTCTCTCACACTCACACAGGATGCCTTCTCTTTCTTTTAAAGGTTTATCCAAGGAGTTCACAAACATCCTTTTGACTGAGTTCACAGTTTATTCAATAAGGTAAGCAGAAATTCTTGAAATGATTATGAAAGTGTTCAGAGCAATGTAGTAGCGGTTTTATGATTTATTCAAGCCTGAATGTCTTCCCTATTTACAGTAATTTTATCCTCATTTATCTTGAAGTCTGGAACACCAATCATCTAATCAATCATTTATCATCTGTCTCTCTCTCTCTCTCTCACACACACATACACACACAGGATGCCTTCTTTTGCTTTTAAAAGTTTATCCGAGGAGCTCACAAGCACCCATTTGATTAAGGAAGTTAACAGTTTATTTAATGCTATACTATGGGAAACAGTGATCATCTGATCAACAATTTGTCATGTCTCTTCTCTTTCTCCCTCAAACACAAAGGCACACACAAGATGGATGTCAACTAGTTTTAGGATTAATCAGTGTGGATTATAGTTTTATTACATTAATAAATTACACTTTTTAGAAGTTTTTAATGCATCAACTCTCACTCTTTCCTACCTATTATTATATGGCTTTAGAGCTTTTATGGAATAGGAGTTGGTATACGTATTCAAGGGCGTGCAAAGATGGGCCGATTTTTTTGTCTCAGCCCAGCCCTGGTCACTGGTAGCCACGTCAGTAGCGTGAGATGTATAGAGATGGTAAAAAAGCTAGAAATTAAATTTAGCATTTATATACATTGAAAAACAAGCTTTATATCATTTTTACAATTTTGAATGAAATGTTTGAACCATTAAAGAAGAAACCACATTTTCCATTATTTCATTTCTGGGTTAAAAAAAAATGAATGGACGCAAAAGTACACAGACCTGTATGGCTTGCAATTTCTGATTTGTCATACATTAAAGGCGAAGCTTTACAGCAGCACTATTTTTGTGCCCAGCAACTTATTCATGCATTTAAACAACAACAGACAAAAAAAAAAAAAAGAAAAAAAGAGAGAAATCAAGCCAAAATCTAATTTCACATTTGTTAAAGCCATCTTTCCAGTTCTCATTATTCTCTTTTCACATAAGATATCAAATGAGTAAAACAATAACTTTTTTTTTTTTCAAAACCAATAACTCTTCTGAATCATATTTCACTTTTTCTTTTTTTTCTCAGCCAATGACACTGGGCACACTTTGAAATTAATATGAAATACCTACATTTGAAATGAATATGAAACACCTACAATCTGGCTCACCAACATTTTATACACTTTTTTGCATTTAATGCGTGACCATGAACACCATCTGAATTCTCTTGTTAATATGTTTCAACTGAAGGAAATTGTGTGCTTAGACATACAGTAACATCCACTCACCTGCAGGTTGAAGTTTGGTAGCAGTGAACGGAAAAACAAAGATAATGTGCTTTCATTTGAGGCCCCCATGTTCTCCCTGAAAACAGACATTTTACACATTTTAAACATTTTACAATTTAAAGGATAACAGTAAAAACAAAAATAAATACTGGTCAAACCTCAAATGTTTTATTTACTAGTACGAAAGGCTAGACTATGTTAAGGTCAATTCACACTGCACTGACAAACACAGACCATGAGGACATGACTTCTCAGACATTTCAATACACAACAACTTGATTCAACATATTCAATTCTATTCCAGATTCTATTTCAATATTCTATTTCAGATCAGTCAATGCCGACTCTCGACTCCCACCGTAGAAGTCGATGCACTGTAAAAAGTCCAATTTGCAAATTATTAACTTTGTAAAAAAAAATTAAGTCAAGTGGACACTCTTTTTAGCAAAATGTTGAGTTTACACACAAAAACAAGTTAACTGAATGATTACTATATTTTGTCCAATGAACATGAATAAAGTTGAGTAAACTTAATATTTTGGTTTCTTCATTTGAGCAGTTATCACTGTGCGTGCCCAATGTTGTAACTGAACTGTGCAAGGGGTATACTGCTTCAAACATCAACAACGATGGGAAAAAGGGAGCGGATGTCACCTTGTCGAGGTAAGTTCTTTTCTAACTAACTTTAACCACCTGGGGTCGGCAAAGACGCCGATGGAAGGACTTGCATATTTTCCAGATGAGAAAAGAACTTAAACTGCTCCATCTCTTTTGATTGGACACATAAAAGTAATACATCACTTGAATCTGTAAAGGGTAAATTTTTATTTGTGTATGCTCACCATATCAACAAAACTTTGTGCTTTTGCAAAATAAAGAAAACAACCAGGGTGCACTCTCTGTCTTCACTGTCTCTGCAAACTGCTTTTAGAAATGCATCACTAAAATGAACTGAAACTCAGCGAATACTTTACAAACAGACATGAGATATTTATCTATATAATGCTTGATATGTCCACTCTTAAATTAAGTCTTACCAAAAACAAATATTCTGTGATAAAGTAATCCATATGAAACCAACGACAGGTCCAGTTTTTCAGTTGATCACGCCCACGCGCTGTTTGTGCTATTGATATTAAAAATCTCCACGTGAGACTCGATTAAAATGTTTGAAATCGAGTGCAATATTTTGGAATATGATAGGCAACCTTTCATTGCATCTAAATGTTGTATGGCGTGAGGATTGTTTTATGTTCTATGAACAATGCGATATAAAAGAAATGTTTAGACGATATAAAAGTAATGTCTAAGAATGTTTAGACCAATCTTTACAGTGAAATACTCTGTCTGCAAATATCTGCTCAAACATGTTTATAATGTGTTTAACAATAATAATTTAGTTACTCGGATATAAAATGTTGTTTTTGTACTGTATGGTAATACATACAAAACATGTGTGCATCTATGATATAAAATAAATCACGTGGGCAATATTAGTGTTTGCTAATGTAATAATATAGTTGCTCCTGATCGTCCTATCGACATGCTCACTGATTTTTATATATATATATATATATATATATATATATATATATATATATATATATATATATATATATATATATATATATATATATATATAAATCGATAAAAAATCGATAAAAAAATTAATCACACATTTTTCTGAAATTAATCATGATTAATCCCACCTAACATTAAAGCTTTTAAATATACTTTTATATTGCAATAATTTCACATTCAATCTTCAAATTAAATGTACAAACAACATACAGTATATTTTTTATATTTGTTTAATGGCATCTTTATTTTTATGACTGAAGGCCAGTGTCACTGATACCAATTAATACTGATTTCCCTATAAAAATGTTTCCCCCTAATATTTAACCATTGACTATAGCCTAAAGTTATCAAACACTAAATTCTAAACTAAATACAGATGAATCCTTAAAACTATAAAAGTTATTGATTTCCTCTTTTTTCTTTTGTTCTTGATGAACAGACATCACAGCAGCTGGTTATTAGGTTGTTTTGGCTTCTATTTCTTTAAGAGCTGCCGCTACTGAACATGAAGCGGATCTGACATGCATCATATTTTTTCTCAACTACCTTTTTGGACCCATTTCAGTCTCTTCTAATGAGCTGACGAGTTGAATTGAGTGTGTTAGATGAGGGAGACAGTGCTGGGATGATCCAGGACAGTTTTGAAAACCATTTCAGAGACATGTTCTTAATGTAACTCATATATAACATATTACATGCATGCACAGTTTTATGGCAGCTTTAATCGCCTTTTTGGTAAATTCATGACTTAACTAATTGCATGCTCGTAGTTTCTTTCATGATTTGATATGAAATGATACAGGCAATGTGCGCGCCGGCACCTTTGTGCGTGTATTGAAGAGCATGCGCTGCGAGCACAGTACAGTTTCCGTGCTCGTTTGACTCACGCCTGACGCTGAAGTGAAGTTGAAGCGTGAGTCTGAAAAGTCTCCTGTTTGTTGTGCTCATAAAGACGTTCTGTGACTGAATAAATGCACTTGTCAAGAAAAAAGAGAAAGAATTAGCAGTTATGAGTGGGGTGGCCAACCCTAGGCCCCGCCCCTGTGTTAACGGCGTTAAATAATTTTAACGCATTAAACTGAAAACATTAATCGCCTGCGTTAACGCACTAATTTTGACAGCACTAATATATATACAGGTGCTGGTCATATAATTAGAATATCATCAAAAAGTTGATTTATTTCACTAATTCCATTCAAAAAGTGAAACTTGTATATTATATTCGTTCATTACACACAGACTGATATATTTCAAATGTTTATTTCTTTTAATTTTGATGATTAGAGCTTACAGCTCATGAAAGTCAAAAATCAGTATCTCAAAATATTAGAATATTTACATTTGAGTTTGAATAAATGACCATCCCCCTACAGTATAAATTCTGGGTATCTCTTGTTCTTTGAAACCACAATAATGGAGAAGACTGCTGACTTGGCAATGATCCAGAAGACGAACATTGACACCCTCCACAAAAAGGGTAAGTCACAGAAGGTCATTATTGAAAGGTGTGGCTGTTTACAGAGTGCTGTATGAAAGCATATTAAATGCAAAGTTGACTGGAAGGAAGAATTTGGGTAGGAAAAGGTGCACAAGCAACAGGGATGACCGCAAGCTTGAGAATACAGTCAAGCAAAGCCGATTCAAACACTTGGGAGAGCTTCACAAGGAGAGAACTGAAGCTGGAGTCAGTGCATCAAGAGTCACCACGCTCAGACGTCTTCAGGAAAAGCCACTTCTGAACCACAGACAACGTCATAAGCATCTTAACTGGGCTGTGGAGAAAAAGAACTGGACTGTTGCTCAGTGGTCCAAAGTCCTCTTTTCAGATGAAAGTAAATTTTATATTTCATTTGGAAATCAAGGTCCCAGAGTCTGAAGGAAGAGTGGAGAGGCACAGAATCCATGTTGCTTGAAGTCCAGTGTGAAGTTTCCACAGTCAGTGATGATTTGGGCTGCCATGTCATCTGCTGGTGTTGGTCCACTGTGTTTTCTGATGTCCACAGTCAACGCAGCCATCTACCAGGAAATTTTAGAGCACTTCATGCTTCCTTCTGTTAACAAGCTTTATGGAGATGCTGATTTCATTTTCCAGCAGGACTTGGCACCTGCCCACACTGCCAAAGGTACCAAAAGCTGGTTCAATGACCATAGTGTTACTGTGCTTGATTGGCCAGCAAACTCGCCTGACCTGAACCCCATAGAGAATCTATGGGGTATTGTCAAGAGGAAGATGAGAGACACCAGACCCAACAATGCAGATGAGCTGGAGGCCACTATCAGAGCAACCTGGGCTCTCATAACACCTGAGCAGTGCCACAGACTGATCGACTCCATGCCACGCCGCATTGCTGCAGTAATTCAGGCAAAAGGAGCCCAACTAAGTATAGAGTGCTGTACATGCTCATACTTTTCATTTTCATATTTTTCAGTTGGCCAAGATTTCGAAAAATCCTTTCTTTGTATTGGTCTTAAGTAATATTCTAATATTTTGAGATACTGATTTTTGACTTTCATGAGCTGTAAGCTCTAATCATCAAAATGAAAAGAAATAAACATTTGAAATATATCAGTCTGTGTGTAATGAATGAATATAATATACAAGTTTCACTTTTTTAATGGGATTAGTGAAATAAATCAACTTTTTGATGATATTCTAATTATATGACCAGCATCTGTGTATATATATATATATATATATATATATATATATATATATATATATATATATATATATATATATATATATATATAACGTCGTCGTAACCAACTTGAGTGGGCAAATGCTCACATTCGATGTCGTCTGGCACTTTGGAGAGGTGTTCTCTTCACGGATGAATCCCGGGTTTCACTGTACAGGGCAGATGGCAGACATCATGTATAGCGTCGTGTGGGTGAGCGGTTTGCTGATGTCAACTTTGTGGATCGAGTGACTTGACTTGGACTTGAGCCCTGTGACTCGGAAAGACTTGATCAGATCAGCGTCGTTATCACTCTAGACGGGTGCAGCGTGCTTGCGCTTGACTGGCAATAAGCCAGAGACTGCGTTCAGGGAGCGCTTGATATACAGTATATGCTAGTATAAATTAATGGAGTAATTGTACAACTTACGACAAAAGAACCGAGATATGGAGAGAAAAAATAAATAAATAACATGATTCGTCTAGTAGCTATCTCCGCTCGTGAAAAGCGCTGCCCTGCCCATTTGATCGCCGCTCAGCAGACACACGGAGCGGGCAGGAGAAACAAGAGGCGCTGCCGCAATCACTGGTGCTCGCCTCATCATCACCGTGACCGCTGCTGTTAAATGCTAAACATATTCCTCACTTCTTTTGTTTGTCTGACACCGAGGTGCACCATGAGTGACGGATCCGCATCCCGCCACGACCCTCGCAGCTCTACCAACTCGATGTGCTTTAATTTTCATTTTTATTGGTAAACACCTCTCCGAGACCTTTTTTTTTTTTTTGTCAGATCTCCACTGTTGCATATTTTAATTGCATGTGCATTTTATTTTATTTAATGGTATTGAAATTCTGCAGCAAAGTGATGATATCTCAGATCATTATCTAGTCTTGTGTAAACTCCTTATAGCTAAAACTGTAAATTCTACTCCTTGCTACAAGTATGGTAGAACCATCACTTCTACCACAAAAGACTGCTTTGTAAATAATCTTCCTGATTTATCTCAATTCCTCAGCATATCCAACAACACAGGAAAATCTTGAAGATGTAACATAAACTATGGACTTTTCTAGCACTTTAGATACGGTTGCTCCTTTACGCTAAAGGAAGTTTAAGGAAAAACAACACCGTGGTAAATACTATAGGTATTTCGTATTGCTTGGCAGGAAAGTACCCTATTCTACAGAAAAGCATTACAAATTGCTAGATCTGATTACTTTTCGTCTCGTTTGGAAGAAAACAAACAAAATCCCAGGTATTTATTCAATACAGTGGCTAAATTAACAAAAAATAAAGTATCAGCAGGTGTTGACATTTGCCAACAGCACAGCATTAATGACTTTATGAACTATTTTACTTCCAAGATCGATACTATCAGAGATAAAATTGTAACCATACAGCCGTCTGTCACGGATCGGCCAGGCCCTACTCTCCACCAATCACAACGCTCCACCTCACCTGAGTATTAATCACGTCCACCTGCACCTCATCTTCTCAATCATCAACCCACAGATATAAACCCTCTCACCAGTCACACTCACTGTCCGATCTCGTCAGTTCGACGTGGACTCGTCTCCCAACAACCTGCAAAGACAAGAACTATATCCTTACCTAGCTATACTAACCTTGAAAACCTTACCTCCTGTTTCTGCTCCTTGTGTCCTCTCCTCCTCCTAGATCGTCAGTCTTCTGGATCACTGTACTCCTCACCTCGTCTCTGTGGAAGACTGTAGTGTTTGTCTCAACGCCAGTCTTCTGTTCTTCTCCATTCGTCTTGTGCTCATCTCTGTCTCAATAAACTATTGTGTGATCACTCACCATTGTGTCCGGCCAATACTGTGACAGAAGATCGGACCTTTAAACCGACAGACAGGATGAGTACTCCAGATTCTTTCCAGGAGTTGGTGGATTCTCTAAAGAAGGTATTACTTCAATTGCCCTCACCACCGGCACCGTCAGCTCCACCGACACCACCCGTCCGCACGAACACCAGCACTTTTTCTCCGATTGTTTTCGCCAGTCCCATGGCCAGACCAGCGCCCTTCTCTGGCTCGGCGGAGGAGTGCAATGGCTTTCTATTACAGTGCAACCTCACTATCAATCTACACCCACATATGTTCCCAAATGATCAGTCGAACATCGCCTTTGTGGTAACCTCTCTAACAGGGCCTGCACTCCGATGGGCGGAGACCATTCTCAACCAGGCAGGACCCGCCACTCAAACTTTTGCCAATTTCATCCAGCATTTTAAGGAGGTATTCAGCAGCTCCCCAGGAGACTCGACTGTAGGAGAGAAACTTTATCGACTTCGACATGGAACAATGCCCATTCACCAATATGCTCTCCAATTCCGAACCCTCGCAGCAGCCAGCGGATGGAATGAACCCTCTCTCTTGACAGCATTCAGACAAGGGCTCAACCCTTCTCTTCGCCTTCACCTCTCCACATACGATGACACTTTTGGATTGGAGAAATTCATTCAACTGGCCATCCGGTGCTCAAACCGCATTCAATCTTGTAACACAGATTCATCCATAGCCATTGCGACTCCTCCACACCAGCCAGAGACCAGTGACCCTCCAGAACCGATGCAAACCGACTCCACCCGCCTGTCACTACGAGAGAGGCAGAGGCGAATCACCCAGGGATTGTGCCTGTACTGTGGCGAGAGCGGGCACAGGATCCTGGAGTGCCCTCTCCATCCTCCACGGGCCGTGATGAGTACCATCCGCCCTCACTTCATGAAACTAAACCCTCTAGCCGCTTACGAGGTCCAGTCAATAACCGGTCAACCACTAACACGACGTTACATCCGTCATAGTGTTGGTCCTCTACGCTTGCAAATTGGGCAGTTGCATCAGGAAGAGCTCCATCTACTGGTTCTGGAGGGTTCCACTGTGGACATCATCCTCGGGTGCCCGTGGCTGGTGCAGCATGATCCCCTTCTATCCTGGAAGACAGGAGAAGTCCTAAAGTGGGGTGAGAATTGTTTTCCCCACTGTTTTCCGGAACTTCCATTACCAGCATCCCAGGATCCCATTCAAATTTCAGTTTACACCACATCCATTGAGAGCCCAGTGGAGAAACTATCAGTCGACATCCCTGCCTGCTATGCCCACTTTAGCGACGTCTTCTGTCCCAAGAAAGCTGCCCAGCTACCACCGCACCGGCCATGGGACTGTGCGATTGACCTCATACCGGGTGAACCAGTACCACATGGGAGAATTTACCCACTGTCACCTCCCGAACAGAAGGCCACGGAGGAGTACATTGAGGAGGCATTAAAACAAGGTTATATTGTTCTATCTACATCCCCTGCTGCTTCTAGTTTCTTTTTTGTGGCAAAGAAGGACGGCGGTCTGAGACCCTGTATAGATTACCGAAAATTGAATGAAATCAATGTCAAGTTCCGGTATCCTCTTCCCCTTGTCCCCACTGCCTTGGAACAACTCCGCGGTGCCACCATTTTCACCAAGTTGGACCTCCGCAGCGCTTATAACCTCATTCGCATTCGAGAGGGAGACGAATGGAAGACAGCTTTTGTAACCCCCACCGGTCACTACGAGTACAGGGTAATGCCGTATGGTCTAGTCAATGCTCCCTCTGTCTTCCAAGGTTTCATGCATGAGGTGCTCCGGGAGTTCCTCCACCATTTTGTCATAGTATACATAGATGACATCCTCATATACTCCCGGAGCCTGGCCGAACATCGCCAACACGTTGCGGAGGTCCTCCAACGTCTCCATAAATACCACCTCTTAAAAAAATGCACTTTTCACCAGTCCACAGTCCATTTTCTCGGCTATATCATCAACCGTGGTGGCATCCGCATGGACAAGGGGAAGGTGGAAGCTATCACTTCTTGGCCACGTCCTTCAAACATCAAAGAGCTCCAGAGGTTTTTGGGATTCTCCAACTTCTACTGAAGATTCATCTCCAACTACAGCACCATCACCAGCCCACTCACAGACCTACTTAAAGGCAATGCCAAATCCCTCTCCTGGAACCCAAATGCCCAAGAAGCCTTTGAAATCCTCAAACAAGCATTCACCAACGCACCACTCCTAGTCCACCCCAATCCCAACCTACCGTTTATAGTGGAAGTAGATGCATCCACCACCGGAGTAGGAGCCATACTCTCTCAGCAGCAGGGGACGCCTCCCAAACTCCATCCATGCGCCTACTTCTCCCGGAAACTCAGCCCGGCGGAGAGAAACTATGACATCGGCAACAGGGAACTCCTAGCTATCAAGCTCGCCCTAGAAGAATGGAGGCACTGGTTGGAGGGGGCTGCACACCCATTCCTAGTACTAACAGACCACAAAAATCTCCAGCATCTCCGCGAAGCCAAGCGGTTGAACCCGAGACAAGCCCGATGGGCTCTATTCTTCACCCAATTTCGATTCAAGATCTCCTATCGTCCGGGTCCTAAGAATGTGAAAGCGAATGCTCTGTCCCGCATATATAGCCCCGAAGAAAGCAACGAAGAACCAGAAAAAATCCTACCTACGGAAATCATCTCCAGCCCCATTCAATGGACCTCTCCACCAGTCGTCTCTACCACTCCACCTGCCAGTCCCCCTGATCATCAGTACGTTCCAAGAATTCAACGGACCCCAATCATCCACACCACTCACACATCCCTAGGTACTGATCACCCAGGGGCCAACGCCACCCTCTCGCTGCTGCAAGATCGCTTCTGGTGGCCTAACATGGCTAGGGACGTGAGAAGGTTCGTACGGGGCTGCCCTGACTGCGCCATCTCTTAGAGCACCCGTCATCTTCCAACTGGCAAACTTCTTCCTCTACACATACCGCACCGCCCTTGGTCACACCTAGGAGTAGATTTCATCACGGATCTACCCATCTCCGACGGCAATACATGTATCTTAGTCATCATCGACCGATTCTCGAAATTCTGTCATCTCATACCCCTCCCAGGCCTTCCCACGGCCATACAGACTGCAGAAATCCTGTTTAATCATGTATTCTGTTACTATGGCATCCCAGAGGACATTGTATCGGACAGAGGACCACAATTCATCTCCCGGGTTTGGAAGGCATTTTTCTCTCTCCTAGGTGTGACCGTAAGCCTCTCTTCAGGTTACCACCCGCAGTCAAACGGGCAGACCGAATGCAAGATCCAAGAAGTGGGACGTTTCCTGAGAACCTTCTGCCATGGTCGCCAGAACTCTTGGAACCAGTTCCTAGGCTGGGCCGAGTACGCCCAAAATTCTTTACGTCAGAGCTCTACTGGACTCACGCCCTTCCAGTGCGTACTCGGTTTCCAGCCTCCCCTATTTCCCTGGTCAGGAGAACCATCTGAGGTACCCGCTATCGACTACTGGTTCCGAGAGAGCGAGAGGGTCTGGGACACAGCAAACCACCAGCTCCAGCAGGCAGTGCGCAGACAGCGGATAACAGCAGACGTCCGAAGAGCCACCAACCCCACTTACCAACCAGGACAAAAGGTCTGGCTATCCACCAGGGACATCAAGCTGCGCCTACCTAGCCGGAAACTTAGTCCCAGATTCGTTGGCCCCTTCACCATTCTGGAACAAATCAACCCGGTCACATACAAATTACAATTACCCCCACAATACAAAATTCATCCCACCTTCCATGTCTCACTACTCAAACCCTTTTCTCCTCCTGTTTCCCCAGGGCCTGGCCAGACGGAGGAGTCCCCTCTCCCTCTCATAGTGGAAGAAGGTGCCGTTTACCTAGTGAAGGAAATACTGGACTCTCGGTGCCGTGGGGGTAAGCTCGAATATCTTGTGGATTGGGATGGCTACGGTCCTGAAGAACGCTCATGGGTGCCCAGAGAAGATGTCCTCGACCCTACACTCCTGGAGGAGTTCCACTTGGCACACCCCGATCGTCCAGCACCCCGAGGCCGGGGTAGACCACCACGACGCCGAGGGCGGCCCTCAGGAGCGGGCCGTGGAGAGGGGGATACTGTCACGGATCGGCCAGGCCCTACTCTCCACCAATCACAACGCTCCACCTCACCTGAGTATTAATCACGTCCACCTGCACCTCATCTTCTCAATCATCAACCCACAGATATAAACCCTCTCACCAGTCACACTCACCGTCCGATCTCGTCAGTTCGACGTGGACTCGTCTCCCAACAACGTGCAAAGACAAGAACTATATCCTTACCTAGCTATACTAACCTTGAAAACCTTACCTCCTGTTTCTGCTCCTTGTGTCCTCTCCTCCTCCTAGATCGTCAGTCTTCCGGATCAGTGTACCCCGAAACGGAACCCCTCACCTCGTCTCTGTGGAAGAGTGTAGTGTTTGTCTCAACGCCAGTCTTCTGTTCTTCTCCATTCGTCTTGTGCTCATCTCTGTCTCAATAAACTATTGTGTGATCACTCACCATTGTGTCCGGCCAATACTTTGACACCGTCAGCTACAGTATCACATCAGAAAAACAATTCCACTCATTCTCTACTATAGGAGAGGAAGAATTGCATAAACTTGTTAAATCATCTAAACCAACAACATGTATGCTAGACCCTATTCCATCTAAACTACTAAAAGAGGTGCTTCCAGAAGTCAAAGATCCTCTTTTGGCTATTATTAATTCATCATTGTCATTAGGATATGTTCACAAAACCTTCAAATTGGCTGTTATTAAGCCTCTCATTAAAAAAACACAACTTGACCCCAAAGATCTAGTTAATTACAGACCGATCTCGAATCTCCCTTTTCTGTCAAAGATACTAGAAAAGGTATTATCCTCACAATTATATTCCTTTTTAGAGAAAAATGGTATCTGTGAGGATTTCCAGTCAGGATTTAGACCGTTTCATAGCACTGAGACTGCTCTCATTAGAGTTACAAATAACCTGCTCGTCATCTGATCGTGGTTGTATCTATTAGTACTACTAGATCTTAGCGCTGCATTCGACACTATCAACCACAACATTCTTTTGAATAGACTAGAAAACTTTGTTGGCATTAGTGGAAGTGCATTAGCATGGTTCAGATCGTACTTATCTGACCGCCACCAATTTGTAGCAGTGAATGAAGAGGTATCAAATCGATCACAAGTGCAGTATGGAGTACCTCAAGGCTCAGTACGAGGGCCGTTACTTTTCATGCTTTACATATTACCCTTAGGAAATATCATCAGGAAACACAATGTTAGCTTTCACTGTTATGCTGATGATACTCAGCTCTATATTTCTTTGTGCCCTGGTGAAACACACCAAATTGAGAAACTAACGGAATGCATAGTCGATATAAAAAAACTGGATGAAGAGTAATTTCTTACTGCTAAATTCTGAAAAAAACAGAGGTGTTAACTCTGGGGTCGGCTGTCTCGCCGGCGAGACCAACTCGTTTTGTTTAAGATCAGTGCAAAACACACTAAAAATACTCTGTTGATTTTGGTCACACAAATAAGTGTTATACATCAATCGAAACTGTTAAGTGTCTACTTTTTTTTGTGTACACTCACAATAACAACACAACTTTGTGCTTTTGGAAAAATAATAAAACAAACAGGGTGCGCTCTCTGTCTTCTCCGTTTCCGTGAACTGTTTTTAGAAACGCGTCACTAAAATTAACTGTAACTCAGCAAATACTCAGCACACAGACATGGGAGTTATATCTATAGAAAGCCTGAAGTGTCTACTTTGAAATGAAGCAAGTTTTATCGAAAACAAACATTCTGTGATGAAGTAATCCGTATGAAACCAACACGATGTTCAGTCTGTCCCGTCTGACTCATTATCTCTAATGTCATATGTAAATAGCAATGTGGGACGTGCGCGCGTGCAAACGCCCAACACAAACAAAGAGACGAGTTCCTCATCACGGCTACTGTTTGTTTCTGGAAGAAGACGCGCTGAGTAAAGGCAGGATTTCCTTCGAAAGAAGAACACGATTTCATCCAGTAGAGGAGATCATTCTGATGAGTAAGTAATGTTTTTTTTTTTTGCATTAGTTAACGTTTTATTGTGTCATAAACTTGAACAGATTTACTAACAGTTAGTTGGGTTGTTCCCAAACGACAACATGATGAATGCTACATATCTAAGAATGTTTAGACCATGTTTATTATTAATACTCTGTTCACAAATATATTTTAATAGCGTGCTAAACAATAATAATTCGTTTCTAAGATATAAAATATCATTTTTTTATAGTACAAAGTACATCCTTTTATTGTACAAAGCTTGCTTGAGTCTGTGGCTACAGAATCATATCATAGGCTACTATAAAATCATACATACTAGACTATATGACTACAAAATCATAGTTGGGTTTTTCCCAAACTATAATTCCTGTCTACAATGTTTGAAATCGTGTAAAACATTTTGAATATGAAAGGCAATTCATTGTATTTAAATTTCTTATGGCACGATGATGTTTTCATGCTCTATATAAAACAATAAAAGTAATATGAGTGTACACTGTAACATGATGAATGCTACGAGTCTAAGTATGTCTAGTACATGTTTATTATTAATAGCCTACTCTGTTCAGAAATAGATTTTAATAACGTGCTAAACAATAATAATTAGTTTCTCAGATATAAGATTTCTTTCTCTTTTTTTATGATAGTACAAAGCATGTGTGAGTCTATGGCTACAAAACATGTATAATATATATATATATATATATATACACAGATGTTCCTGATATTAACATGCTCACAAATGTTTTTTTTTTTGTTTTTGGTTGTTTGTATTTTTAATCAGATACCAGCACCAGATGAATCCTGATGTCTCTTCAAACTGTTTTCCTCTGAGAGCGCTGCACCAACAATCAGATGTTCAACTACACTGATATTCTATGTTAAGACAAGCTCCTTTTCTACTGATTATGTTTTTTTCTTCTTGAATCCATGGAAAGTAGTAGAAACACTTAAATAAAACACGTAAATATCAGGTATGATTTACTTGTTTCACTTGTTAGACAGAATCTGTTGCAGGAATGACTCAAAGTCTGTTCACATCTCTGTGGTTAGATCAGTGTGCACAATGTGTCTTTGACCTTCATTATGTATGTTTTGATTATACTGTGTTGTAAATAAAATACAAATAATAAAAAAAAAAACTTTTTTTCAATCTCCTCACATTCTCTCTTACCTGCCTCTGAGTCACAGTCACACTGATGGGCCATTAGAGGCCATTAGGGGAGGGCCCTTTGTCTCTCAGGTGAGACTCACTTAATATTCATGGCCATTGCCACTCCCTCGCATATAGACCCTCGATCACAAAACATGTCTTGAAAATTTTAAATCAATATATTGTTTTCTGTGAATGAGTAAGCAGAATGATTTTCACATAATTTTGAAGTAAATATTCTAGCCTACAAGACTGATTACTCAAAAGTCTTATTCACAACTATTTAGTGTGGGTTTTAAGGCCTTATTTCAGCTACATTTTTTTCCCCAAAACTTACTAACCACGCATAATATTTTTTTTCTCTAAAAAATGCAAACATGTACATCCATCTTGGTCACATATTATTGTAGCACAGTTTGTGCTGAATACAAAAAAAATTACATGTTGGTCAATAGTATGTTTTAAGTAGCTGAAATAAGCACAAATATCAGGGCATGTCAAAACATCTCAAGGGCCCCAAAATGACCTCGGACCCCAGAGGGTTAATTATCAGACCTAAAACCCCCACATGTAATAACATACAACACTGTCTAACACTTGATGGCTGCTCTGTAAATTCTTAGTCATCAGCTAGGAACCTAGGTGTGCCATTTGATAGCAATCTTTCCTTCAACAGCCACGTTTCTAGCATTTGTAAAACTGCATTTTTTTCATCTTAAAAATATATCTAAATTATATGCTCTATAAGTCAACCTATGCTCTCTAAGTCAAACGCAGAAATGTTAATTCATGCATTTATGACCTCAAGGTTAGATTATTGTAATGCTTTATTGGGTGGTTGTTCTGCACGCTTAATAAACAAACTCCAGATGGTCCAAAATGCAGCAGCTAGAGTTCTTACTAGAACCAGGAAGTATGACCACATTAGCCCGGTTCTGTCAACACTGCACTGGCTCCCTACTAAACATCATATAGATTTTAAAATCTTGTTAATTACTTATCGGATGAGACCGTCTTTCGGATGAGACGTTAAACCGAAGTCCTGACTCTCTGTGCTCATTAAAAATCCCATGACATTCATCGTAAAGAGTAGGGGTGTAACCCCGGTGTCCTGGCCAAATTCCCGCCACTGGCCCTTGTCAATCATGGCCTCCTAATAATCCCCATCCACTTGATTGGCTCTATCTCTCTTTCCTCTCCACCTGTAGCTGGTGTGTGGTGAGCGCACTGGCGCCGTTGTCCTGTGGCTGCCGTCGCATCATCCAAGTGGATGCTGCACACCGGTGGTGGTTCAGGAGAGACCCCCCACATGATTGTCAAGCGCTTTGGGTGTATAGGAATACACAATAAAAGCGCTATATAAATGCTTCATTCATTCAATCATTCATACATATAAAGCCCTTGAATGGTTTAGCTCCTCAGTACTTGAGCGAGCTCTTATCGCATTATAGTCCTCCACATCCACTATGTTCTCAAAACTCTGGCCATTTGATAATACCTAGAATATCAAAATCAACTGCGGGCGGCAGAACCTTTTCCTATTTAGCGCCAAAACTCTGGAACAATCTACCTAACACTGTTCGGGAGGCAGACACACTCTGTCAGTTTAAATCTAGATTAAAGACCCATCTCTTTAACCTGGCTTACACATAATACAGTAATACGCTTCTAATATTCAAATCCGTTAAAGGATTGTTAGGCTGCACTAATTAGGTCAACCAGAACCGGGAACACTTCCCATAACACCCGATGTACTTGTTACATCGTAAGAAGAATGGCATCTACGCTAATATTAGTCTGTTTCTTTCTTATTCCGAGATCACCGTTGCCACCCGATCCAGTCCGTATCCAGATCAT